>NW_024061007.1:240000-570000 GCF_016432855.1 Salvelinus namaycush
AAAAAAGAATAGTAGCCCTCCTCAGGAACCACAAAACCCTCACAGACCAACTTCTTCTTCTATGATATAATGGCGGTCCACAAACCAACGTTAAAGGTGCATGGCGCCACCTACTGTGCTGGAGTGTGTCCAATCACGGTTTACACCACTCTAAATCCTCCTACCTAACTCAGTACTTCTGAGAAAATAAAAAAGAGTCCTACTAACTTCTAATAGACCCTCCCCCATCCCCCAAATCCCTTCCACCCCCCACCCCGTCCAACCTCAATGACCCTACACTTCAATCTTTCCCTCTCTTCAACATCCTTAAAACAATATAACAACACATGCTCCACCGTTTCATTGACCATACCCTCCAGACACAAACCATTCATATGCTGCCAACCAGATGTAAGGACCAGTTCAATGTACAATGTCCTAAACACAATCGAGTAAACACCACCTCTTCCTTCCTAATCTGACCTTTGAATCTTGGTCCACCGACCTTTAGAGGACATATAAATGCCGTCCCTTGTGCTCATAGTCCCATCTCTTCTGCCACACATCTATCAAAATGTCTCTGATCTTACATTTGGCCTCACCTCTACCCAGTGGAACATTAATATCAATTATATCTTGTTTCAAAGCTCTTTTAGATAACTGGTCTACAATTTAATTTCCTTCCACACCTGAATGTGCTGGGACCCAGCAGAATCTCACTACTACACCCATTCTCTCAATTCTCCATAATAACATTGATACCTACAACTGTCCAACCAAAACCACTGCCTTGTCTACTAGTATATTCCCAACAGTCATCTAGAACAGTAGCAGTGGGATGCTCAACCTCACAGCCTTGCAACCCAATAAGATAATGACAATTTATTACGCCGTATATCCAAAGGCATCTCACCTGCCTCCACTAGTAAGACACATACAGATGTTGATTTAAATGCACCAATACATATCCTTAAAGCTATATACTGGATTCTGTCCAGCTTCTGAAGACAAGTCTTTGCTGCTGTTCCATAAACTATACACCTGTAATCAATTGTTGTACTGATCAGAGCTCTATAAATATCCATCAACGATTGTCTGTCAGCACCCCATTCATAACCAGAGACCCACACAACCAACTACCACGAAAGTGATGGAATGAGAGAGAGAGAGACATCGTTACAACACTGTACATAGACATAATATAACGTTTCTTCTTCTTTGGAGTTTAACGGTGGTTGGCATCCAATATGTTACATTACCGCTCCCAACTGGACTATAATATAAATCTATTTTACTTTGTGATACAAAATGGGAAAAGGGGAAATTATGATAATACTAAGTAACACCATTCCAACTAACCCTACACTCATTAAAAACCCACTACCCCATTCCACTACTTTGACCCTATCTGCTCCTGCACCATGCCAACTAACCCTACACTCATTAAAAACCCACTACCCCATTCCACTACTTTGACCCTATCTGCTCCTGCACCATGACAACTAACCCTACACTCATTAAAAACCCACCACCCCATTCCACTACTTTGACCCTATCTGCTCCTGCACCATGCCAACTAACCCTACAGTCATTAAAAACCCACTACCCCATTCCACTACTTTGACCCTATCTGCTCCTGCACCATGACAACTAACCCTACACTCATTAAAAACCCACTACCCCATTCCACTACTTTGACCCTATCTGCTCCTGCACCATGCCAACGACCTGGGAGGACGGGACACCACCACTCAACACACCCTGTAACTCTTCTGAAGTCAAATCTCGTATGATCAAATACTTCTCTGGTTCTGAACTCTTCACCACACCTTCTACCTCACTTAACTCTCCCTCATTCATTTCCATTTCACCTCCAGAACTCAGTCTGGCGCACGACTCACTCTGTTTGCACTTGAATTATAACATTTGATATGTCTCTATTCCTTTGAAACTTTTGTGAGTGTAATGTTTACTGTTCATTTCTGATTGTTTATTTCACTTTTGTTTATGGTTTATTTCACTTGCTTTAGCAATGTAAACGTATATTTCCATACCAATAAAGCCCTATGAATTGAATTCAATTGAGAGTGAGAGACAGCTCCATTTTAATGTATCGGGGACATGAGTCAGTCATGGTTACTCATGGTTATGTGATGAGGTAGCCCAGTCAGTTACATGAACCAGTCTATTCTCTGAAAGGGGTCCAGACAGCCTGTTCCCAACAGTGGGGTCAGTGGGATTGGATAAGGACCCCTCTCCCTCTCTCTGATTGGAGGAGAGAAGTGAAATGGTGTGTCTCCTCTGGTCAACAATACTCACCTTGAAAGACTTCACAGCTTTTTGGAGATTCTTCAGCTCCTTCTCTCTCTCCTGGAATCTCTGCTGGACCTTCTGCTGACTCATCCCCAGCTGCCTCTGTGGAGAATCCCTCTTCAATGAGCTATCAAGCTTTATTAGTCCAGTAGATCAATAGTATAGTAATGTGACATAGGACCCATAGAGAGGAAGGTCTACAATCCTGAGGAAGTCCCTTTACAATATGATATTATGTTGCTATGTGAATGATTATAGTTTTTTTGGTAGGCCTACATGTATCAAGGGGTTGAGACTGAACTTTGGACTCATAAAAGGCCATTCAGAATGATAATAATGTTTGACTTTAGAAAATGGTGATACATTTGGAGAATCTTGGTTAACATATCTATATACTCAAGGTTTGTGTTCATATTTGTGGATCCATTTCATTTGAATGATCTCATATTCAAACAGATTTAGTTCCTACTGTATCTTTAATGTATCTTTAATTCTTTGTTTATCAGACAGTCACCAACAAGTTGTTCTGGTCTTACCTGTTTCTCAGTCCTCTCTGCTGCAGCTGACACTGTATCATGGCCTTTATGTTCATTCATTGTACATAGCAGACAGATACACTGCTGATCGGTACGACAGTAAACCTCCAGCAGTTTGTCATGATGAGAGCAGATCTTCTCCTGTAGATGTGCGGTGGCTTTGACCAGCTTGTGCTTCTTCAAAGCAGGAGATTCATAGTGAGATTGGAGGTGAGTCTCACAGTAAGAGGCCAGACACACCAGACAGGACATGAGGGCTTTCTGCTTTCTGGTCCCAGTGCAGACATCACACGCCACATCTCCAGGTCCAGCATAGCACAGAGCAGGAGGGGGAGCAGCCTGGAGTCCTCTCTTCCTCAGTTTCTCCACCAGCTCAGCCAACATGTTATTTTTCCTCAGATTAGGCCTTGGAGTGAAGGTCTCTCTGCACTGAGGACAGCTATAGACCCCTTTCAGAACATCCTGATCCCAGCAGCCCTCAATACAGCTCCTACAGTAACTGTGTCCACAGTGGATGGTGACCGGCTCCTTCAGTAGATCCAGACAGACAGAACAACAGAACTGGTCCTGGTCCAGCAGATCTCCCTGTTGAGCCATTTGGACGGTTGTTCACTCTCACACAGACAGACGACAAAGAGACTCAGATCAGTTTTGTTTCCACAGAAGACAGTTTTTGGGAGGTATGGACTTTCTGGTTCTGCCAGATAGGTGAGTTTAGAGGGAGGGAGTGGTTAGAGGAAGGGAGAAAGAACTGCAGGCAACGTCGAGAAGGAGACACATATTTTAGTTCCTAGGTTAGGACCCTTAATATTAAATAGAGTGGTTAGAATATATAAACGGTAACAGTTTCTATGAAGTACATATTATAATTATTTTAATGACCTTTATAATGCCTTATAATACACGTATGTGTTATAACACTGATTATAAGTGTCTATAATAATTAATACGTGGTTGTAATGAGGAGGGAACTTGATATTGATACAATGTACTGTAGGTGAAATGAATACTGTATGTATTGACTGATCATTGACAATGAGGTAATACTTTACATTACAGGGTGGTTATTACTGTTAGGTCTAGGGTCAGGGTTAGAGGTACTACATTCAGCAGTAACCCTAGACATATCTAGGACTAAAAAGAGAAGACGTTTTACAATCAGAGTTCTTTGTATCTCTTCTTAGTCATACAGATCCCCCACATCTTATAGGTGGACGGGGTTATGGACATATACAATACATTATCTCTGAAACCAGCTGAAATGAAACTGTCTTTCAGCAGGAAAAGCTGCTCTAATAATCCTAATCATGGCTGGGTGTCTTCAGAGACTGAGAGGTAGAGAGACACACTGTCAAGGTGACAGGTATCCTAGTGGTTTAGAGACTGAGAGGTAGAGAGACACACTGTCAAGGTGACAGGTATCCTAGTGGTTTAGAGACTGAGAGGTATAGAGACACACTGTCAAGGTGACAGGTATCCTAGTGGTTTAGAGACTGAGAGGTAGAGAGACACACTGTCAAGGTGACAGGTATAGAGGGATGGGGTTAGAGGAAGGGAAGGAGGGAGTGAGAGAGAGGGAGGGGTTAGAGGAAGGGAAGGAGAGAGAGAAAACTGCAGGCAAAGTTGAGGAGACAAATATTTTAGTTCCCAGGTTAGGACCCTTAATATGGAATAAATGAAATAGAGTGGTTAGAATATATAAAGGGTAACAGTTTCTATGAAGTACATATCTATAATGCTTTTAATGAATGTTGTAATGTCTTAAACTGATATGCTGTGATACTAACTATAAGCGTCCATAATAACTCATACGTGGTTGTAAAACTGTACAATGTGTTCTAGATAATTAGCTACAATGGGGGGAGGGGGACTAGAAATGGATACAATGTACTGTAGGTGAAATGAATACTGGATGTATAGACTGATCATTGAGAATGATGTAACTCTTTACATTACAGTGTGTTTATTGGTGTGTAATTGGTTCTGTTAGTACAGTGGTGTAACAGGTACTGTGATGCCTCATTCTTCCACTGTACCAGCAGCAGTAACCCTAACCAGTAATAAGGCTACTGTCATGGAACGTGGTACAGCAAATATAAAGTAAGGATTTATACATGTCATCTAGGATATACTGTATGTAATGATATGTCTTTGTCTTCTAGATGGTGTTCTATACTGTATGTAATGATATGTCTTCTAGATGGTGTTCTATACTGTATGTAATGATATGTCTCTGTCTTCTAGATGGTGTTCTATACTGTATGTAATGATATGTCTCTGTCTTCTAGATGATGTTCTATACTGTATATAATGATATGTCTCCTAGATGGTGTTCTATACTGTATGTAATGATATGTCTTCTAGATGGTGTTCTATACTGTATGTAATGATATGTCTCCTAGATGGTGTTCTATACTGTATGTAATGACTAGTCTCCTAGATGGTGTTCTATACTGTATATAATGATATGTCTTCTAGATGGTGTTCTATACTGTATGTAATTGTATGTCTCTGTCTTCTAGATGGTGTTCTATACTGTATGTAATGATATGTATTCTAGATGGTGTTATATACTGTATGTGATGATATGTCTCTGTCTTCTAGATGGTGTTCTATACTGTATGTAATGATATGTCTTCTAGATGGTGTTCTATAATGTATGTAATGATATGTCTGTCTTCTAGATGGTGTTCTATACTGTATGTAATGATATGTCTTCTAGATGGTGTTCTATAATGTATGTAATGATATGTCTTCTAGATGGTGTTCTATACTGTATGTAATGATATGTCTTCTAGGTGGTGTTCTATACTGTATGTAATGATATGTCTTCTAGATGGTGTTCTATACTGTATGTAATGATATGTCTTCTAGATGGTGTTCTATACTGTATGTAATGACATGTCTTCTAGATGGTGTTCTATACTGTATGTAATGATATGTCTTCTAGATGGTGTTCTATACTGTATGTAATGACATGTCTTCTAGATGGTGTTCTATACTGTATGTAACGATATGTCTTCTAGATGGTGTTCTATACTGTATGTAATGACATGTCTTCTAGATGGTGTTCTATACTGTATGTAATGATATGTCTTCTAGATGGTGTTCTATACTGTATGTAATGACATGTCTTCTAGATGGTGTTCTATACTGTATGTAATGATATGTCTTCTAGATGGTGTTCTATACTGTATGTAATGATATGTCTCTGTCTTCTAGATGGTGTTCTATACTGTATGTAATGATATGTCTCTGTCTTCTAGATGGTGTTCTATACTGTATGTAATGATATGTCTTCTAGATGGTGTTCTATACTGTATGTAATGACTAGTCTCCTAGATGGTGTTCTATACTGTATATAATGATATGTCTTCTAGATGGTGTTCTATACTGTATGTAATGATATGTCTGTCTTCTAGATGGTGTTCTATACTGTATGTAATGATATGTCTTCTAGATGGTGTTCTATACTGTATGTAATGATATGTCTTCTAGATGGTGTTCTATAATGTATGTAATGATATGTCTTCTAGATGGTGTTCTATACTGTATGTAATGATATGTCTTCTAGATGGTGTTCTATACTGTATGTAATGATATGTCTTCTAGATGGTGTTCTAAACTGTATGTAATGATTTGTCTTCTAGATGGTTTTCTATACTGTATGTAATGATATGTCTTCTAGATGGTGTTCTATACTGTATGTAATGATATGTCTATGTCTTCTAGATGGTGTTCTATACTGTATGTAATGATATGTCTCTTTCTTCTAGATGGTGTTCTATACTGTATGTAATGATATGTCTTCTAGATGGTGTTCTATACTGTATGTAATGATATGTCTCTGTCTTCTAGGTGGTGTTCTTTACTGTATGTAATGATATGTCTTCTAGGTGGTGTTCTATACTGTATGTAATGATATGTCTATGTCTTCTAGGTGGTGTTCTATACTGTATGTAATGATATGTCTCTGTCTTCTAGATGGTGTTCTATACTGTATGTAATGATATGTCTTCTAGATGGTGTTCTATACTGTATGTAATGATATGTCTTCTAGATGGTGTTCTATACTGTATGTAATGATATGTCTTCTAGATGGTGTTCTATACTGTATATAATGATATGTCTCTGTCTTCTAGATGGTGTTCTATACTGTATGTAATGATATGTCTTCTAGATGGTGTTCTATACTGTATGTAATGATATGTCTCTGTCTTCTAGATGGTGTTCTATACTGTATGTAATGACTAGTCTCCTAGATGGTGTTCTATACTGTATATAATGATATGTCTTCTAGATGGTGTTCTATACTGTATGTAATTATATGTCTCTGTCTTCTAGATGGTGTTCTATACTGTATGAAATGATATGTATCTGTCTTCTAGATGGTTTTCTATACTGTATGTAATGATATGTCTTCTAGATGGTGTTCTATACTGTATGTAATGATATGTCTTCTAGATGGTGTTCTATACTGTATGTAATGATATGTCTTCTAGATGGTGTTCTATACTGTATGTAATGATATGTCTCTGTCTTCTAGATGGTGTTCTATACTGTATGTAATGATATGTCTCTGTCTTCTAGATGGTGTTCTATTCTGTATGTAATGATATGTCTTCTAGATGGTGTTCTATACTGTATGTAATGATATGTCTCTGTCTTCTAGATGGTGTTCTATTCTGTATGTAATGATATGTCTTCTAGATGGTGTTCTATACTGTATGTAATGATATGTCTCTGTCTTCTAGATGGTGTTCTATACTGTATGTAATGATATGTCTCTGTCTTCTAGATGGTGTTCTATACTGTATGTAATGATATGTCTTCTAGAATGTGTTCTATACTGTATGTAATGATATGTCTTCTAGATGGTGTTCTATACTGTATGTAATGATATGTCTTCTAGATGGTGTTCTATACTGTATGTGATGATATGTCTCTGTCTTCTAGATGGTGTTCTATACTGTATGTAATGATATGTCTTCTAGATGGTGTTCTATACTGTATGTAATGATATGTCTCTGTCTTCTAGATGGTGTTCTATACTGTATGTAATGATATGTCTTCTAGATGGTGTTCTATACTGTATGTGATGATATGTCTCTGAGCTTTGGGAACGGAAAGGCACTGGAGCAACGAACCGCCCTTGCTGTCTCTGCCTGGCCGGTTCCCCTCTCTCCACTGGGCTTCTAACCCTATTTCAGGGGCGGAGTCACTGGCTTACTAGTGCTCTTCCATGCCGTCCCTGGGAGGGATGTGACACTTGAGTGGGTTGAGTCACTAACGTGGACTTCCTGTCCGTGTTGATGCCCCTCCTTGGGTTGTGCTGTGGGGGAGATCTTTGTGGGCTATACTCTGCCTTGTCTCAGGGTGGTAATTTTGTGGTTGAAGATATCCCTCTAGTGGTGTGGGGCTGTGCTTTGGCAAAGTGGGTGGGGTTATATCCTTCGTGTTTGGCCCTTTCCGGGGGTATCATCGGATGGGGTCACAGTGTCTCCTGACCCCTCCTGTCTCAGCCTCCAGTATTTATGCTGCAGTAGTTTATGTGTCAGGGGGCTAGGGTCAGTCTGTTATATCTGGAGTATTTCCCCTGTCTTATCCGGTGTCCTGTGTGAATTCAAGTATGCTCTCTCTCTCTCGGAGGACCTGTGCCCTAGATCCATGCCTCAGGACTACCTGGCATGATGACTCCTTGCTGTCCCCAGTCCACCTGGCCATGCTGCTGCTCCAATTTCAATTGTTCTGCCTGCGGCTATGGAACCCTGACCTGTTCACCGGACGTGCTACCTGTCCCAGACCTGCTGCTTTCAACTCTCTAGAGACAGCAGGAGCGGTAGAGATACTCTTTATGATTGGCTATGAAAAGCCAACTGACATTTACTCCTGAGGTGCTGACTTGCTACACCCTCGACAACTATCTACAAGATCCAGGGAAAAAGGATCTTGTTTTCAAGTAAAATAACAAACTGTTTAGATCCCAGGACAAATGACCTAGCAACAGCAAGCTAGCGAGCTAAATAGGACAAATGAGCTAGCAACAGCAATCTAGCTAGCTAAATAGGACAAATGAGTTAGCAACGGCAAGCTAGCGAGCTAAATAGGACAAATGAGCTAGCAACAGCAAGCTAAATAGGACAAATGAGCTAGCAACAGCAAGCTAGCGAGCTAAATAGGACAAATGAGCTAGCAACGGCAAGCTAGCGAGCTAAATAGGAAAAATGAGCTAGCAACAGCAAGCTAGCTAGCTAAATATCCATGAACGTTTCATGTGTTTCCACCTGTTCTCAAATTAATATATTTGGTTTAGAGTTTTGATATTTCAGCCTGCATGTCCTGATCATGTCTGTTGTGGATGGACAAAATCAACATCCCGGTGTAGACAGCATGTTAGGCATACGGTTATTAGTGTCGTTGAAAATCACGTTTTAAGAAGATAAATTGTATAATTAGGCGATCACTTTGTGGCTGTGGTAACTAGTGACGACCCAGCTCAGCTGATGCTGCCAGTGAATCTGTGGTGCTGTCACTAAATCACTGAAGCTGGAGACTCATATCTCCCTCACTAACTTGAAGCATCAGCTATCAGAGCAGCTTACAGATAATTGCACCTGTACATAGCCCATCTGTAAATAGCCCATAAATAGTCTACTCTGCCCACCAGGCCAAGCTCCAGGAGAGAGAGGAGGACCAGGAGAAATGGGGAGAGGTGCTGAAACGTTTAGCTAATGTTACAGTCAACGAACTGCGTAGACCGGAAGCCATCACAACATTTACTTAGATTTGAATACAGACTGTTCATTAGCCTGGTCCCAGATCTGTTTGTGCTGTATTGCAAAATACCATAGGAGTTGGCAAGACAACACAAACTAACCTGGGACCAGGCTAACTATTCATCAGTTTAAGGGACCAGGCTAACTATTCATCAGTTTAAGGTACCAGATTAACTATTCACCAATTTAAGGGACCAGATTAACTATTCATCAGTTTAAGGGACCAGATTAACTATTCATCGGTTTAAGGTGAAGAATAAATACACAATCAAGTTCAAGATCAAAATTCTCTTTTTTAATACACTATAAAAAGTTTATAAAAAGTAACAATTTAGCACCAGAAACAGAGGTATATAAAACATCTGAAACACAAGATATATCTTTGAAACACTGTAGAAAAGTGATCAATGTTGAGAGACATATTTCAAACATCTGTGGATGTTATGTTGTGTGGAGTCAAAGTCACGATTGTCCCTGTTTATAACAATAGGAATGGAACATTTTCAATAAAACACATGATTTGAACAAGAAAAAGGTAACAGATGACAAATGCAGACAGGTAACTGACTAAACAAAAGGAAACACGAGTAAATGAGGGATACAAAGAATATTGAAAGTAGGTGTTTCCACATAGGTGTGGTTCCTGAGTTAATTAACAAATTAATGGCCAATCATAGTATCACACCTCATGTAGCCTAGCCCATAGTCCTATATGTTTTAATAAGGTTAGTATCACACCTCATGTAGCCTAGCCCATAGTCCTATATGTTTCAATAAGGTTAGTATCACACCTCATGTAGCCTAGCCCATAGTCCTATATGTTTTAATAAGGTTAATATCACACCTCATGTAGCCTAGCCCATAGTCCTATATGTTTTAATATGGTTAGTATCACACCTCATGTAGCCTAGCCCATAGTCCTATATGTTTTAATAAGGTTAGTATCACACCTCATGTAGCCTAGCCCATAGTCCTATATGTTTTAATAAGGTTAGTATCACACCTCATGTAGCCTAGCCCATAGTCCTATATGTTTTAATAAGGTTAGTATCACACCTCATGTAGCCTAGCCCATAGTCCTATATGTTTTAATAAGGTTAGTATCACACCTCATGTAGCCTAGCCCATAGTCCTATATGTTTTAATAAGGTTAGTATCACACCTCATGTAGCCTAGCCCATAGTCCTATATGTTTTAATAAGGTTAGTATCACACGTCATGTAGCCTAGTCCATAGTCCTATATGTTTTAATAAGGTTAGTATCACAGCTCATGTAGCCTAGTCCTATATGTTTTAATAAGGTTAGTATCACACCTCATGTAGCCTAGCCCATAGTCCTATATGTTTTAATAAGGTTAGTATCACACCTCATGTAGCCTAGCCCATAGTCCTTTATGTTTTAATAAGGTTAGTATCACACCTCATGTAGTCTAGCCCATAGTCCTATATGTTTTAATAAGGTTAGTATCACACATCATGTAGCCTAGTCCATAGTCCTATATGTTTTAATAAGGTTAGTATCACACCTCATGTAGCCTAGTCCTATATGTTTTAATAAGGTTAGTATCACACCTCATGTAGCCTAGCCCGTAGCCCTATATGTTTTGATAAGGTCTGTACCAAAGTGGCCAAATAACTCCTTCAAATGAAGCACATGAATCCTCTTTATAACCGGTGTAGAGTCTCAGACCCCCATTGTTAGGGCGGAGACATGAGCATCTCATCATTATTTACAGATCTCTGGTTTCAGCTTCTTGTGAAATGGAAAGGAAAGTTAGCTCGTTCACAGGGCACAGTTAGGATGCTGGATTGTCCTAAAGTAACGTGATGTTTCACCAACATTATACAATTACTCTTGTCTAAATAACATTATAAAAATACTTCACCAGGGAGCATCTTAGCCACAGAGGAATATTCACTTCATTAAAATAAATGCTGTGGATTGTTTCAAATCCCCCCAGTGTGTTTGTGAAGCCTGCGATTTGGGTAGTGGGCATGGCAGTAGGTGTAGTTGATTGAGTTTCGACTGTCAGTGAAAATCGCCTTAAACATGTGTGAAGATAATGTGTCATGAGTATAATTTAACATTTTGCATCAAGAAGAAGGGGAGGTGGGTGAAGTTATGGTGTGTCTCTCTCCAGAAGGCATTCAGATGTAGGAAAGTGCCCATTTGGCAATGTCTGATTTCTGATTGTCTTAACTCACCATGTACACCACTGGCCTCACAAGTCAACAAAGTCTGTTTTTACATCCATTGCAAATGATACCAGCCCGCTGGACAACAGCGCAACAGGCAGTTCTGGGAAACAGATGAACATTTCTGAGAAGTCACACCGCTAACGTTGTCTTGACATACAGTACCAGTTAAAAGTTTGAACACACCTTCTCATTCAAGGGTTTTTCTTTATTTCTACATTGTAGAATAATAGTGAAGACATCAACTTTGAAATAACATATAATCACCTATTAACCAACAAAACAAAAGTGTTTGAAAAATAAAAAACATATTTTGATTTGTTTAAGTAGCCACCCTTTTCTCTGATGATGCTCTGCAGGATCTATTAGATGTACCTATATAACTATATCATAGCTTAATAATAGGAGCATAGAGATGGTGAAGAGCTCTCTGCTTTAAGGAATAAAGAAGGCATATTGCTGTGCACATATGGAGGAGTGAAACTATAGTTTCACCCAGGGGCGCCGTCATGGATTTGGGGCCCCATGTAAAGATATGACATTGGGCCCCACCACCACACCAACCCTGCACAACTGCTGTAACCACACACCTCCAGAACACAATCCACCCATTCAAAGATTTAAATAACTCTACCTTTGCAGGCTTGCAACTCTTGTAGTCCAATATTTACTGGAGGATATTTCCTGACAGTGAGCTGTGAAGGTATAACACAGGCAACATTCTGCATACACTGGAATTCACTATTTGATGAAATGTGCTAAAAGGCATCTTTTACAGTCTAAATGTCATTTTAATGGGAAAATTCTTGAATGGAAAATTCTCTTAACATTAATGAATAACTTAAAATAAATACAACTTAAATATACATTATAACCTCTTTAATTAAAATAAATGAACTTTATCATCTATAGAATGATAACAAAATAATAAAATCAGCAGCAGATATTTTAACTAAGTATACATACCAACGAGACAATAAGCAGCTGTACAAGTGGAAATGGAAAACATGGAAATGAAAAGGCCTGATGGTGGCGCTAGAGGAAAGGTCAAGAGGTCACCAAGTCAACAGGTTTCTTCCACTTGGGGTCTTGATTGTGAACAACATATTTTAAGACAATCCAGCCATTACTTTGAGATATATCTTGTTCTCTGCCTGTGGGCCTCATGTGTGTAGTGATCCAATATCCATAGCCCTGCCATTTAACAGTTATCACTGGCCCTTGCTCAGCCTTACTCACCAAGAGCCCAGCTTTCTTGCTAGCAAAGTCACTGATCAGCTTGTTTTTCAGCATCCTCACAATGTCTTTCTGTGCACCTTCTCTCATTTGCTCCATCCTCATTGGTTCTGCCAGAACTGTCTTTCACCTCTTCCTCCACACCCTGACAAAACTGTATCACTTGAAGAGATTCCTGGCTCTGAAGAGTACATGACTCATATGATAATATATCCTATAATATAATACTATTTGTAATAACAACCAAAATGTCAGTTACTACCATTCTGTTGACTTAGATTAACTGAATGCACCACGGAAAAAATTAAACAGCACTGAATCCTGCAGAATATTGACCCAAATTACCTGCAGTAGCGTATCACCACCACTAGATGTCAGTAAACAACCATATTTCAGTCTGCATCAAAGCCATGGAGACATTTGAATTTTATTTGATTTCACCTTTATTTAACCAGGTAGGCTAGTTGAGAACAAGTTCTCATTTACAAATGCAACCTGGCCGAGATAAAGCAAAGCAGTGCGACAAACACAGAGTTACATATGGAATTAACAAGCGTACAGTCAATAACACAATAGAAAAAAAAGAAAGTCTATATAGTGTGTGCAAATGGCGTGAGAAGGTAAGGCAATAAATAGGCCATAGTAGCGAAGTAATTACAATTTAGCAGATTAACACTGGAATGATAGATGAGCAGATGATGATGAGCAGATGAAGGTGTGTAAGTAGTGATACTGGTGTGCAAAAGAGCAGCAAAGTAAATAAAACAATATCAGGATTAGGTAGGTAGATTGGGTGGGCTATTTACAGATGGGCTACGTACAGCTGCAGCGATCGGTAAGCTGATGTTTAAAGTTAGTGAGGGAAATATAAGTCTCCAGCTTCAGCGATTTTTGCAGAATATTGACCCAAATTACCTGCAGTAGCGTATCACCACCACTAGATGTCAGTAAACGACCATATTTCAGTCTGCATCAAAGCCATGGAGACATACCTTGGACATATGACTTGAAGGTATAATTTTAACATTGGCTGTCACTTATACAGACTGAGTCATTCAATGCTTCAAACTGTCCAGCATCCAAGACTACAGGCTGTTTCTGTTTCATATAATGATCATTACGTGGAAAAATAATTACAGTGTTTGAATTATTATCATTGAAAAGGACTTAATCTTTAATACTTTTCATAATAATAAAATAAATTCTCACAGACCCCCTGCAATTATGCCAACTGACATGTCATTCAACACAATGCTGCTCACCTTCTTCAGTTGGGAGTAGGGCTGGTTCAGGGGTATGGGGAGACAGGGCTGGTTCAGGGGGATGGGGAGACAGGGCTGGTTCAGGGGGATGGGGAGACAGGGCTGGTTCAGGGGGATGGGGAGACAGGGCTGGTTCAGGGGTATGGGGAGACAGGGCTGGTTCAGGGGTATGGGGAGACAGGGCTGGTTCAGGGGTATGGGGAGACAGGGCTGGTTCAGGGGTATGGGGAGACAGGGCTGGTTCAGGGGTATGGGGAGACAGGGCTGGTTCAGGGGTATGGGGAGACAGGACTGGTTCAGGGGTATGGGGAGACAGGACTGGTTCAGGGGTATGGGGAGACAGGACTGGTTCAGGGGTATGGGGAGACAGTGCTGGTGATCCTGAAGCTGCATCTGTTGGGCCAATTCACTGCTAGCAAGTACCGTTCGTGCCTGGTTTGGGGGCAGGACCAAATAGAGGGGGGCTCTCTGGATGTTTACTTGTTGCCAAAAAACAGAAAATGAAAAGAAACCGTTAGTCTTATTAGTACATTGTAAATAAAATATTATAGTAATGATAGGTAAGTAAAAATATAAGTCTATATTAAATTATTAACCTAATGTTCTAATCATTTTAGGCCTCTGTCACAGAACCTTATAATCCTCCAACCCCCCTCCCCTAGTTCCCAAACCGGCCGTGCGCAAATTGATTGTGTCCCCCCACACCAAACGCGATCACGACACGCAGGTTAAAATATAAAAACAAACTCTGAACCAACTACATTAATTTGGGGATAGGTCGAAAAGCATTAAACATTTATGGCAATTTAGCTAGCTAGCTTGCTGTTGCTAATTTGTCCTGGGATATAAACGTTGAGTTGTTATTTTACCTGAAATGCACAAGGTCCTCTACTTCGACAATTAAGCCACACATAAAACAGTCAACCAAATCGTTTCTGATCATCTCTCCTCCTTCCAGGCTTTTTCTTCTTTGGACTTTATATGGCGATTGGCAACTAACTTTCATAAGGTGTATTACCACCACCGACCTCTGTTTGTCTTCCAGTCACCCGAGTAAGTATAACCAATGAGGAGATGGCACGTGGGTATCAGCTAACAAGTTCACATTAACACGGTAACATGTAAGCCGATACAACAGAGCACAAGTACTCACAAGACCAACGGACTTGGTAACAATAACCGACAAGGACAATGGGGAACAGAGGGCACATATATGGGAACCAGGTGTGCGTAATGAGAGAAGACAGTCCTATATACACATACTAATCAGGGGGAATGGGAACCAGGTGTGCGTAATGAGAGAAGACAGTCATTTATACACATACTAATCAGGGGGAATGGGAACCAGGTGTGCGTAATGAGAGAAGACAGTCCTATATACACATACTAATCAGGGGGAATGGGAACCAGGTGTGCGTAATGAGAGAAGACAGTCCGGGGTTGGTGGTAATGATCCAGTTCAGTGATGCCACGAAGACCGGTGACGTAGACCTCCGGAGCTGGTGAACTGAATGAGCAGCAGTACCGGGGGAATCCGTGACACTCCTGGCTATCTGTAAATAAAAAATCAAATAAAAATGGTGCCATCTGGTTTGCTTAAAGGAAGCCTTCAACACTGCATCCCTTCATCCAGTCATAGTAAACAACCTGTCTGTCTGTCTGGTTGTTGTTGCTGTCAGTATTAAAAATACTTACAACTCTATGTACAAGGACGACTTTAACTTCTCTGTGCTATGGATCCCTTGTTGCTATTAGTATTAACCTCTCTTGGGCACGTGAGACGGTAGCGTCCCACCTCTTCAACAGCCAGTGAAACTGCTGGGCACCAAATTCAAATACTGAAATACTCATAAAAATTCAGAAAACAAAACATATTTTACATAGGTTTAAAGATTAACTTCTTGCGAATCCACCACGGTGTCATATTTAAAAAATGCTTTACGGCGAAAGCATACCTTACGATTATTTGAGAACATAGCCCACTAGACAAATCATTACAAACAGAAACCAGCCAAGTAGAAGAGTTACACAATTTAGAAATAGAGATAAAATTAATCCCTTACCTTTAATGATCTTCATATGGTTGCACTCAGCAGACATTCATTTACTCAGTAAATGTTCCTCTTGTTCGATAAAGTCTCTTAATACCCAAAAACTTCCGTTTTGTTTGCACGTTTTCTTCAGTAATCCACAGGCTCAAACGCAGTCAAAACAGGAAGACAAAAAAAGACAAATTGTATCCGTAGAGTTCATAGAAACATGTCAAATGATGTTTATATTCAAACCTCAGGTTGTTTTTAGCCTAAATAATCGATACTATTTCAACCGGACAATAACATAATAAAATGTAAACAAGAAACGCACTCTCTCGGTTGTGCGCAATAAAAAGCTCCGTGAAACTTTAGGGTCCACTCATTCAGACTGCTCTTACTTCCTAATTTTTCAGAATACAAGACTGAAACACTTTCTAAAGACTGTTGACATCTAGTGGAAGGCATAGAAACTGCAAGTTGAGTCCTAAGTCAAGGGATACTGTAATGGCATTGAATAGAAAACTACAAACCAAAAAAAAGAATACTTCCTGAATGGATTTCTCTCAGGTTTTCGCCTGCCAAATCAGTTCTGTTAAACTCACAGACACTATTTTAACAGTTTTAGAAACGTTAGAGTGTTTTCTATCCAGATCCACCAGTTATATGCATATCATATCTTCTGGGCCCGAGAAACAGGCCTTTTAATTTGGGCATGCATTTCATCCAAAATTCCGAATGCTGCCCCCTACCCTAGAGAAGTTAAAAAGCCTTACCACTCTATGCAAATGACTACATTAAACAATAAAACATGCATTAACATTTACTTAAAGAACAGTGCAGATGCAAAGTTTAAGACACCAAGAGGGTGTCCTGCAGGTTAACAAGACACCACTGAATCCTCTGGTCTTCTAGAACCAAGAGGGTGGCCTGCAGGTAAACAAGACACCACTGAATCCTCTGGTCTTCTAGAACCAAGAGGGTGGCCTGCAGGTTAACAAGACACCACTGAATCCTCTGGTCTTCTAGAACCAAGAGGGTGGCCTGCAGGTAAACAAGACACCACTGAATCCTCTGGTCTTCTAGAACCAAGAGGGTGGCCTGCAGGTAAACAGGACACAACTGAATCCTCTGGTCTTCTAGAACCAAGAGGGTGTCCTGCAGGTAAACAAGACACCACTGAATCCTCTGGTCTTCTAGAACCAAGAGGGTGACCTGCAGGTAACAATTACAGAGACAGTAATTCCCCTGAACATCTTCCTCTTCCTCATCTGGTTTCTTGAACAGCCCTTCACTCCTCCCCTCTTCCTCCCCTCCTCCATTTTCATTCTATTCTATCAGCCACACCACTAGCTCACCTCCACACAATACATTTACAAGTTAAAGACACACCTTGGAATAAATAACAAAGGAAAACTATTACTAGATGAAGTTTAGTGTTTTTTATTATTTCCCATCACCATAAATCATATTTAATCACTGAACAGTAGCAGACCTAACTTCATCTGTTCCTGACTCTGGATAGTGGATTAAAAAGACCATCAATCTCCAATGATATTAAAGTACTATTCTGAACATTACTGATATACTGAGTGGCAAGTCAAGATATCTGCTGGTTTTATTGTTTGGTCAATAGCACCACCTGCTGGACAGGTTTAATGTTGCTGGACTGAGCAGTATGGGAGGATGAAAGATGACACATTTAGGGACGGTTTCCTGGACATCTACATTGAACATACTTTTTAGTCCAGGACGAGGATTAATCTGTGTCTGGGAAACCAGTCCATATAGTTTAGTAGAAAGTAAGTGATACCAGCTTGTAGTGGGCTGACTAGTCCTGAATTGTCCTTTAGTTCCTGGACCATTTTCCATGCAGCTCCAGGTGACAGAGAACACATCAATTAGGACCAACAAGCTGATCAATGATACTGAGGAGAATTACATAGAGACAGAGAACCAACTGAGAAAACATATCAATGGTTCTGAATGACAACCAATATACATCAACACCAGACATCATGATTCATGGAAATGTACAAGATTAAAACATTGCAATTACAAAAATATGAAAACATTACATTTTAATCTCTTAAATCAGTTAAATCATTGTAGATAAAACATATAAAACAAAATCATTGAACATAAAACAGAATTAAACCATCACATCTGTGGACCATCACCACCAGCATGACTAGTATCTATGTGGACCCTACTACAGTTTAACCAGCTCAGCTATAGACTACACCAGCATGACTAGTATCTATGTGGACCCTACCACAGTTTAACCAGCTCAGCTATAGACTACACCAGCATGACTAGTATCTATGTGGACCCTACTACAGTTTAACCAGCTCAGCTATAGACTACACCAGCATGACTAGTATCTATGTGGACCCTACTACAGTTTAACCAGCTCAGCTATAGACTACACCAGCATGACTAGTATCTATGTGGACCCTACTACAGTTTAACCAGCTCAGCTATAGACTACACCAGCATGACTAGTATCTATGTGGACCCTACTACAGTTTAACCAGCTCAGCTATAGACTACACCAGCATGACTAGTATCTATGTGGACCCTACTACAGTTTAACCAGCTCAGCTATAGACTACACCAGCATGACTAGTATCTATGTGGACCCTACTACAGTTTAACCAGCTCAGCTATAGACTACACCAGCATGACTAGTATCTATGTGGACCCTACTACAGTTTAACCAGCTCAGCTATAGACTACACCAGCATGACTAGTATCTATGTGGACCCTACTACAGTTTAACCAGCTCAGCTATAGACTACACCAGCATGACTAGTATCTATGTGGACCCTACCACAGTTTAACCAGCTCAGCTATAGACTACACCAGCATGACTAGTATCTATGTGGACCCTACTACAGTTTAACCAGCTCAGCTATAGACTACACCAGCATGACTAGTATCTATGTGGACCCTACTACAGTTTAACCAGCTCAGCTATAGACTACACCAGCATGACTAGTATCTATGTGGACCCTACTACAGTTTAACCAGCTCAGCTATAGACTACACCAGCATGACTAGTATCTATGTGGACCCTACTACAGTTTAACCAGCTCAGCTATAGACTACACCAGCATGACTAGTATCTATGTGGACCCTACCACAGTTTAACCAGCTCAGCTATAGACTACACCAGCATGACTAGTATCTATGTGGACCCTACTACAGTTTAACCAGCTCAGCTATAGACTACACCAGCATGACTAGTATCTATGTGGACCCTACTACAGTTTAACCAGCTCAGCTATAGACTACACCAGCATGACTAGTATCTATGTGGACCCTACTACAGTTTAACCAGCTCAGCTATAGACTACACCAGCATGACTAGTATCTATGTGGACCCTACTACAGTTTAACCAGCTCAGCTATAGACTACACCAGCATGACTAGTATCTATGTGGACCCTACTACAGTTTAACCAGCTCAGCTATAGACTACACCAGCATGACTAGTATCTATGTGGACCCTACTACAGTTTAACCAGCTCAGCTATAGACTACACCAGCATGACTAGTATCTATGTGGACCCTACTACAGTTTAACCAGCTCAGCTATAGACTACACCAGCATGACTAGTATCTATGTGGACCCTACTACAGTTTAACCAGCTCAGCAGTACCATCGAGACAAAACCCAGGATAGAGGGGCTGAGTGAATGTGGTCTGGACTCTGTGGAGGAGGGTCATTGTGTCAGAGACACTGTAGAAGGACAGAGTACCTGCCTTGTGATCCAGGTACACTCCTACTCTGGAGGACTGAGGGCCTGATACTTTAGTCCCAAAATTATTGTGTATGAAACAATAATCACTTCTAGAGCACTTTAAACTCCAGGACTTGTTATTGTATCCAAATATATTACCGTTTCCTGTCTCTGTTCTGCTGATGTCTTTATATGAGACTGCTGTAATAACCCACTCCCCAGTCCACTCCACCTCCCAGTAACAGCGTCCAGACAGACCCTCTCTACACAGAACCTGACAGTAGTTGTTGGTGAATCTGTCTGGATGGTCAGGATATGGTTGGACTTGGCGTGTACGTTTCACCTTTCTGTTCCCTTCAGACAGAGAGAGGTGTGTGTGTGCTGTGTTTGGGTCCAGTGTGAGCTGACAGGAATCTGGGAGAAGAGCAGAGACCAATGAGGGGAGTCAGAACAATAAGTTAAGTCAGATACTGTATCTACCCTGTCTTTGATTAGAGCACAGCAGAGATCAAATCAGAGAAATATGAGGAGTCAGATAGATACCCAGTCTTTGATTAGATCTACTATTGCTATATATTTCTAGAGGGATTGTTAGGAGTGTCAGTAAAAAGAGACTGTTAGTTACTTCACAATAAAGAGACTCACATTGTAACAACTGTTCTCTGGTCTTGGGCTCTGGAGGCAGTACAACATCCACTAGATTCACTACAGACACACAAACACATTGACAGAGAGAGGGAATGTTATCATCAGACCATATTCCACATGTATATGACTAGTAGGGAACTTTCAATGGTCTAAAGTTGATGTTCTTATTGTTTTCAACACACCTGTAGTGGAGATCTTGGTCCATTCTCCTTTAAGGAAGTCTTCTAGGTTCTCTCTCAGTTCAGACACAGTCTTACTCACATCTCCAAAGTACTGAAGAGGACGGACAACGATGCTGGGTAAGTCTGAAGATACACTGATACTGGAGAGAGACTGATAACTCTGGAGAGAGAGAGAGAGAGAGAGAGAGAGGGGGAGAGAGAGAGAGAGAGAGAGAGAGGGACAGAGAGAGAGAGAGGGACAGAGAGAGAGGGAGAGCGAGGGACAGAGAGGGAGAGGGACAGAGACATAAAGAGAGAGAGAGAGAGGGACAGAGAGATAGAGAGGGAGAGCGAGAGAGGGACAGAGAGAGAGAGAGGGGGACAGAGAAGGACAAAGAGGGGGAGGGACAGAGACGGACAGAGGGACAGAGGTAGAGAAAATTTGTGACCTGTTGCCACAAGAAAAGGGCAACCAGTGAAGAACAAACACCATTGTAAATACAACCCATATTTATGTTTATTTATTTTAACTTGTGTGCTTTAACCATTTGTACATTGTTACAACACTGCATATATATAATATGACATTTGTAATGTCTTTATTGTTTTGAAACTTCTGTATGTGTAATGTTTACTGTTCATTTTTATTGTTTATTTGACTTTTGTATATTATCTACCTCACTTGCTTTGGCAATG
Source organism: Salvelinus namaycush (assembly GCF_016432855.1). Classification (NCBI taxonomy): domain Eukaryota; kingdom Metazoa; phylum Chordata; class Actinopteri; order Salmoniformes; family Salmonidae; genus Salvelinus; species Salvelinus namaycush. Next base: position 261,579 of record NW_024061007.1, read on the forward strand.
TTAACACATGTTTCCCATGCCAATAAAGCCCCTTGAATTGAATTGAATTGAATTGAATTGAATTGAATTGAATTGACAGAGGGACAGAGGTAGAGAAAGAGAGAGACAGAGGGAGAGAGTGGGACGGAGAGAGAGAGAGAGAGGCTCGGACAGAGAGAGAGAGAGAGGGACGGACAGAGAGAGAGAGAGGGACGGACAGAGAGAGAGAGAGGGACGGACAGAGAGAGAGAGAGGGACGGACAGAGAGAGAGAGAGGGACGGACAGAGAGAGATAGGGACGGACAGAGAGAGATAGGGACGGACAGAGAGAGAGAGAGAGAGAGAGAGAGAGAGACAGGGACAGAGAGAGAGACAGGACAACTTAATGATGTAGATGAATAGTTTCACATGAAGTTAATTTCATATCACATGTAACAAGACAGTTTAGTTACCTGGAGGAAATGGATGTGATCCTCTGTGTGTGAGAGCTTCTCCAGCTCAGTGCTTCTCTTCCTCAGCTCAGCTATCTCCTGCTTCAGTTGCTCCAGGAGTCCTTCAGCTTGACTCACTTGAGCCTTCTCTTGGGCTCTGATCAGCTCCTTCACCTCAGAGCTCCTTCTCTCAATGGAGCAGATCAGCTCAGTAAAGATCTGATCACTGTCCTCCACTGCTGCCTGTGCAGAGCGCTGTTGAGAGAGAGAGAGACAGAGAGAGAGAGAGAGAGAGAGAGAGAGAGACAGAGAGAGAGAGACAAAGAGAGAGAGACAGAGAGAGAGAAAAAGAGAGAGACAGAGACAGAGATAGAGAGAGAGAGAGAGAGACAGAGAGAGAGAGAGACAGTAGGTACAGTAGCCTCTCTGCACCTCATTGAGTCAGAACGCCTTGTCCCCCCTCCTGGACAGACGGGTACAGAACACCTCTTGGTCCTGCTCTACTCTCCCCCCTCCTGGACAGGCAGGTACAGAACACCTCTTGGTCCTGCTCTACTCTCCTCCCTCCTGGACAGACAGGTACAGAACACCTCTTGGTCCTGCTCTACTCTCCCCCCTCCTGGACAGGCAGGTACAGAACACCTCTTGGTCCTGCTCTACTCTCCTCCCTCCTGGACAGACAGGTACAGAACACCTCTTGGTCCTGCTCTACTCTCCCCCCTCCTGGACAGGCAGGTACAGAACACCTCTTGGTCCTGCTCTACTCTCCTCCCTCCTGGACAGACAGGTACAGAACACCTCTTGGTCCTGCTCTACTCTCCTCCCTCCTGGACAGGCAGGTACAGAACACCTCTTGGTCCTGCTCTACTCTCCTCCCTCCTGGACAGACAGGTACTTAACACCTCTTGGTCCTGCTCTACTCTCCCCCCTCCTGGACAGACAGGTACTTAACACCTCTTGGTCCTGCTCTACTCTCCTCCCTCCTGGACAGGCAGGTACAGAACACCTCTTGGTCCTGCTCTACTCTCCTCCCTCCTGGACAGACAGGTACAGAACACCTCTTGGTCCTGCTCTACTCTCCTCCCTCCTGGACAGACAGGTACAGAACACCTCTTGGTCCTGCTCTACTCTCCCCCCTCCTGGACAGACAGGTACAGAACACCTCTTGGTCCTGCTCTACTCTCCTCCCTCCTGGACAGGCAGGTACAGAACACCTCTTGGTCCTGCTCTACTCTCCTCCCTCCTGGACAGGCAGGTACAGAACACCTCTTGGTCCTGCTCTACTCTCCTCCCTCCTGGACAGGCAGGTACAGAACACCTCTTCTCACTCCTCTCTCAGATAGTAAAACTACATTAAATACAACGTTAACTAGATATCATTTGTGTCATTTATAGCCTGGCACAGATAGTAAAACTACATTAAATACAACGTTATCTAGATATAATTTGTCTCATTTCTAGCCTGGCACAGATAGTAAAACTACATCAAATACAACGTTAACTAGATATCATTTGTGTCATTTATAGCCTGGCACAGATAGTAAAACTACATTAAATACAAAGTTAACTAGATATCATTTGTGTCATTTATAGCCTGGCACAGATAGTAAAACTACATTAAATACAAAGTTAACTAGATAGTTGTACATAGTTGTCTTTGCTGTCCTTGTATCCAAGATAATTGTGTAGTTTAGAGAAATTTAGAGAAATTATCGAGGTTACCTAGCCAGCTACACTTTCAACAACGCAGCCACTGCTAGCCAGCCTACTTCACCAGCCAGCAGTACTATATCATTTTAGTCAATAAGATTTTTTATTTTTTTTTGCAACGTAAGCTTAACTTTCTGAACATTCGAGACGTGTAGTCCACTTGTCATTCTAATCTCCTTTGCATTAGCGTAGCCTCTTCTGTAGCCTGTCAACTATGTGTCTGTCTATCCCTGTTCTCTCCTCTCTGCACAGACCATACAAACGCTTCACACCGCGTGGCCGCGGCCACCCTAACCTGGTGGTCCCAGCCCGCACGACCCACGTGGAGTTCCAGGTCTCCGGTAGCCTCTGGAACTGCCGATCTGCGGCCAACAAGGCAGAGCTCATCTCAGCCTATGCTTCCCTCCAGTCCCTCGACTTCTTGGCACTGACGGAAACATGGCTCACCACAGATAACACTGCTACTCCTACTGCTCTCTCTTCGTCTGCCCACGTGTTCTCGCACACCCCGAGAGCTTCTGGTCAGCGGGGTGGTGGCACCGGGATCCTCATCTCTCCCAAGTGGTCATTCTCTCTTTCTCCCCTTACCCATCTGTCTATCGCCTCCTTTGAATTCCATGCTGTCACAGTTACCAGCCCTTTCAAGCTTAACATCCTTATCATTTATCGCCCTCCAGGTTCCCTCGGAGAGTTCATCAATGAGCTTGATGCCTTGATAAGCTCCTTTCCTGAGGACGGCTCACCTCTCACAGTTCTGGGTGACTTTAACCTCCCCACGTCTACCTTTGACTCATTCCTCTCTGCCTCCTTCTTTCCACTCCTCTCCTCTTTTGACCTCACCCTCTCACCTTCCCCCCCTACTCACAAGGCAGGCAATACGCTTGACCTCATCTTTACCAGATGCTGTTCTTCCACTAACCTCATTGCAACTCCCCTCCAAGTCTCCGACCACTACCTTGTATCCTTTTCCCTCTCGCTCTCATCCAACACTTCCCACACTGCCCCTACTCGGATGGTATCGCGCCGTCCCAACCTTCGCTCTCTCTCCCCCGCTACTCTCTCCTCTTCCATCCTATCATCTCTTCCCTCTGCTCAAACCTTCTCCAACCTATCTCCTGATTCTGCCTCCTCAACCCTCCTCTCCTCCCTTTCTGCATCCTTTGACTCTCTATGTCCCCTATCCTCCAGGCCGGCTCGGTCCTCCCCTCCCGCTCCGTGGCTCGACGACTCATTGCGAGCTCACAGAACAGGGCTCCGGGCAGCCGAGCGGAAATGGAGGAAAACTCGCCTCCCTGCGGACCTGGCATCCTTTCACTCCCTCCTCTCTACATTTTCCTCTTCTGTCTCTGCTGCTAAAGCCACTTTCTACCACTCTAAATTCCAAGCATCTGCCTCTAACCCTAGGAAGCTCTTTGCCACCTTCTCCTCCCTCCTGAATCCTCCTCCCCCTCCCCCCCCCTCCTCCCTCTCTGCAGACGACTTCGTCAACCATTTCGAAAAGAAGGTCGACGACATCCGATCCTCGTTTGCTAAGTCAAACGACACCGCTGGTTCTGCTCACACTGCCCTACCCTGTGCTCTGACCTCTTTCTCCCCTCTCTCTCCAGATGAAATCTCGCGTCTTGTGACGGCCGGCCGCCCAACAACCTGCCCGCTTGACCCTATCCCCTCCTCTCTTCTCCAGACCATTTCCGGAGACCTTCTCCCTTACCTCACCTCGCTCATCAACTCATCCTTGACCGCTGGCTACGTCCCTTCCGTCTTCAAGAGAGCGAGAGTTGCACCCCTTCTGAAAAAACCTACACTCGATCCCTCCGATGTCAACAACTACAGACCAGTATCCCTTCTTTCTTTTCTCTCCAAAACTCTTGAACGTGCCGTCCTTGGCCAGCTCTCCTGCTATCTCTCTCAGAATGACCTTCTTGATCCAAATCAGTCAGGTTTCAAGACTAGTCATTCAACTGAGACTGCTCTTCTCTGTATCACGGAGGCGCTCCGCACTGCTAAAGCTAACTCTCTCTCCTCTGCTCTCATCCTTCTAGACCTATCGGCTGCCTTCGATACTGTGAACCATCAGATCCTCCTCTCCACCCTCTCCGAGTTGGGCATCTCCGGCGCGGCCCACGCTTGGATTGCGTCCTACCTGACAGGTCGCTCCTACCAGGTGGCGTGGCGAGAATCTGTCTCCTCACCACGCGCTCTCACCACTGGTGTCCCCCAGGGCTCTGTTCTAGGCCCTCTCCTATTCTCGCTATACACCAAGTCACTTGGCTCTGTCATAACCTCACATGGTCTCTCCTATCATTGCTATGCAGACGACACACAATTAATCTTCTCCTTTCCCCCTTCTGATGACCAGGTGGCGAATCGCATCTCTGCATGTCTGGCAGACATATCAGTGTGGATGACGGATCACCACCTCAAGCTGAACCTCGGCAAGACGGAGCTGCTCTTCCTCCCGGGGAAGGACTGCCCGTTCCATGATCTCGCCATCACGGTTGACAACTCCATTGTGTCCTCCTCCCAGAGCGCTAAGAACCTTGGCGTGATCCTGGACAACACCCTGTCGTTCTCAACTAACATCAAGGCGGTGGCCAGTTCCTGTAGGTTCATGCTCTACAACATCCGCAGAGTACGACCCTGCCTCACACAGGAAGCGGCGCAGGTCCTAATCCAGGCACTTGTCATCTCCCGTCTGGATTACTGCAACTCGCTGTTGGCTGGGCTCCCTGCCTGTGCCATTAAACCCCTACAACTCATCCAGAACGCCGCAGCCCGTCTGGTGTTCAACCTTCCCAAGTTCTCTCACGTCACCCCGCTCCTCCGCTCTCTCCACTGGCTTCCAGTTGAAGCTCGCATCCGCTACAAGACCATGGTGCTTGCCTACGGAGCTGTGAGGGGAACGGCACCTCCGTACCTTCAGGCTCTGATCAGGCCCTACACCCAAACAAGGGCACTGCGTTCATCCACCTCTGGCCTGCTCGCCTCCCTACCACTGAGGAAGTACAGTTCCCGCTCAGCCCAGTCAAAACTGTTCGCTGCTCTGGCACCCCAATGGTGGAACAAACTCCCTCACGACGCCAGGACAGCGGAGTCAATCACCACCTTCCGGAGACACCTGAAACCCCACCTCTTCAAGGAATACCTAGGATAGGATAAAGCAATCCTTCTGACCCCCCCCCCCCCCCCCCCCCCCTTAAAAGATTTAGATGCACTATTGTAAAGTGGCTGTTCCACTGGATGTCATAAGGTGAATGCACCAATTTGTAAGTCGCTCTGGATAAGAGCGTCTGCTAAATGACTTAAATGTAATGTAAATGTATATCATTTGTGTCATTTATAGCCTGGCACAGATAGTAAAACTACATTAAGTACAACGTTAACTAGATATCATCGCCACATAACTTATGTTGAATTTAAAAGACACCGTTACCGTTACAGTTAGCTAGCTAACAACGTCTGTTACACTGTAACTTACCGGCAGCCTCACATAAAAACGTATTGGTTAACAAAGCTTTGATTCTGACCAAAGTCTATAGTAGTGAAAAGTCTCTCTCTCTATTGTAACTTACCACAAATTGCCATCATAGCCTATCTACATGAATGTGTCCTGTCAGAGTCTTTTCCTCTCCGTTAACCGTTAGCTAGCAGTCTCGAGCCACAGCTGACGTTGACCACAATGAGCTACAAGTAGGACTGACGTCACTACCGGTGCAGCAGCCTCTGCAGCAGCAGCCTCCCCCGGGTCCTAGTGCCCGCCCGGTAACACGGTTAAGATGCGATGGAACGGTTGACGGGAAAACAACAAATCACAGAGAAAATATATTGACTGATATATTGAATTGTTTAGGGTAGCTTTAGCTTTGGCTTTAATAAATTCTGAAAATACTTGAAAACCAAAATAAAAAAGAATAGTAGCCCTCCTCAGGAACCACAAAACCCTCACAGACCAACTTCTTCTTCTATGATATAATGGCGGTCCACAAACCAACGTTAAAGGTGCATGGCGCCACCTACTGTGCTGGAGTGTGTTCAATCACAGTTTACACCATTTCTAAATCCTCCTACCTAACTCAGTACTTCTGAGAAAATAAAACAAGAGTCCTATTAACTTCTAATAGACCCTCCCCCATCCCCCAAATCCCTTCCAACCCTCCCCAACCCCGTCCAACCTCAATGACCCTACACTTCAATCTTTCCCTCTCTTCAACATCCTTACAACAATATAACAACACATGCTCCACCGTTTCATTGACCATACCCTCCAGACACAAACCATTTACATGCTGCCAACCAGATGTAAGGACCAGTTCAATGTACAATGTCCTAAACACAATCGAGTAAACACCACCTCTTCCTTCCTAATGTGACCTTTGATCCTTGGTCCACCGACCTTTAGAGGACATATAAATGCCGTCCCTTGTGCTCAGAGTCCCATCTCTTCTGCCACACATCTATCAAAATGATCTTACATTTGGCCTCACCTCTACCCAGTGGAACATTAATATCAATTATATCTTGTTTCAAAGCTCTTTTAGCTAACTGGTCTACCATTTAATTTCCTTCCACACCTGAATGTGCTGGAACCCAGCAGAATCTCACTACTACACCCATTCTCTCAATTCTCCATAATAACATTGATACCTACAACTGTCCAACCAAAACCACTGCCTTGTCTACTAGTATATTCCCAACAGTCATCTAGAACAGTAGCAGTGGGATGCTCAACCTCACAGCCTTTCAACCCAATAAGCTAATGACAATTTATTACGCCGTATATCCAAAGACATCTCACCTGCCTCCACTTGTAAGACACATACAGATGTTGATTTAAATGCACCAATACATATCCTTAAAGATATATACTGGATTCTGTCCAGCTTCTGAAGACAAGTCTTTGCTGCGGTTCCAAAAACTATACACCTGTAATCAATTGTTGTCCTGATCAGAGCTCTATAAATATCCATCAACGATTGTCTGTCAGCACCCCATTCATAACCAGAGACCCACACAACCAACTACCACGAAAGTGATGGAATGAGAGAGAGAGAGACATTGTTACAACACTGTACATAGACATAATATAACGTTTCTTCTTCTTTGGAGTTTAACGGTGGTTGGCATCCAATATGTTGCATTACCGCCCCCAACTGGACAATAATATAAATCTATTTTACTTTGTGATACAAAATGGGAAAAGGAGAAATTATGATAATACTAAGTAACACCATTCCAACTAACCCTACACTCATTAAAAACCCACTACCCCATTCCACTACTTTGACCCTATCTGCTCCTGCACCATGAGAACGACCTGGGAGGACGGGACACCACCACTCAACACACCCTGGAACTCTTCTGAAGTCAAATCTCGTATGACCAAATAGTTCTCTACAGCTGCCACCACAACATCTATTTTCTGTGATTTAGGGCGGATCCCTCTCAGTATCCTTCACCCCCATCATCCTCTACTTTCTTCACTGCCTCAGCAGTGACAACCTGTTCCCAACAGTGGGGCAGTGGGATTGGATAGGGACCCCTCTCACTCTCTGATTGGAGGAGAGAAGTGAAATGGTGTGTCTCCTCTGGTCAACAATACTCACCTTGAAAGACTCCACAGCCTGTTGGAGCTCCTTCAGCTCCTTCTCTCTCTCCTGGAATCTCTGCTGGACCTTCTGCTGACTCCTCCCCAGCTGCTTCTGTGGAGAATTACTCTTCAATGAGCTATCAAGCTTTATTAGTCCAGTAGATCAATAGTATAGTAATGTGACATAGGACCCATAGAGAGGAAGGTCTACAATCCTGAGGAAGTCCCTTTACAATATGATATTATGTTGCTATGTGAATGATTATAGTTTTTATGGTAGGCCTACATGTATCAGGGGGTTGAGACTGAACTTTGGACTCATAAAAGGCCATTCAGAATGATAATAGTGTTTGACTTTAGAAAATGGTGATACATTTGGAGAATCTGGGTTAACATATCTATATACTCAAGGTTTGTGTTCATATTTGTGGATCCATTTCATTTGAATGATCTCATATTCAAACAGATTTAGTTCCTACTGTATCTTTAATTATTTGTTTATCAGACAGTCACCAACAAGTTGTTCTGGTCTTACCTGTTTCTCAGTCCTCTCTGCTGCAGCTGACACTGTATCATGGCCTTTATGTTCATCCATCACACACAGCATACAGATACACTGCTGATCGGTACGACAGTAAACCTCCAGCAGTTTGTCATGATGAGAGCAGATCTTCTCCTGTAGTTGTGCGGTGGCTTTGACCAGCTTGTGCTTCTTGAAACCAGGAAATTCATAGTGAGGTTGGAGGTGAGTCTCACAGTAAGAGGCCAGACATGCCAGACAGGACATGAGGGCTTTCTGCTTTCTGGTCCCAGTGCAAAAATCACACGCCACATCTCCAGGTCCAGCATAGCACAGAGCAGGAGGGGGAGCAGCCTGGATTCCTGTCTTCTTCAGTTTCTCAACCACCTCAGCCAACATGTTATTTTTCCTCAGATTAGGCCTTGGAGTGAAGGTCTCTCTGCACTGAGGACAGCTATAGACCCCTTTCAGAACATCCTGATCCCAGCAGCCCTCAATACAGCTCCTACAGTAACTGTGTCCACAGGGGATGGTAACAGGCTCTTTCAGTAGATCCAGACAGACAGAACAACAGAACTGGTCCTGGTCCAGCAGAACTCCTTGCTGAGCCATTTGGACGGTTGTTCACTCTCACACAGACAGACGACCGAGAGAATCAGATCAGTTTCGTTTCCACAGAAGAGAGTTTGTGAAGGGGAGGAACTTCCTGGTTCTGCCAGAGGGCTGGGGTTAGAGGAAGGGAAGGAGGGAGTGAGAGAGGGAGGGGTTAGAGGAAGGGAGGGAGAGAGAGAAAACTGCAGGCAAAGTTGAGGAAACAAATATTTTAGTTCCCAGGTTAGGACCCTTAATATGGAATAAATGCAATAGAGTGGTTAGAATATATAAAGGGTAACAGTTTCTATGAAGTACATATCTATAATGCTTTTAATGAATGTTGTAATGTCTTAAACTGATATGCTGTGATACTAACTATAAGCGTCCATAATAACTCATACGTGGTTGTAAAACTGTACAATGTGTTCTAGATAATTAGCTACAATGGGGGGAGGGGGGACTTGAAATGGATACAATGTACTGTAGGTGAAATGAATACTGGATGTATAGACTGATCATTGAGAATGATGTAACACTTTACGTTACAGTGTGTTTATTGGTGTGTAATTGGTCCTGTTAGTACAGTGGTGTAACAGGTACTATGATGCCTCATTCTTCCACTGTACCAGCACCAGTAACCCTAACCAGTAATAAGGCTACTGTCATGGAAAGTGGTACAGCAAATATAAAGTAAGGATTTATACATGTCATCTAGGAAATACTGTATGTAATGATATGTCTTCTAGATGGTGTTCTGTACTGTATGTAATGATATGTCTTCTAGATGGTGTTCTATACTGTATGTAATGATATGTCTCTGTCTTCTAGATGGTGTTCTATACTGTATGTAATTATATGTCTTCTAGATGGTGTTCTATACTGTATGTAATGATATGTCTTCTCGATGGTGTTCTATACTGTATGTAATGATATGTCTTCTAGATGGTGTTCTATACTGTATGTAATGATATGTCTCTGTCTTCTAGATGGTGTTCTATACTGTATGTAATGATATGTCTCTGAGCTTCGTGAACGGAAAGGCACTGGAGCAACGAACCGCCCTTGCTGTCTCTGCCTGGCCGGTTCCCCTCTCTCCACTGGGATTCTCTGACTCTAACCCTATTACAGGGGCTGAGTCACTGGCTTACTAGTGCTCTTCCATGCCGTTCCTGGGAGGGGTGTGTCACTTGAGTGGGTTGAGTCACTAACGTGGACTTCCTGTCCGTGTTGGCGCCCCCCCTTGGGTTGTGACGTGGCGGAGATCTTTGTGGGCTATACTCGGCCTTGTCTCTGGGTGGTAAGTTGGTGGTTGAAGGTATCCTTTTAGTGGTGTGGGGGCTGTGCTTTGGCAAAGTGGGTGGGGTTATATCCTTCCTATATCCTTCCTGTTTGGCCCTGTCCGGGGGTATCATCGGATCCATGCTTCAGGACTACCTGGCATGATGACTCCTTGCTGTTGCTCCAATTTCAACTGGTTTGCCTGCGGCTATGGAACCCTGACCTGTTCACCAGACGTACTACCTGTCCCAGACCTGCTTTTTTTCAACTCTCTAGAGACAGCAGGAGCGGTAGAGATAATTTTTAAGATCGGCTATGAAAAGCCAACTGACATTTACTCCTGAGGTGCTGACCTGTTGCACCCTCTACAACCACTGTGATTTTTATTATTTGACCATGCTGGTCATCTATGAACATTTGAAAATCTTGGCCATGTTCTGTTATAATCTCCACCCGGCACATCCAGAAGAGGACTGGCCACCCCTCATAGCCTGGTTCCTCTCTAGGTTTCTTCCTAGGTTTTGGCCTTTCTAGGGAGTTTTTCAGCATTGCTTGCTGTTTGGGGTTTTAGGCTGGGTTTCTGTACAGCACTTTGTGACATCAGCTGATGTAAGAAGGGCTTTATAAATACATTTGATTGATTGATTATTGATATTTTTTTATTATTTCATCAAAACTGCTTGCGCGCGTCTGCGTAGCCAGGCGCTAAAATAGAACTTGGTTATATTTTTTTGATGCTCTGCAAGTCCCGCCTCTTCCATCTCCTCATTGGTTATTAGGTACATATACCCACGTGGGTGATTGAAAGCTGAACTGAGGTCCACACTCCAGTTCAGTTGGTGGTGGTAATGCACCTTAAAGTTGGTTGCCAACTGACACACATAAAGTCCACAGAAGAAGAAGAAGAGATTACTAGAAACTACATTTCCCCCGTTTATCTGTGGGTTAATTTTCGGAGTAGAGAACAAGATTTTGTGTGACTCAAAATGGGTCAAAATTCTACAAAAGATCCAGGAAAAAAAGTATCTTGTTTTCAAGTGAAATAACAAACCTAGCAACAGCAATCTAGCTAGCTAAATATAACAAATGACCTAGCAACAGCAATCTAGCTAGCTAAATAGGACAAATGACCTAGCAACAGCAATCTAGCGAGCTAAATAGGACAAAATGAGCTAGCAACAGCAATCTAGCTAGCTAAATAGGACAAAATGAGCTAGCAACAGCAATCTAGCTAGCTAAATAGGACAAATGAGCTAGCAACAGCAAGCTAGCTAGCTAAATAGGACAAATGACCTAGCAACAGCAATCTAGCTAGCTAAATGGGACAAATGAGCTAGCAACAGCAATCTAGCTAGCTAAATGGGACAAATGAGCTAGCAACAGCAATCTAGCGAGCTAAATAGGACAAATGAGCTAGCAACAGCAAGAATGTGTATAATTAGGCGATCACTTTGTGGCTGTGGTAACTAGTGACGACCCAGCTCAGCTGATGCTGCCAGTGAATCTGTGGTGCTGTCACTAAATCGCTGAAGCTGGAGACTCATATCTCCCTCACTAACTTGAAGCATCAGCTATCAGAGCAGCTTACAGATCATTGCACCTGTACATAGCCCATCTGTAAATAGCCCATCCAACTACCTCATCCCCATTTTGTTATTAATTTTATTTATATGTATTTTTCTTCCTTCTCCTTTGCACCCCAGTATCTCTACTTGCACATTCCTCTTCTGCACATCTACCACTCCAGTGTTTATTTGCTAAATTGTAATTATTTTGCCACTGCGGCCTATTTATTGCCTCACCTCCCTAATCTTACTTCATTTGTCATTGACTTGGTTCAAATACTAACACACATTCAGTTAATGGCTTAGTGATTACGGTAGTTGAACAGTTGGGTGTGTACTGGCTGGAATAATGAGCCTGTACACCCAGTAGGACCAGGAATGAAGAACGGTAGTGTAAACTGTAACTGTAACTGTAAACCTATGAGCCAACTGGCCCAGAAGCCCTGTTTCCTAGGTTGAAGAATGTGTGGCATTCTAGCCTTTAACTCACTGGCTATCACACTGGGGTTTTTAGTGTATAAAAACAGAACTTGAAGTAGAAGCTAAGGAAAGACAGGAAGCAGTGAAACCATCGTCCAATCAGAGTTATACGTTCAGAAAAGAGAAATGGTGGTGAAATCTCAACTCTGAATCCTGCTCTTGGTCACTCTGGGAACTCTATGGGTTCAGAATCTACTAGATGGTGAGTTATCAGACTCATTTATAGTTAGTGTTATTGTCTTTAGATATTTGAAATATTCTGTGTCTTGAATGCCTTGAGTAGATATCCAGTTACATAATTAGTATGTTATATAATGTGATAGAATACCACAACAGGTTCTGAGTGGAAGTCCAGTTACATAATTAGTATGTTATATAATGTGATAGAATACCACAACAGGTTCTGAGTGGAAGTCCAGTTACATAATTAGTATGTTATATAATGTGATAGAATACCACAACAGGTTCTGAGTGGAAGTCCAGTTACATAATTAGTATGTTATATAATGTGATAGAATACCACAACAGGTTCTGAGTGGAAGTCCAGTTACATAATTAGTATGTTATATAATGTGATAGAATACCACAACAGGTTCTGAGTGGAAGTCCAGTTACATAATTAGTATGTTATATAATGTGATAGAATACCACAACAGGTTCTGAGTGGAAGTCCAGTTACATAATTAGTATGTTATATAATGTGATAGAATACCACAACAGGTTCTGAGTGGAAGTCCAGTTACATAATTAGTATGTTATATAATGTGATAGAATACCACAACAGGTTCTGAGTGGAAGTTCAGTTTGACAATCTTTATCAATATGTAAATGTTCATATGCAATGGTCCTGAGTGGAACAATATTGTTTTTCTCATAATGAATCATTTAAAAGGAACAACATGTTTCTCTCTCAGACGTGTCTGGTGCCGTACATGGCGATCTTCCTACCCAGGGCCAATCCCTCAGTGATGCCAACCTGATGTTTGAGGTTACACTTCTATTAGCCTGGTCCCAGATCAGTTTGGGCTGTCTTACTGACAACGACCATCAAAGTCAGCAAGAAAACACAAACAGGTCTGGGACCAGGCTACACTTTAATGGGCATGTTGTCTTAAACTCTTTGTTTTTCCTCCGCTCACCCATATCAGCTCACTCCTAAACTTCTTTCTTATACATATTTACATTTACATTTAAGTCATTTAGCAGACGCTCTTATCCAGAGCGACTTACAAATTGGTGCATTCACCTTATGACATCCAGTGGAACAGCCACTTTACAATAGTACATATGTTATTATCTACCCACATTTCACTGATCGTTAGTTCCTTTCCTCTCCATACAGTTCTTGTTAGGTGGAGTAGAGATCGACAAAGACAACAACATCATCTTGCTGGACCTGGAGATGGCATCTATGAGGCAGGGACGGGCCTTCCTGGCTCACATCAACCACAACATCCCCAAGACCCTCTCTTCCATGGAGCAGATGGTGAAGGACCTGGAGATGGCATCTATGAGGCAGGGACGGGCCTTCCTGGCTCGCATCAACCACAACATCCCCAAGACCCTCTCTTCCATGGAGCAGATGGTGAAGGACCTGGAGATGGCATCTATGAGGCAGGGACGGGCCTTCCTGGCTCGCATCAACCACAACATCCCCAAGACCCTCTCTTCCATGGAGCAGATGGTGAAGGACCTGGAGATGGCATCTATGAGGCAGGGACGGGCCTTCCTGGCTCGCATCAACCACAACATCCCCAAGACCCTCTCTTCCATGGAGCAGATGGTGAAGGACCTGGAGGACCAGAGAGGGGCTATCCCTCTGGCTGCACCCCGCTTTGAGAGCCTCATCCTGGGCATAGTCTACTCTGCCCACCAGGCCAAGCTCCAGGAGAGAGAGGACCAATACTGATGACCTTTCTGCGCCTTCCTGAACAAAGGAATTTGGGGTCAGGTCATTCCAAGACCTCTCTTTTCACCATAGATATAGCTAGGAACCCCATTTCACCTCTCACAGCCTATTGACATCTAGTGGAAGGCGTATGAAGTGCATGTATACTAATACATTTCAAGCAAGTTAATAGGGAGGCCCTGGAACAGAGCATCAATTTCAGATTTTCCACTTCCTATCAGGAAGTTTGCTGCAAAATGAGTTCTGTTTTACTCACAGATATAATTCAAACGGTTTTAGAAACTTGAGAGTGTTTTCTATCCAATAGTAATAATAATATGCATATTGTACAAGCAAGAATTGAGTACGAGGCCGTTTGAAATGGGCACCTTTCATCCAAGCTACTCAATACTGCCCCCTATATGTTTTAATAAGGTTAGTATCACACCTCATGTAGCCTAGCCCATAGGCCTATATGTTTTAATAAGGTTAGTATCACACCTCATGTAGCCTAGCCCATAGCCCTATATGTTTTAATAAGAATTAGTATCACACCTCATGTAGCCAAGGCCTATATGTTTTAATAAGGTTAGTATCACACCTCATGTAGCCTAGCCCATAGCCCTATATGTTTTAATAAGAATTAGTATCACACCTCATGTAGCCAAGGCCTATATGTTTTAATAAGGTTAGTATCACACCTCATGTAGCCTAGCCCATAGTCCTATAAGTTTTAATAAGGTTAGTATCACACCTCATGTAGCCTAGCCCATAGTCCTATATGTTTTAATAAGGTTAGTATCACACCTCATGTAGTCTAGTCCATAGTCCTATATGTTTTAATAAGGTTAGTATCACACCTCATGTAGCCTAGCCCATAGTCCTATATGTTTTAATAAGGTTAGTATCACACCTCATGTAGCCTAGCCCATAGTCCTATATGTTTTAATAAGGTTAGTATCACACCTCATGTAGCCTAGCCCATAGTCCTATATGTTTTAATAAGGTTGTATCACACCTCATGTAGCCTAGCCCATAGTCCTATATGTTTTAATAAGGTTAGTATCACACCTCATGTAGCCTAGCCCATAGTCCTATATGTTTTAATAAGGTTAGTATCACACCTCATGTAGCCTAGTCCTATATGTTTTAATAAGGTTAGTATCACACCTCATGTAGCCTAGCCCATAGTCCTATATGTTTTAATAAGGTCTGTACCAAAGTGGCCAAATAACTCCTTCAAATGAAGCACATGAATCCTCTTTACAACCGGTGTAGAGTCTAAGACCCCCATTGTTAGGGCGGAGACATGAGCATCTCATCATTATTTACAGATCTCTGGTTTCAGCTTCTTGTGAAATGGAAAGGAAAGTTAGCTCGTTCACAGTGCACAGTTAGGATGCTGGATTGTCCTAAAGTAACGTGATGTTTCACCAACATTATAGAATTACTCCTCTAAATAACATTATAAAAATACTTCACCAGGGAGCATCTTAGCCACAGAGGAACATTCACTTCATTAAAATAAATGCTGTGGATTGTTTCAAATCCCCCCAGTGTGTTTGGGAAGCCTGCGATTTGGGTAGTGGGCATGGCAGTAGGTGTAGTTGATTGAGTTGTGAATGTCAGTGACAATCGCCTTAAACATGTGTGAAGATAATGTGTCATGAGTATAATTTAACATTTTGCCTCAAGAAGAAGGGGAGGTGGTGAAGTTATGGTGTGTCTCTCTCCAGAAGGCATTCAGATGTAGGAAAGTGCACATTTGGCAATGTCTGATTTCTGATTGTCTTAACTCACCATGTACACCACTGGCCTCACAAGTCAACAAAGTCTGTTTTTACATCCATTGCAAATGATACCAGCCCGCTGGACAACAGCGCAACAGGCAGTTCTGGGAAACAGATGAACATTTCTGAGAAGTCACACCGCTAACGTTGTCTTGACATACAGTACCAGTTAAAAGTTTGAACACACCTTCTCATTCAAGGGTTTTTCTTTATTTTCTACATTGTGGAATAATAGTGAAGACATCATAACTTAGAAATAACATATAATCATGTATTAACCAACAAAAAAAAGTTTGAAAAATAAAAAACATATTTTGATTTGTTTAAGTAGCCACCCTTTGCTCTGATGATGCTCTGCAGGATCTATTAGTTGTACCTATATAACTATATCATAGCTTAATAATAGGAGCATAGAGATGGTAAAGAGCTCTCTGCTTTAAGGAATAAAGAAGGCATATTGCTGTGCACATATGGAGGAGTGAAACTATAGTTTCACCCAGGGGCGCCGTCATGGATTTGGGGCCCCATGAAAAGATATGACATTGGGCCCCACCACCACACCAACCCTGCACAACTGCTGTAACCACACACCTCCAGAACACAATCCACCCATTCAAAGATTTAAATAACTCTACCTTTGCAGGCTTGCAACTCTTGTAGTCCAATATTTACTGTAGGATATTTCCTGACAGTGAGCTGTGAAGGTATAACACAGGCAACATTCTGCATGCAGTGGAATTCACTATTTGATGAAATGTGCTGAAAGTGTAACGGGCCTCCTCCTTCTCTTCATCCGAAGAGGAGTAGCAAGGATTGGACCAACGTGCAGCGGGTTGTGAATACATAATGAACTTTATTAACAAGACGAAACTAAACACACGAAGAACACTTGATAATTTTACAAAACAACAAAACGAAGTAGACAGACCTGAACGAGAGAACTTACATAAAACATGAAGAACGCACGAACAGGAACAGACTATTACAAACGAACGCTACAGTCCCGTGTGGTGCGCAGACACAGACACGGACGACAATCACCCACAAACAAACAGTGAGAACAACCTACCTTAATATGACTCTCAATCAGAGGAAACGTCAAACACCTGCCTCTAATTGAGAGCCATACCAGGCAACCCAAAACCAACATAGAAACAGAAAACATAGACTGCCCACCCAAAACTCACGCCCTGACCAATAAACACATACCAAACAACAGAAAACAGGTCAGGAACGTGACAGAAAGGCATCTTTTACAGTCTAAATATAATTTTAATGGACAAATTCTTGAATGTAAAATGCTCTTAACATTAATGAATAACTTAAAATAAATATAACTTAAATATACATTATAGCCTCTTCAATTAAACTTCTTGAGAATATAGGGGGCGCAGTTTCGCATTAGCATAAATTGCTCTCCAGATTAAACGGCCTCGTACTCAATTCTTGCTCCTACAATATGCATATTATTGTTATTATTGGATAGAAAACACTCTCTAGTTTCTATAGCCGTTTGAATTATGTCTCTGAGTGGAACAGAACTCATTCTACAGCACTTTTCCTGACAGGGAGTGAGATTTCAGAAATCTTGGCCTCTGTTCCCAGGTCAGTTTTAATGTCCCTGTAAATGCTATGAGGATACAAACACTGCCCACGCCTTCCTCTAGATGTCAGTAAGAGGTGACAATTTGAATGGAGTCGATTGCGCAATCAGGGCCTGTATAAAAGACCACAAGGCGGAAGTAGCTTTCTTTTCTTCCTGCGCCTGACGCACGATGGACGTCGGGACTGGCCTCCTTCCAAGCTATGGTTTAGGCACTTCTATATCGCCGGTCATGTTTTTACTCGTTATAGGTGTTAAAAACATCATAAGGTAGTTAATTTAAACCGTTTTATAGCAATTTATATCCGTTTAGTGCGATTTTGAGGCATTTCTTTGTGATGCACTTTGAAGCGCTGGGCACGTTTCCAGTACCGGTCGAACGTTAGTGGCCATTTCGACGGGACAAGAGGACATCTTTCGACCAAAAGACGATTAGACCCGAGAAAGGATACATTGCCCAAGATTCTGATGGAAGAACAGCTCATAGTAAGAACTATTTATGATGATAAATCGCTGTTCTGTTGAAAAATGTTAAACGCATATATCGCCATTTTGTTTTGTGTAGCTTCGCTTTGGCGGACCCGGTATTGCACAGTAAGGATAATTTTAGAAATGTAATTCAGCGATTGCATTAAGAACTAATTTGTCTTTCGATTCCTGTCAACCCTGTATTTTTTAGTCAAGTTTATGATTAGTTATCGATTAGGCTAGATCACTCTCAAAGATGGCGCCCGACATTTTCAGACCAGTTTGGCTACTATTCTCATTGTATAACCACGATTTTTGTGGCTAAATATGCACATTTTCGAACAAACTCTATATGTATGTTGTAATATGATGTTACAGGAGTGTCATCGGAAGAATTCTGAGAAGGTTAGTGAAAAAATTAATATATTTTGGCGATGATAACGATATCGCTCTCTTTGGCTTGAATCAATGCTCGGGTAACGTTTGCATATGTGGTATGCTAATATAACGATTTATTGTGTTTTCGCTGTAAAACACTTAGAAAATCTGAAATATTGTCTGAATTCACAAGATCTGTGTCTTTCCATTGCTGTGAGCTGTGTATTTTTAAGAAATGTTTTATGATGAGTAAATTGGTAATACACGTTGCTCTCTGTAGTAATTCTAGTCGCTTTGGGGAGATTTGTGATGGTGGCTGCAATGGCAAACTATGATTTATACATGAAATATGCACATTTTTCTAACAAAACCTTTGCTATACAATAAATATGTTATCAGACTATCATCTGATTAAGTTTTTTCTTGGTTAGTGGCTATTTATATCTTTATTTGGTCGAATTGGTGATAGCACCTGATGGAGTAAGAAACTGATGGAGTTAGAAAAGTGGTGTCTTTTGCTAACGTGGTTAGCTAATAGATTTACATATTTTGTCTTCCCTGTAAAACATTTTAAAAATCTGAAATGGTGGCTTATTCACAAGATCTATATCTTTCATTTGGTGTCTTGGACTTGTGATTTAATGATATTTAGATGCTACTATTTAATTGTGACGCTATGCTAGCGATGCTAATCAGTGTGGGGGGGTTGGGGGGTGCTCCCGGATCCGGGTTTCTGAGTCGCTAGAAGTTAAAATAAATGAACTTGATCATCTATAGAATGATATAACAAACAAAATAACAAAATCAGCAGCAGATATTTTAACTAAGTATACATACCAACGAGACAATAAGCAGATGTAAAAGTGGAAATGGAAAACAACATGGAAATGAAAAGGCCTGATGGTGGCGCTAGAGGAAAGGTCAAGAGGTCACCAAGTCAACAGGTTTCTTTCACTTGGGGTCTTGATTGTGCACAACATATTTTATGACAATCCAGCCATTACTTTGAGATATATCTTGTTCTCTGCCTGTGGGCCTCATGTGTATAGTGATCCAATATCCATAGCCCTGCCATTTAACAGCTGTCACTGGCCCTTGCTCAGCCTTACTCACCAAGAGCCCAGCTTCCTTGCTAGCAAAGTCACTGATCAGCTTGTTTTTCAGCATCCTCATTTTATCTTTCTGTGCACCTTCTCTCATTTGCTCCATCCTCATTGGTTCTGCCAGAACTGTCTTTCACCTCTTCCTCCACACCCTGACAAAACTGTATCACTTGAAGAGATTCCTGGCTCTGTAGAGTACATGACTCATATGATAATATATCCTATAATATAATACTATTTGTAATAACAACCAACATGTCAGTTACTACCATTCTGTTGACTTAGATTAACTGAATGCACCACAGAAAAAATTAACCAGCACTGAATCCTGCAGAATATTGACCCAAATTACCTGCAGTAGCGTATCACCACCACTAGTTGAGAACAAGTTCTCATTTACAAATGCAACCTGGCCAAGATAAAGCAAAGCAGTGCGACAAACACTGAGTTACACATGGAATAAACAAGCGTACAGTCAATAACACAATATAAAAAAAAGGAAAAAAAAAGAAAGTCTATATACAGTGTGTGCAAATGGCGTGAGGAGGTAAGGCAATAAATAGGCCATAGTAGCGAAGTAATTACAATTTAGCAGATTAACACTGGAATGATAGATGAGCAGATGATGATGAGCAGATGAAGGTGTGTAAGTAGGGATACTGGTGTGCAAAAGAGCAGCAAAGTAAATAAAACAATATGGGGATGAGGTAGGTAGATTGGGTGGGCTATTTACAGATGGGCTACGTACAGCTGCAGCGATCGGTTAGCTGATGTTTAAAGTTAGTGAGGGAAATATAAGTCTCCAGCTTCAGCGATTTTTGCAATTCGTTCCAGTCATTGGCAGCAGAGAACTGGAAGGAAAGGCGGCCAAAAGAGGTGTTGGCTTTGGGGATGACCAGTGAAATATACCTGCTGGAGCGCGTGCTACGGGTGGGTGTTGTTATCGTGACCAGTGAGCTGAGATAAGGCGGGGCTTTACCTAGCATAGACTTGTAGATGACCTGGAGCCAGTGGGTCTGGCGACGAATATGTAGCGAGGGCCAGCCGATTAGAGCATACAGGTCGCAGTGGTGGGTGGTATATGGGGCTTTGGTGACAAAACGGATGGCACTGTGATAGACTACATCCAGTTTGCTGAGTAGAGTGTTGGAGGCTATTTTGTAAATGACATCGCCGAGGTGGAGGATTGGTAGGATAGTCAGTTTTACGAGGGTATGTTTGGCAGCATGAGTGAAGGCGGCTTTGTTGCGAAATAGAAAGCCGATTCTAGATTTAATTTTGGATTGGAGATGTTTAATATGAGTCTGGAAGGAGAGTTTACAGTCTTGCCAGACACCTAGGTATTTGCAGTTGTCCACATATTCTAGGTCAGAACCGTCCAGGGTAGTGATGCTAGTCGTGCGGGTGCGGGCAGCGAACGGTTGAAAAGCATTTAGTTTTACTAGTGTTCAAGAGCAGCTGGAGGCCACAGAAGGAGTGTTGTATGGCATTGAAGCTCGTTTGGAGGTTTGTTAACACGGTGTCCAAAGGGCCAGATGTATACAGAATGGTGTTGTCTGCGTAGAGGTGGATCAGGGAAACACCCGCAGCAAGAGTGACATCGTTGATATATACAGAGATAAGAGTCGGCCCGAGAATTGAACCCTGTGGTTTTAGGGCCTCTGTCACAGGCCCTTATAATCCTCCAAACCCCACCCCCCCAGTTCCCAAACCGGCCGTGCGCAAATTGATTTTGTCCCCCCACACCAAACGCGATCACGACACGCAGGTTAAAATATAAAAACAAACTCTGAACCAATTACATTAATTTGGGGACAGGTCGGAAAGCATTAAACATTCATGGCAATTTAGCTAGCTAGCTTGCTGTTGCTAATTTGTCCTGGGATATAAATGTTGAGTTGTTATTTTACCTGAAATGCACAAGGTCCTCTACTTCGACAATTAAGCCACACATAAAACAGTCAACCAATCGTTTCTGATCATCTCTCCTCCTTCCAGGCTTTTTCTTCTTTGGACTTTATATGGCGATTGGGAACTAACTTTCATAAGGTGTATTACCACCACCGACCTCTGTTTGTCTTTCAGTCACCCGAGTAAGTATAACCAATGAGGAGATGGCACGTGGGTATCAGCTAACAAGTGCACATTAACACGGTAACATGCAAGCCGATACAACAGAGCACAAGTACTCACAAGACCAACGGACTTGGTAACAATAACCGACAAGGACAATGGGGAACAGAGGGCACATATTAATCAGGGGGAATGGGAACCAGGTGTGCGTAATGAGAGAAGACAGTCCTATATACACATACTAATCAGGGGGAATGGGAACCAGGTGTGCGTAATGAGAGAAGACAGTCCTATATACACATACTAATCAGGGGGAATGGGAACCAGGTGTGCGTAATGAGAGAAGACAGTCATTTATACACATACTAATCAGGGGGAATGGGAACCAGGTGTGCGTAATGAGAGAAGACAGTCCTATATACACATACTAATCAGGGGGAATGGGAACCAGGTGTGCGTAATGAGAGAAGACAGTCCTATATACACATACTAATCAGGGGGAATGGGAACCAGGTGTGCGTAATGAGAGAAGACAGTCCTATATACACATACTAATCAGGGGGAATGGGAACCAGGTGTGCGTAATGAGAGAAGACAGTCCTATATACACATACTAATCAGGGGGAATGGGAACCAGGTGTGCGTAATGAGAGAAGACAGTCCGGGGTTGGTGGTAATGATCCAGTTCAGTGATGCCATGAAGACCGGTGACGTAGACCTCCGGAGCTGGTGAACTGAATGAGCAGCAGTACCGGGGGAATCCGTGACACCCCTGGCTATCTGTAAATAACAAATAAAATAAAAATGGTGCCATCTGGTTTGCTTAAAGGAAGCCTTCAACACTGCATCCCTTCATCCAGTCATAGTAAACAACCTGTCTGTCTGTCTGATGGTTGTTGCTATCAGTATTAACCTCTCTTGGGCACGTGAGACGGTAGCGTCCCACCTCTTCAACAGCCAGTGAAACTGCTGGGCGCCAAATTCAAATACTGAAATACTCATAAAAATTCACAGACACTTTGGAGAAGTGTTCCACAGGCAGTAAATCTATTGTAGAATAAATGGAACCTGGATCCATTTCATTCTATTAACATGGTTTATGTGTTATAGCAGTAATGGGGTTAAACTGATATTAAAATGACAACTCCATAGGTGGTACCAGGTCAGGGGAGTTCATCTCTGCTCCTAGCATCCCTGGGACAGTACTGATCAACATAGCTGACCTGATGCAGAGGTGGACCAGTGATGTTTTCCTCTCAGTGGTGAGACTTGCCCTTCCATTTGACACACCTTTACCTGATGAGATCATACAAGACGTTACAGGCTTAATGCACATGGAAACAGACCTGCTTTAAAATAATGTTGAATATTTAATAAGCAGTGTGTGATTGAGTTTGTTGTAATGGAACCAATAGAAACGTCCTAAAAGTACAACCAAAACCCGCCCACCTGGAGAAATAAAGGAAATGCTCAAAGTATTTGTAAGATTTCAAATTTTTTTAGGACCTCATCAATACAGGTACTGTATGTAGAACCATAGTAAAGACCAGTATGGACTATCAATACAGATACTGTATGTAGAACCATAGTAAAGACCAGTATGGACTATCAATACAGGTACTGTATGTAGAACCATAGTAAAGACCAGTATGGACTATCAATACAGGTACTGTATGTAGAACCATAGTAAAGCCCAGTATGGACTATCAATACAGGTACTGTATGTAGAACCATAGTAAAGCCCAGTATGGACTATCAATACAGGTACTGTATGTAGAACCATAGTAAAGCCCAGTATGGACTATCAATACAGGTACTGTATGTAGAACCATAGTAAAGCCCAGTATGGACTATCATTTACATTTACATTTAAGTCATTTAGCAGACGCTCTTATCCAGAGCGACTTACAAATTGGTGCATTCACCTTATGATATCCAGTGGAACAACCACTTTACAATAGTGCATCTAACTCTTTTAAGGGGGAGGGGGGGGTTAGAAGGATTACTTTATCCTATCCTAGGTATTCCTTAAAGAGGGGGGGTTTCAGGTGTCTCCGGAAGGTGGTGATTGACTCCGCTGACCTGGCGTCGTGAGGGAGTTTGTTCCACCATTGGGGTGCCAGAGCAGCGAACAGTTTTGACTGGGCTGAGCGGGAACTGTACTTCCTCAGGAGGTAGGGAGGCGAGCAGGCCAGAGGTGGATGAACGCAGTGCCCTTGTTTGGGTGTAGGGCCTGATCAGAGCCTGAAGGTACGGAGGTGCCGTTCCCCTCACAGCTCCGTAGGCAAGCACCATGGTCTTGTAGCGGATGCGAGCTTCAACTGGAAGCCAGTGGAGAGAGCGGAGGAGCGGGGTGACGTGAGAGAACTTGGGAAGGTTGAACACCAGACGGGCTGCGGCGTTCTGGATGAGTTGTAGGGGTTTAATGGCACAGGCAGGGAGCCCAGCCAACAGCGAGTTGCAGTAATCCAGACGGGATCAATACAGATACTGTATGTAGAACCATAGTAAAGCCCAGTATGGACTATCAATACAGGTACTGTATGTAGAACCATAGTAAAGCCCAGTATGGACTATCAATACAGATACTGTATGTAGAACCATAGTAAAGCCCAGTATGGACTATCAATACAAGGTGACCATTTAGAATGAGGCCCAGTTCAATGAGAGGAAGTCTTAACAGAACTGGGGGATGACAGACAGGAAGTGGGAGGGGTGGAGATCTAATATATTTTTGTGCCAAACACTAAAGCATGATATTGTAATAAATCTGCACCCTATTCCCTACGTAGAACACTACTTTAGACCTGGTCAGAAGCACCGTAGTGCACTACGTAGGGAATAGGGAACCATTTGGAACAGAGACAGTAATTCCCCTGAACATCTTCCTCTTCCTCATCTGGTTTCTTGAACAGCCCTTCACTCCTCCCCTCTTCCTCCCCTCCTCCCTTTTCATTCTATTCTATCAGCCACACCACTAGCTCACCTCCACACAATACATTTACAAGTTAAAGACACACCTTGGAATAAATAACAAAGGAAAACTATTACTAGATGAAGTTTAGTGTTTTTTATTATTTCCCATCACCATAAATCATATTTAATCACTGAACAGTAGCAGACCTAACTTCATCTGTTCCTGACTCTGGATAGTGGATTAAAAAGACCATCAATCTCCAATGATATTAAAGTACTATTCTGAACATTACTGATATACTGAGTGGCAAGTCCAGATATCTGCTGGTTTTATTGTTTGGTCAATAGCACCACCTGCTGGACAGGTTTAATGTTGCTGGACTGAGCAGTATGGGAGGATGAAAGATGACACATTTAGGGACGGTTTCCTGGACATCTACATTGAACATACTTTTTAGTCCAGGACTAGGATTAATCTGTGTCTGGGAAACCAGTCCATATAGTTTAGTAGAAAGTAAGTGATACCAGCTTGTAGTGGGCTGACTAGTCCTGAATTGTCCTTTAGTTCCTGGACCATTTTCCATGCAGCTCCAGGTGACAGAGAACACATCAATTAGGACCAACAAGCTGATCAATGATACTGAGGAGAATTACATAGAGACAGAGAACCAACTGAGAAAACATATCAATGGTTCTGAATGACAACCAATATACATCAACACCAGACATCATGATTCATGGAAATGTACAAGATTTAAACATTGTATTTGATCAAAAAAAGTACATTAACATTTTAATTCAACTATATAGTGAGACAAATTATTGTAAAGAAAAACGGACCTCTGGGGACCATCACCATTCGCATGACTAGTCTCTATGTGGACCCTACTACAGTTTAACCAGCTCAGCTATAGACTACTCCAGCATGACTAGTATCTATGTGGACCCTACTACAGTTTAACCAGCTCAGCTATAGACTACACCAGCATGACTAGTATCTATGTGGACCCTACTACAGTTTAACCAGCTCAGCTATAGACTACACCAGCATGACTAGTATCTATGTGGACCCTACTACAGTTTAACCAGCTCAGCTATAGACTACACCAGCATGACTAGTATCTATGTGGACCCTACTACAGTTTAACCAGCTCAGCTATAGACTACACCAGCAAGACTAGTATCTATGTGGACCCTACTACAGTTTAACCAGCTCAGCTATAGACTACACCAGCATGACTAGTATCTATGTGGACCCTACTACAGTTTAACCAGCTCAGCTATAGACTACACCAGCATGACTAGTATCTATGTGGACCCTACTACAGTTTAACCAGCTCAGCTATAGACTACACCAGCATGACTAGTATCTATGTGGACCCTACTACAGTTTAAACAGCTCAGCTATAGACTACACCAGTATGACTAGTATCTATGTGGACCCTACTACAGTTTAACCAGCTCAGCTATAGACTACACCAGCATGACTAGTATCTATGTGGACCCTACTACAGTTTAACCAGCTCAGCAGTACCATTGAGATGAAATCCAGGATAGAGGGGCTGAGTGAATGTGGTCTGGACTCTGTGGAGGAGGGTCATTGTGTCAGAGACACTGTAGAAGGACAGAGTACCTGCCTTGTGATCCAGGTACACTCCTACTCTGGAGGACTGAGGGCCTGATACTTTAGTCTCAACATTATTGTGTCTGAAACAATAACCATCACTAGAACTCAGTAAACTCCAGGACTTGTTATTGTATCCAAATGCACTATCTGTCCCTATATTACCTTTCTCTGTTCTGCTGATGTCTTTATATGAGACTGCTGTAACAACATAACCAGTCCACTCCACCTCCCAGTAACAGCGTCCAGACAGACCCTCTCTACACAGAAACTGACAGTAGTTGGTGAATCTGTCTGGATGATCAGGATATGGTTGGACTTGGTCTGTATAGGTCACCTTTCTGTTCCCTTTAGACAGAGACAGGCGTGTGTGTGCTGTGTTTGGGTCCAGTGTGAGCTGACAGGAATCTGGGAGAAGAGCAGAGCAGAGACCAATGAGGGGAGTCAGAACAATAAGTTAAGTCAGATACTGTATCTACCCTGTCTTTGATTAGAGCACAGCAGAGATCAAATCAGAGAAATATGAGCAGTCAGATAGATACCCAGTCTTTGATTAGATCTACTATTGCTATATATTTCTAGAGGGATTGTTAGGAGTGTCAGTAAAAAGAGACTGTTAGTTACTTCACAATAAAGAGACTCACATTGTAACAACTGTTCTCTGGTCTTGGGCTCTGGAGGCAGTACAACATCCACTATATTCACTACAGACACACAAACACATTGACAGAGAGAGGGAATGTTATCATCAGACCATATTCCACATGTATATGACTAGTAGGGAACTTTCAATGGTCTAAAGTTGATGTTCTTATTGTTTTCAACACACCTGTAGTGGAGATCTTGGTCCATTCTGCTTTAAGGAAGTCTTCTAGTTTCTCTCTCAGTTCAGACACAGTCTTACTCACATCTCCAAAGTACTGAAGAGGACGGACAACGATGCTGGGTAAGTCTGAAGATACACTGATACTGGAGAGAGACTGATAACTCTGGAGAGAGAGAGAGAGAGAGAGAGAGGGACAGAGAGAGAGAGAGAGAGACAGAGAGAGAGAGAGGGACAGAGAGAGAGAGAGAGAGACAGAGAGAGAGACACACAAGAAAAGGGCAACCAGTGAAGAACAAACACCATTGTAAATACAACCCATATTTATGTTTATCTATTTTAACTTGTGTGCTTTAACCATTTGTACATTGTTACAACACTGTATATATATATAATAAGACATTTGTAATGTCTTTATTGTTTTGAAACTTCTGTATGTGTAATGTTTACTGTTAATTTGTATTGTTTGTTTCACTTTTGTATATTGTCTACCTCACTTGCATTGAAAATGTTAACACATGTTTCCCATGCCAATAAAGCCCCTTGAATTGAATTGAATTGAGAGAGACAGAGAGAGGGACATAGAGAGAGACTGATAACTCTGGAGAGAGAGAGAGAGACAGAGAGAGAGAGAGAGAGACACACAGAGAGAGACACAGAGCGAGAGAGAGAGAGACACAGAGACAGATAGAAAGAGAGAGAGAGGGACAGAGAGAGAGACAGAGGGAGAGAGACAGACAGAGAGAGAGAGGGACAGAGCAAGAGAGAGATAGAGAGGGACAGAGGGAGAGTGAGGGACAGAGGGAGAGTGAGGGACAGAGGGAGAGCGAAGGACAGAGCAAGGGATAGAGGGAGAGACCGAGAGAGAGAGAGGGACAGAGAGAGAGTGAGGGACAGAGGGAGAGCGAGGGACAGAGGGAGAGCGAGGGACAGAGCGAGAGACAGAGGGAGAGAGGGACAGAGCAAGAGAGAGAGGGACAGAGGGAGAGAGAGGGACAGAGGGAGAGTGAGGGACAGAGCGAGGGACAGAGGGAGAGACCGAGAGAGAGAGACGGAGACAGAGAGAGAGGGACAGAGCAAGAGAGAGAGAGGGACAGAGCAAGAGAGAGAGAGAGACAGAGCAAGAGAGAGAGAGGGAGAGAGAGGGACAGAGAGAGAGATGGATAGAGAGAGAGAGGGACAGAGAGAGAGAGAGAGAGGGACAGAAAGAGAGAGAAGGACAGAGAGAGAGGGACAGAGAGAGAGAGACAGAGAGAGAGAGAGAGAGAGAGAGAGAGGGACAAAGAGAGAGAGGGACAAAGGGAGAGAGAGACAGAGAGAGAGGGACAGAGCGAGAGAGAGACAGAGAGAAAGGGGGACAGAGAGAAAGAGGGGCAGAGAGGGAGAGAGACGGACAGAGCAAGAGAGAGAGGATCAGAGAGAGGGACAGAGAGAGAGAGGGACAGAGAGAGAGAGAGGGACAGAGAGAGAGAGGGACAGAGAGAGAGAGGGACAGAGAAGGACAAAGAGGGGGAGGGACAGAGACGGACAGAGACAGAGGGGGGAAGGACAGAGGGAGAGAGAGGGACGGACGGTGGGAGTGAGGGACAGACAGTGGGAGAGAGGGACGGACAGTGGGAGAGAGGGACGGACAAAGGGAGAGAGAGAGGGACAGACAGAGAGAGAGTGGGACGGACGGACAGAGAGGGACGGACAGAGAGAGAGAGAGAGAGAGAGAGGGACGGACAGAGAGAGAGAGAGAGAGAGAGAGGGACGAACAGAGAGAGAAAGAGGGACGGACAGAGAGAGAGGGACGGACAGAGAGAGAGAGAGGGACGTACAGAGAGAGAGAGAGAGGGACGTGCAGAGAGAGAGAGAGAGAGGGACAGAGAGACAGACAGGACAACATAATGATGTAGATGAATAGTTTCACATGAAGTTAATTTCATATCACATGTAACAAGACAGTTTAGTTACCTGGAGGAAATGGATGTGATCCTCTGTGTGTGAGAGCTGCTCCAGCTCAGTGCTTCTCTTCCTCAGCTCAGCTATCTCCTGCTTCAGTTGCTCCAGGAGTCCTTCAGCTTGACTCACATGAGCCTTCTCTTGGGCTCTGATCAGCTCCTTCACCTTAGAGCTCCTTCTCTCAATGGAGCGGATCAGCTCAGTAAAGATCTGATCACTGTCCTCCACTGCTGCCTGTGCAGAGCGCTGGAGAGAGAGAGAGAGACAGAGAGAGAGAGAGAGAGAGAGAGAGAGAGAGAGAGACATACATAGACAGAGAGTTAGCTAGCTCACAACGTCTGTTACACTGTAACTTACCGGCAGCCTCACATAAAAACGTATTGGTTAACAAAGCTTTGATTCTGACCAAAGTCTATAGTAGTGAAAAGTCTCTCTCTCTATTGTAACTTACCACAAATTGCCATCATAGCCTATCTACATGAATGTGTCCTGTCAGAGTCTTTTCCTCTCCGTTAACCGTTAGCTAGCAGTCTCGAGCCACAGCTGACGTTGACCACAATGAGCTACAAGTAGGACTGACGTCACTAGCGGTGCAGCAGCCGCTGCAGCAGCAGCCTCCCCCGGGTCCTAGTGCCCGCCCGGTAACACGGTTAAGATGCGATGGAACGGTTGACGGGAAAACAACAAATCACAGAGAAAATATATTGACTGATATATTGAATTGTTTAGGGTAGCTTTAGCTTTGGCTTTAATAAATTCAGAAAATACTTGAAAACCAAAATAAAAAAGAATAGTAGCCCTCCTCAGGAACCACAAAACCCTCACAGACCAACTTCTTCTTCTATGATATAATGGCGGTCCACAAACCAACGTTAAAGGTGCATGGCGCCACCTACTGTGCTGGAGTGTGTTCAATCACAGTTTACACCATTTCTAAATCCTCCTACCTAACTCAGAACTTCTGAGAAAATAAAAAAGAGTCCTACTAACTTATAATAGACCCTCCCCCATCCCCCAAATCCCTTCCAAACCCCCCCAACCCCATCCAACCTCAATGACCCTACACTTCAATCTTTCCCTCTCTTCAACGTCCTTACAACAATATAACAACACATGCTCCACCGTTTCATTGACCATACCCTCCAGACACAAACCATTCACATGCTGCCAACCAGATGTAAGGACCAGTTCAATGTACAATGTCCTAAACACAATCGAGTAAACACCACCTCTTCCTTCCTAATCTGACCTTTGATCCTTGGTCCACCGACCTTTAGAGGACATATAAATGACGTCCCTTGTTCTCAGAGTCTCATCTCTTCTGCCTCACATCTATCAAAATGTCTCTGATCTTACATTTGGCCTCACCTCTACCCAGTGGAACATTAATATATATTATATCTTGTTTCAAAGCTCTTTTAGCTAACTGGTCTACAATTTAATTTCCTTCCACACCTGAATGTGCTGGGACCCAGCAGAATCTCACTACTACAGCCATTCTCTCAATTCTCCATAATAACATTGATACCTACAACTGTCCAACCAAAACCACTGCCTTGTCTACTAGTATATTCCCAACAGTCATCTAGAACAGTAGCAGTGGGATGCTCAACCTCACAGCCTTTCAACCCAATAAGCTAATGACAATTTATTACGCCGTATATCCAAAGGCATCTCACCTGCCTCCACTAGTAAGACACATACAGATGTTGATTTAAATGCACCAGTACATATCCTTAAAGCTATATACTGGATTCTGTCCAGCTTCTGAAGACAAGTCTTTGCTGCTGTTCCATAAACTATACA
The DNA here is from genome assembly GCF_016432855.1 of Salvelinus namaycush. Lineage (NCBI taxonomy): Eukaryota > Metazoa > Chordata > Actinopteri > Salmoniformes > Salmonidae > Salvelinus > Salvelinus namaycush. The sequence continues at coordinate 292,139 of NW_024061007.1, forward strand.
CCTGTAATCAATTGTTGTCCTGATCAGAGCTCTATAAATATCCATCAACGATTGTCTGTCAGCATCCCATTCATAACCAGAGACCCACACAACCAACTACCACGAAAGTGATGGAATGAGAGAGAGAGAGAAATCGTTACAACACTGTACATAGACATAATATAACGTTTCTTCTTCTTTGGAGTTTAACGGTGGTTGGCATCCAACATCCAAGATGGCAGCATGTCAAGTCGTTTGTCTGTGACTAGTACATTTTAACCTACTAATAGTCTATTTATTTATGGTTGCGTAACTTCGTTGTTGTGTAGTGCAAACTATTTCATTTTTGCTGGTGTAAAGATCACGGGTCCTCCTCAACTCGGCACTTCATTACTTGAAGTTTACCAAAGTAACCCTATCTCTGGCTGGCCTGAGTTCCTCGTTCGTCCGCGGAGTGTCTTGTCCAAGCTGCTCCTTTTTGCTCTTCGCCTGGCTGTCAGTGGCAGCTCAACCCGTTCTCTCTATCGCCCTCAACACCCAATCTACTCACACGCGCAAACACTCACATTGACTCACATACACGCTGTCCCTCTCTCCCCTTACCTTCGTTGGCCTCTTATTTTTTGTCAGAGAAAATTACAATTTACGTGGTCTTGGTTTGTGCACTGACTTTACTGAACTCTGGAGAAAACGAACATTGTCGCAGGGTGAGTACATCTGACAATGTGCTCTCCCGTTCATTAGACATTTTGTCTGCAGGAACTCGCTCTTTTTTACTCGGTCCACTCGTCCAAGTGCCGATGCATTTGTGGCATGATGTGAACAGTACGAATTTGTGTCACTACCAAAGTCTAATGGTTTTAAATGACTGTTTTGTATTGTCTGGAAACTCACTTGTAGAATTCGCTTGCAGTAGGTCTCTTAAAAAAGAGAAGCCGTGCAAGGTTATTAAACAGAGGTGCCTAGTTATTCTTCTGTTGATATCAGGTAACGTGCAACCTAACCCTGGCCCTGAAATGCAATGTCTCCAAACCCCCTCTGATTTTAAATCAAGATCTGGTTTAGGTATTTTTCATTTAAATGTACGCAGCCTGTTGTCAAAAATTGATGGGGTTAGGATTTGGGCTAAATCAACTGATGCTGATGTAATTGTGTTTTCTGAAACCTGGCTCAGCAAGTCTATTTTTGATAAGGATATTTGTATAAGTGGTTACAATGTTTATCGCACTGATCGGGTTAAGAAAGGTGGGGGTGTGGCTATATATGTAAAATCTAAATTCCATGTAAGTGTGGCAAAGTCTGAAACTATTTGTAAACAGTTGGAATTTCTTGCTTTGAATATTGAGGTTTCAAAGGGCCTCTCTATAACTGTGATTGGCTGTTATAGACCTCCCTCTGCTCTCGGTGATGCACTTTCTTCTTTGACGCACCTTATGTCTAAACTTCTTTACAGTGAAATGATCTTGATTGGTGATCTCAACTGGTGTTGGTTAAAGCCGGTGTCTGATGATTTAAAAATGTTTTGTAATTCTATGAATCTTACCCAGTTGATAAACTCACCCACTCGCCCAAATCTTAAATGCCCAGATAAATCTACCCTGATTGATTTGATATTGACAAATGTTCCACATAAATATTCTGCGGTTGGTGTTTTTTGTAATGATTTAAGTGACCATTGTGCTGTTGTTGCTGTTAGAAATACTAAGGTTCCTAAGACAAACCCACGTTTTATTCGTAAGAGAAATTTGAAGTGTTTTAATGAGCAGGCTTTCTTTCATGATTTGTTTTATTTTGACTGGAGCAAGATTGAGCTTATCCCTGATGTGGAAACTGCCTGGATATTCTTTCATGATGGTTTTTTCCAAATAGTAAACAAACATGCCCCATTCCGCAGGTTCAGGGTTAAAGGGCGGGATAATCCATGGTTTTCTTCTGATTTGTCTTGTATTATTCACGACCGTAATCTAGCCTGGGCTAAAGCAAGGACATCTTGTTCTGATGCTGATTGGCTTATTTTTAGGCAGTTACGAAACAAGTGTTCTTTTCTTCTCAGGAAGGCCAAGTCTGAATATTTTATGTCTGTTACCACTGATAACCTGAATGACCCTAGAAAGTTTTGGAATGCTATAAAGTCTATGTCTGGTCACAGTAATGTTAATGAATTACCGTCATGTGTTTTGAAGGACTCTGTTGCTATATATGACAAAACTGAAATGCTGAATTGTTTCAATGAGCACTTTGTATCATCTGGTAGGTTGTTTGATTCAGTGTCCTCTGTCTCTGTACAACCCTGTGTGGATGAACCAGTGTCCTCTGTCTCTGTACAACCCTGTGTGGATGAACCAGTAAGAGCCGGTCAAACTTTTAGCTTTTTGCCATTCTCAGTTCAGGTGGTACATAAAGCCCTGAAATCCTTAGATCAAAGAAAGCCTGCAGGTCCTGATCTTTTGGATCCCTGCTTTTTAAATCTGGCAGCTGATTTCATAGCTGAACCACTTACATATCTGTTCAATCTAACCCTGGAATGTAATGAAATTCCAAAGATCTGGAAATCAGCATTTGTCCTACCACTTTTAAAAGGGGGAGATCCAACTCTTTTAAATAATTATAGGCCAATCTCAAAGCTGTCACCCCTGGTGAAAATACTTGAAACCCTTGTAAGTGAACAGCTAAAAGAGTTTTTATTTACTAACTCTATTTTATCAATGTACCAATCGGGCTTCAGGAAGAAGCATAGCACAATTACAGCAGCCATGAAGGTTTTAAATGATATCACTGAAGCCCTTGACAAAAAACAGCACTGTGTCTCACTTTTTATTGATCTCTCTAAGGCTTTTGATACAGTTGATCATGCTATACTAAGGCAGAGATTGTTGAGTGTAGGTCTTTCGGAGCATGCAGTTGCATGGTTTGCTAACTATCTGTCTGATAGAACTCAGTGCACTCAATTTGATGGGCTTATGTCTGTTAAATTGTCTGTCCTGAATGGTGTGCCCCAAGGCTCTGTACTTGGTCCTCTCTTATTCACTATTTATATAAATGATTTAGACAAAAATGTCCAAAATGCACAACTTCATTTTTATGCTGATGATACTGTTATTTACTGTTGTGCCTCATCTCTTACAAAAGCTTTCCAGAACTTGCAAACTGCTTTTTATACTGTTCAACATACCTTGTGTCAATTGAAGCTTATCCTCAATACTGAAAAAACTAAACTAATGGTGTTTTCTAATGCAAGAAATAGACCTCTGAACCTTTCACCTATTACTACCTGTCAGGGCAAGGAGATTGAGGTTGTAACCTCATATAAATATCTTGGAATTCTAATTGATGATGGCCTCTCTTTTAAATTGCATATTCAACAACTTACAAAAAAATTGAAGCTGAAATTGGGTTTTTATTTTAGGAATAAGGCCTGTTTTTCTTTTGAAGCCAGAAGGAGGCTAGTATCAGCTACATTTATGCCTTTACTAGACTATGGGGATATTTTATATATGAATGCTTCCGCTCAGTGTTTGAGATCAATTGACACTCTTTACCATGGCACTTTGAGATTTATTTTAAACTGCAAAACCTTTACGCACCACTGCACTTTGTATACCAGGGTTGGCTGGCCTTCTTTAGTCACTCGTAGGCTCAGTCACTGGTATACTTTTATTTACAAAGCCATTTTGGGTTTACTACCTTTTTATTTGGGCATTTTTATTGTTCAGAAATGTGGTGGGTACTCTCTTCGTTCGCTAGACTTTATCCTGCTAACTGTTCCAAATGTCCGAACTGAATTTGGTAAAAGGTCTTTTATGTACTCTGCGCCATCGTCTTGGAACACCTTACAAAATCATTTTAAACTGGAAGAACTTGTCCCGATTGGTGTTTTTAAATCACTGATGAAGGATTTTGAGGCTGATTCCCTGACCTGTCAATGTTTTTAATGTGCTGTTTTTTATTTTGTTATACTCTTGTGAATTTAATGGTTTTTACTAGATTACTTGTAGTTTTTCATGTTGTCTGTCTGTAATTTTTGTAATGACTTGGTGCTGCCTATCTTGGCCAGGACGCTCTTGAAAAAGAGATTTTAAATCTCAATGAGCCCTTCCTGGTTAAATAAAGGTTAAATAAATAAATAAAAATAAAAATATGTTGCATTACCGCCCCCAACTGGACAATAATATACATCTATTTTACTTTGTGACACAAAATGGGAAAAGGGGAAATTATGATAATACTAAGTAACACCATTCCAACTAACCCTACACTCATTAAAAACCCACTACCCCATTCCACTACTTTGACCCTATCTGCTCCTGCACCATGCCAACTAACCCTACACTGATTAAAAACCCACTACCCCATTCCACTACTTTGACCCTATCTGCTCCTGCACCATGCCAACTAACCCTACACTCATTAAAAACCCACTACCCCATTCCACTACTTTGACCCTGTCTGCTCCTGCACCATGCCAACTAACCCTACACTCATTAAAAACCCACTACCCCATTCCACTACTTTGACCCTATCTGCTCCTGCACCATGCCAACTAACCCTACACTCATTAAAAACCCACTACCCCATTCCACTACTTTGACCCTATCTGCTCCTGCACCATGCCAACTAACCCTACAGTCATTAAAAACCCACTACCCCATTCCACTACTTTGACACTATCTGCTCCTGCACCATGCCAACTAACCCTACACTCATTAAAAACCCACTACCCCATTCCACTACTTTGACCCTATCTGCTCCTGCCCCATGCCAACTAACCCTACACTCATTAAAAACCCACTACCCCATTCCACTACTTTGACCCTATCTGCTCCTGCACCATGACAACTAACCCTACACTCATTAAAAACCCACTATCCCATTCCACTACTTTGACCCTATCTGCTCCTGCCCCATGCCAACTAACTCTACACTCATTAAAAACCCACTACCCCATTCCACTACTTTGACCCTATCTGCTCCTGCCCCATGCCAACTAACTCCACAGTCATTAAAAACACACTACCCCATTCCACTACTTTGACCCTATCTGCTCCTGCACCATGCCAACGAACTGGGAGGACGGGACACCACCACTCAACACACCCTGTAACTCTTCTGAAGTCAAATCTCGTATGACCAAATACTTCTCTGGTTCTGAACTCTTCACCACACCTTCTACCTCACTTAACTCTCCCTCATTCATTTCCATTTCACCTCCAGAACTCAGTCTGGCGCACGACTCACTCTGTTTGCACTTGAATTATAACATTTGAATTGTCTCTATTCTTTTGAAAATAAATGTTGTTTAATGTTTACTGTTCATTCATGATTGTTTATTATCTACTTCACTTGCTCTGGCATAGTAAAGCTATATTTCCCATGCCAATAAAGATATTTGAATTGAATAGAGAGAGAGCTCCATGTTAATGTATAGGGGACATGAGTCAGTCATGGTTACTCATGGTTATGTGATGAGGTAGCCCCGCCTGCTACTTCTAAATCAGTGTCGGTCCAATAGGGAATGTCCTCTTGGTGTAACGGTCAAGATGTTGGTTTCCCCCACGGTAGACCTGGGTTCATATCCCGTCAGTTACATTAAACAGTCTATTCTCTGAAAGGGGTCAAGACAGCCTGTTCTCAACAGTGGGATTGGATAGGGGTCCCTCTCTCCCTCTCTCTGATTGGAGGACAGAAGTGAAATGGTGTCTCCTCTGGTCAACAATACTCACCTTGAAAGACTCCACAGCCTGTTGGAGCTCCTTCAGCTCCTTCTCTCTCTCCTGGAATCTCTGCTGGACCTTCTGCTGACTCATCCCCAGCTGCCTCTGTGGAGAATCACTCTTCAATGAGCTATCAAGCTTTATTAGTCCAGTAGATCAATAGGATAGTAATGTGACATAGGACCCATAGAGAGGAAGGTCTACAATCCAGAGGAAGTCCCTTTACATTATGATAGTATGTTGCTATGTGAATGATTATAGTTTTTATGGTGGGCCTACATGTATCAAGGGGTTGAGACTGAACTTTGGACTCATAAAAAGGCCATTCAGAATGATAATAGTGGTTTGACTTTAGAAAATGGTGATACATTTGGAGAATCTGGGTTAACATATCTATATACTCAAGGTTTGTGTTCATATTTGTGTATCCATTTCATTTGAATTCTCTCATATTCAAATAGATTTAGTTCCTACTGTATCTTTAATTCTTTGTTTATCAGACAGTCACCAACAAGTTTTTAATAGGTAAGTCAGTTAAGAGCAAATTCTTATTTACAATGACAGCCTAGGAACAGCAGGTTAACTGCCTTGTTCAGGGGCAGAACGACAGATTTTTACCTTGTCAGCTCGGGATTCAATCTTGCAACCTTTCGGTTACTTGCCTAATGCTAGGCTACCTGCCACCTCTACACTCTAACCACTAGGCTACCTGCCGCCCCTGTTGTTCTGGTCTTACCTGTTTCTCAGTCCTCTCTGCTGCAGCTGACACTGTATCATGGCCTTTATGTTCATCCATTGTACACATCAGACAGATACACTGCTGATCGGTACGACAGTAAACCTCCAGCAGTTTGTCATGATGAGAGCAGATCTTCTCCTGTAGTTGTGCGGTGGCTTTGACCAGCTTGTGCTTCTTGAAACCAGGAAATTCATAGTGAGGTTGGAGGTGAGTCTCACAGTAAGAGGCCAGACACGGCAGACAGGACATGAGGGCTTTCTGCTTTCTGGTCCCAGTGCAGAAATCACATGCCACATCTCCAGGTCCAGCATAGCACAGAGCAGGAGGGGGAGCAGCCTGGAGTCCTGTCTTCCTCAGTTTCTCCACCAGCTCAGCCAACATGTTATTTTTCCTCAGAGTTGGCCTTGGAGTGAAGGTCTCTCTGCACTGAGGACAGCTATAGACCCCTTTCAGAACATCCTGATCCCAGCAGCCCTCAATACAGCTCCTACAGTAACTGTGTCCACAGGCAGTAGTGACCGGCTCCTTCAGTAGATCCAGACAGACAGAACAACAGAACTGGTCCTGGTCCAGCAGAACTCCCTGTTGAGCCATTTGGACGGTTGTTCACTCTCACACAGACAGACGACACAGAGACTCAGATCAGTTTTGTTTCCTCAGAAGAGAGTTTGTGGGAGGGTTCTGCCAGAGGGCTGGGGTTAGAAGGAGGGAGGGGTTAGAGGAATGGAGGAAGAGAGAGAGGAACTGCATGAACAGCAAGAGGGAGACAAATAGTTGTGTTCCAAGGTTAGAGCCCTTAACATGGAACAAATGACATAATGAATCTTAAAATGTGAGTTGTTAGAATATCTGAAGGGTAACAGTTTCTATGAATTACGTCTGTATCATTATTTTAATGACCTTTATAATGCCTTATAATCCACCTATGTGTTGTAATTAATCAATAAGGCCTGAGGAGGTGTGGTATATGGTTAATATACAGCACCACGGATAAGGACTGAGGAGGTGTGGTATATGGTTAATATACAGCACCACGGATAAGGACTGAGGAGGTGTGGTATATGGTTAATATACAGCACCACGGATAAGGCCTGAGGAGGTGTGGTATATGGTTAATATACAGTACCACAGATAAGGACTGAGGAGGTGTGGTATATGGTTAATATACAGCACCACGGATAAGGACTGAGGAGGTGTGGTATATGGTTAATATACAGCACCACGGATAAGGACTGAGGAGGTGTGGTATATGGTTAATATACAGTACCACGGATAAGGACTGAGGTGTGGTATATGGTTAATATACAGCACCACAGATAAGGACTGAGCAGGTGTGTTATATGGTTAATATACAGCACCACGGATAAGGACTGAGGAGGTGTGGTATATGGTTAATATACAGCACCACGGATAAGGACTGAGGAGGTGTGGTATATGGTTAATATACAGCACCACGGATAAGGACTGAGGAGGTGTGGTATATGGTTAATATACAGTACCACGGATAAGGACTGAGGAGGTGTGGTATATGGTTAATATACAGTACCACGGATAAGGACTGAGGAGGTGTGGTATATGGTTAATATACAGCACCACGGATAAGGACTGAGGAGGTGTGGTATATGGTTAATATACAGCACCACGGATAAGGACTGAGGAGGTGTGGTATATGGTTAATATACAGCACCACGGATAAGGACTGAGGATGTGTGGTATATGGTTAATATACAGCACCACGGATAAGGACTGAGAAGGTGTGGTATATGGTTAATATACACATATTTATCAGATGTTATTGCAGGTGTAGTGAAATGCTTGTGTTCCTGGCTCCAACAGTGCAGTAATATCTAACAATGCTTGTGTTCCTGGCTCCAACAGTGCAGTAATATCTAACAATGCTTGTGTTCCTGGCTCCAACAGTGCAGTAATATCTAACATTGCTTGTGTTCCTGGCTCCAACAGTGCAGTAATATCTAACATTGCTTGTGTTCCTGGCTCCAACAGTGCAGTAATATCTAACAATGCTTGTGTTCCTGGCTCCAACAGTGCAGTAATATCTAACAATGCTTGTGTTTCTAGCTCCAACAGTGCAGTAATATCTAACATTGCTTGTGTTCCTGGCTCCAACAGTGCAGTAATATCTAACATTGATTGTGTTCCTGGCTCCAACAGTGCAGTAATATCTAACATTGTTTGTGTTCCTGGCTCCAACAGTGCAGTAATATCTAACAATGCTTGTGTTCCTGGCTCCAACAGTGCAGTAATATCTAACAATGCTTGTGTTCCTGGCTCCAACAGTGCAGTAATATCTAACATTGCTTGTGTTCCTGGCTCCAACAGTGCAGTAATATCTAACATTGCTTGTGTTCCTGGCTCCAACAGTGCAGTAATATCTAACAATGCTTGTGTTCCTGGCTCCAACAGTGCAGTAATATCTAACAATGCTTGTGTTTCTAGCTCCAACAGTGCAGTAATATCTAACATTGCTTGTGTTCCTGGCTCCAACAGTGCAGTAATATCTAACATTGATTGTGTTCCTGGCTCCAACAGTGCAGTAATATCTAACATTGTTTGTGTTCCTGGCTCCAACAGTGCAGTAATATCTAACAATGCGCGTGTTCCTGGCTCAAACAGTGCAGTAATATCTAACAATGCTTGTGTTCCTGGCTCCAACAGTGCAGTAATATCTAACAATGCTTGTGTTCCTGGCTCCAACAGTGCAGTAATATCTAACAATGCTTGTGTTCCTGGCACCAACAGGACAGTAATATCTAACAATGCTTGTGTTCCTGGCTCCAACAGTGCAGTAGTATCTAACTAAATGCTTGTGTTCCTGGCTCCAACAGTGCAGTAATATGTAACATTGCTTGTGTTCCTGGCTCCAACAGTGCAGCAATATCTAACAATGCTTGTGTTCCTGGCTCCAACAGTGCAGTAATATCTAACATTGCTTGTGTTCCTGGCTCCAACAGTGCAGTAATATGTAACATTGCTTGTGTTCCTAGCTCCAACAGTGCAGTAATATCTAACAATGCTTGTGTTCCTGGCTCCAACAGTGCAGTAATATCTAACATTGCTTGTGTTCCTGGCTCCAACAGTGCAGTAATATCTAACATTGCTTGTGTTCCTGGCTCCAACAGTGCAGTATTATCGAGCTCACAGAGGGCAAATCTAAAAAGTAAAAGAAAATATTAGGACAAACATTGATATATATATATATACTGTGATGTGATGCAGAGACAATTTGGAGTACATCTGTAGTATATCTGAAGAATAGTATATGTACAGTAGTAGTTAAATAGGATAGGCCTTGACTAGAATACAGTATATACATATGAAGTGGACAGTAGTAGTTAAATAGGACAGGCCTTGACTAGAATACAGTATATACATATGAAGTGGACAGTAGTAGTTAAATAGGATAGGCCTTGACTAGAATACAGTATATACATATGAAGTGGACAGTAGTAGTTAAATAGGACAGGCCTTGACTAGAATACAGTATATACATATGAAGTGGACAGTAGTAGTTAAATAGGACAGGCCTTGACTAGAATACAGTATATACATATGAAGTGGACAGTAGTAGTTATATAGGACAGGCCTTGACTAGAATACAGTATATACATATGAAGTGGACAGTAGTAGTTAAATAGGACAGGCCTTGACTAGAATACAGTATATACATATGAAGTGGACAGTAGTAGTTAAATAGGATGAACCAGGACTAGAATACAGTATATACATATGAAGTGGACAGTAGTAGTTATATAGGATGAACCATGACTAGAATACAGTATATACATATGAAGTGGACAGTAGTAGTTAAATAGGACAGGCCTTGACTAGAATACAGTATATACATATGAAGTGGACAGTCGTAGTTAAATAGGATAGGCCTTGACTAGAATACAGTATATACATACAGAGTGGACAGTAGTAGTTAAATAGGATAGGCCTTGACTAGAATACAGTATATACATATGAAGTGGACAGTAGTAGTTAAATAGGACAGGCCTTGACTAGAATACAGTATATACATATGAAGTGGGTAAAACAGTACACATTATTAAAGTGACCAGTGATTCCATGACTATGTACACAGGGCAGCAGCCTCTAAGGTGACTAAAGTTCAGGACAGGGTAGAGTAACCGGGTGGTAGCCGTCTAGTGACAGTGACTAAAGTTCAGGACAGGGTAGAGTAACCGGGTGGTAGCCGTCTAGTGACAGTGAATAAAGTTCAGGACAGGGTAGAGTAACCGGGTGGTAGCCGTCTAGTAACAGTGAATAAAGTTCAGGACAGGGTAGAGTAACCGGGTGGTAGCCGTCTAGTGACAGTGACTAAAGTTCAGGACAGGGTAGAGTAACCGGGTGGTAGCCGTCTAGTGACAGTGAATAAAGTTCAGGACAGGGTAGAGTAACCGGGTGGTAGCCGTCTAGTGACAGTGACTAAAGTTCAGGACAGGGTAGAGTAACCGGGTGGTAGCCGTCTAGTGACAGTGACTAAAGTTCAGGACAGGGTAGAGTAACCGGGTGGTAGCCGTCTAGTAACAGTGACTAAAGTTCAGGACAGGGTACAGGGCGGGGCTAGCTAGTGGTGACTGTTTCACAGTCTGATGGCCTTGAAATAGAATATGTTTTTTTGTCTCTCAGTCCCAGCTTTGATGCACCTGTACTGACCTCGCCTTCTGGATGGTAGCAGGGTAAACAGGCTGTGGCTCGGGCGGCTGAGGTCCTTGATGACCTTCTTGGCCTTCCTGTGACACGGGGTGTTGTAGATGTCCTGGAGGCATTGTTCCACTTCTTTGAGGAAGTGATGTGTTGGGCTGAACGCACCACCCTCTGGAGAGCCCTGCTTTTAACTAGTCTCTTAGTGATAATGAGACCTTTCTAGGTACATGGATCCCTGGTCTACAGTATCTCTGCTTTTAACTGGTCTCTTAGTGATAATGAGACCTTTCTAGGTACGTGGATCCCTGGTCTACAGTATCTCTGCTTTTAGCTGGTCTCTTAGTGATAATGAGACCTTTCTATGTACATGGATCCCTGGTCTACAGTATCTCTGCTTTTAGCTGGTCACTTAGTGATAATGAGACCTTTCTAGGTACATGGATCCCTGGTCTACAGTATCTCTGCTTTTAGCTGGTCTCTTAGTGATAATGAGATCTTTCTAGGTACATGGATCCCTGGTCTATCTGTCTGTTGTAACTCCATGTTGTGCTGCACCTTGAGTTTTCCTCGTCCCTGAAAAACATCAGCATCTGCATCCTCAACATGAGTCATTTCACCATATGAACCCGTTTCACTAGACCCAGTAAGTCACATGACTTTAACCCAATGATGGCTGTTTTTCCTCCCTTTACTATGACAACCTGAACCTTGTGAGATGTCTCATCTCCCTCCAGCACCAATGTTCATGTCCCTGAAGTGACAACTGCTTCACCACTGTAATCTTTCAGTCTTCTCCTTTGTGTTGTGTTCCCCACTGGTTTTACCTGTAACCGTAACGATTCAGTCTCTGGAATGATGTTGACCTGTGATCCAGGGTCACGTTTGAACACAATGTCAGTTCCATTAGTCTTGTAGGTAGCAGTCCAGTCCTCCTCTGGTCCTGTAAGTGTGACTGTTCCCACAAAGAGGTCACCCAAGGACCCCTCACTGTCTGTGGTCTCCTCCACAGTTGTAACACTGTTGTCTATATGCTGGGTACTGGTGAGGTCTGTGTCCTCCTCCACAGTTGTAACACTGTTTTCTATATGCTGGGTACTGGTGAGGTCTGTGTTCTCCTCCACAGTTGTAACACTGTTTTCTATATGCTGGGTACTGGTGAGGTCTGTGTCCTCCTCCACAGTTGTAACACTGTTTTCTATATGCTGGGTACTGGTGAGGTCTGTGTCCTCCTCCACAGTTGTAACACTGTTTTCTATATGCTGGGTACTGGTGAGGTCTGTGTTCTCCTCCACAGTTGTAACACTGTTGTCTATATGCTGGGTACTGGTGAGGTCTGTGTTCTCCTCCACAGTTGTAACACTGTTTTCTATATGCTGGGTACTGGTGAGGTCTGTGTCCTCCTCCACAGTTGTAACACTGTTGTCTATATGCTGGGTACTGGTGAGGTCTGTGTCCTCCTCCACAGTTGTAACACTGTTTTCTATATGCTGGGTACTGGTGAGGTCTGTGTTCTCCTCCACAGTTTTAACACTGTTTTCTATATGCTGGGTACTGGTGAGGTCTGTGTTCTCCTCCACAGTTGTAACACTGTTTTCTATATGCTGGGTCCTGGTGAGGTCTGTGTCCTCCTCCACAGTTGTAACACTGTTTTCTACATGCTGGGTCCTGGTGAGGTCTGTGTCCTCCTCCACAGTTGTAACACTGTTTTCTACATGCTGGGTCCTGGTGAGGTCTGTGTCCTCCTCCACAGTTGTAACACTGTTTTCTACATGCTGGGTCCTGGTGAGGTCTGTGTCCTCCTCCACAGTTGCTGCAGGAGCGCTGGTTCCCTTTACTGTGCTGCTGTCCTCTGCAGTTGGCCGTTTATCTGTAGCTCTTCCTTTGCTAACATAGTCCACTTTACATACTCTGTCACTAAGAACACCACTGTCCATTGACTGTATGTGACTCTGAGTCACTAAGAACACCACTGTCCATTGACTGTATGTGACTCTGAGTCACTAAGAACACCACTGTCCATTGACTGTATGTGACTCTGAGTCACTAAGAACACCACTGTCCATTGACTGTATGTGACTCTGAGTCACTAAGAACACCACTGTCCATTGACTGTATGTGACTCTGAGTCACTAAGAACACCACTGTCCATTGACTGTATGTGACTCTGAGTCACTAAGAACACCACTGTCCATTGACTGTATGTGACAAAGTAACTTGTCTCTCAGCCCCTTGTCTCTCAGCCCCTTGTCTCTCAGCCCCTTGTCGCTCAGCCCCTTGTCGCTCAGCCCCTTGTCTCTCAGCCCCTTGTCTCTCAGCCCCTTGTCTCTCAGCCCCTTGTCTTCACTTCATGACGATTTACATTTCAGTTTCAAGTCCTACAGTATATAGTACTGTACCTAAATAGTATACAGTATATAGTACTGTACCTGAATAGTATACAGTATATAGTGATGTACCTGAATAGTATACAGTATATAGTGGTGTACCTGAATAGTATACAGTATATAGTGATGTACCTGAATAGTATACAGTATATAGTGATGTACCTGAACCTGAATAGTATACAGTATATAGTGCTGTACCTGAATAGTATACAGTATATAGTGGTGTACCTGAATAGTATACAGTATATAGTGATGTACCTGAATAGTATACAGTATATAGTGATGTACCTGAATAGTATACAGTATATAGTGCTGTACCTGAATAGTATACAGTATATAGTGCTGTACCTGAATAGTATACAGTATATAGTGATGTACCTGAATAGTATACAGTATATAGTGCTGTACCTGAATAGTATACAGTATATAGTGCTGTACCTGAATAGTATACAGTATATAGTGATGTACCTGAATAGTATACAGTATATAGTGCTGTACCTGAATAGTATACAGTATATAGTGATGTACCTGAATAGTATACAGTATATAGTGCTGAACCTGAATAGTATACAGTATATAGTGCTGAACCTGAATAGTATACAGTATATAGTGATGTACCTGAATAGTATACAGTATATAGTGCTGAACCTGAATAGTATACAGTATATAGTGCTGTACCTGAATAGTATACAGTATATAGTGCTGTACCTGAATAGTATACAGTATATAGTGATGTACCTGAATAGTATACAGTATATAGTGATGTACCTGAACCTGAATAGTATACAGTATATAGTGATGTACCTGAATAGTATACAGTATATAGTGATGTACCTGAATAGTATACAGTATATAGTGCTGTACCTGAACCTGAATAGTATACAGTATATAGTGATGTACCTGAATAGTATACAGTATATAGTGCTGTACCTGAATAGTATACAGTATATAGTGATGTACCTGAATAGTATACAGTATATAGTGCTGTACCTGAATAGTATACAGTATATAGTGCTGTACCTGAAACTGAATAGTATACAGTATATAGTGTATATAGATACCTGGTGTCTCTTCAAAAGGAGGGAGATTGATGGTAGGCTGATGGACGACACGTTGGCAAAGGTGTCTTCGTACTCCTCAATGGCCTGCTTTATTTCAGACAGCCGTATGTCATTCCTGACCCTCACCATTTCCTCCACTGTCCACTCCTGCTGGTCAGTATATCATTCCTGTCCCTCACCATTTCCTCCACTGTCCACTGCTGCTGGTCAGTATATAATTCCTGTCCCTCACCATTTCCTCCACTGTCCACTCCTGCTGGTCAGTATGTCATTCCTGTCCCTCACCATTTCCTCCACTGTCCACTCCTGCTGGTCAGTATATCATTCCTGTCCCTCACCATTTCCTCCACTGTCCTCTCCTGCTGGTAAGTATATCATTCCTGTCCCTCACCATTTCCTCCACTGTCCACTCCTGCTGGTCAGTATATCATTCCTGTCCCTCACCATTTCCTCCACTGTCCACTCCTGCTGGTCAGTATATCATTCCTGTCCCTCACCATTTCCTCCACTGTCCACTCCTGCTGGTCAGTATATCATTCCTGTCCCTCACCATTTCCTCCACTGTCCACACCTGCTGGTCAGTATATCATTCCTGTCCCTCACCATTTCCTCCACTGTCCACACCTGCTGGTCAGTATATCATTCCTGTCCCTCACCATTTCCTCCACTGTCCACTCCTGCTGGTCAGTATATCATTCCTGTCCCTCACCATTTCCTCCACTGTCCACACCTGCTGGTCAGTATATCATTCCTGACCCTCACCATTTCCTCCACTGTCCACTCCTGCTGGTCAGTATATCATTCCTGTCCCTCACCATTTCCTCCACTGTCCACTCCTGCTGGTCAGTATATCATTCCTGTCCCTCACCATTTCCTCCACTGTCCACTCCTGCTGGTCAGTATATCATTCCTATCCCTCACCATTTCCTCCACTGTCCACTCCTGCTGGTCAGTATATCATTCCTGTCCCTCACCATTTCCTCCACTGTCCACTCCTGCTGGTCAGTATATTATTCCTGTCCCTCACCATTTCCTCCACTGTCCTCTCCTGCTGGTCAATATATCATTCCTGTCCCTCACCATTTCCTACACTGTCCTCTCCTGCGGGTCAGTATATCATTCCTGTCCCTCACCATTTCCTCCACTGTCCACTCCTGCTGGTCAGTATATCATTCCTGTCCCTCACCATTTCCTCCACTGTCCACTCCTGCTGGTCAGTATTGTCACGTTCCTGACCTGTTTTCTCTTGTTTTGTATGTCTTTATTGGTCAGGGCGTGAGTGTTGGGTGGGCAGTCTATGTTTTCTATTTCTATGTTGGGTTTTGTGTTCGGCCTGGTATGATTCTCAATTAGAGACAGGTGTGTATCGTTTGTCTCTGATTGAGAGTCATACTAAGGCAGCCAGGGTTTCACTGGTGTTTTGTGGGTGTTTGTTCCTGTGTTAGCGTTTGGGCCACACAGGACTGTTGCAGGTTAGTCACGTTTGTTGTTTTGTTTATTTGTAGTGTTTGTTGGTTTGCCATTAAAATCATGAATACCTCCTACTCCGCATCTTGGTCCGATCCATGCTCCTCCTCGTCTGAGGAGGAGAACGACATTGACAGCCGTTACAACTATGTCATTCCTGTCCCTCACCATTTCCTCCACTGTCCACTCCTGCTGGTCAGTATATAATTCCTGTCCCTCACCATTTCCTCCACTGTCCACTCCTGCTGGTCAGTATGTCATTCCTGTCCCTCACCATTTCCTCCACTGTCCACTCCTGCTGGTCAGTATATCATTCCTGTCCCTCACCATTTCCTCCACTGTCCTCTCCTGCTGGTAAGTATATCATTCCTGTCCCTCACCATTTCCTCCACTGTCCACTCCTGCTGGTCAGTACATCATTCCTGTCCCTCACCATTTCCTCCACTGTCCACACCTGCTGGTCAGTATATCATTCCTGTCCCTCACCATTTCCTCCACTGTCCACTCCTGCTGGTCAGTATATCATTCCTGTCCCTCACCATTTCATCCACTGTCCACTCCTGCTGGTCAGTATATCATTCCTGTCCCTCACCATTTCCTCCACTGTCCACTCCTGCTGGTCAGTATATCATTCCTGTCCCTCACCATTTCCTCCACTGTCCACTCCTGCTGGTCAGTATATCATTCCTGTCCCTCACCATTTCCTCCACTGTCCACTCCTGCTGGTCAGTATATTATTCCTGTCCCTCACCATTTCCTCCACTGTCCTCTCCTGCTGGTCAATATATCATTCCTGTCCCTCACCATTTCCTCCACTGTCCTCTCCTGCGGTACAGTATATCATTCCTGTCCCTCACCATTTCCTCCACTGTCCACTCCTGCTGGTCAGTATATCATTCCTGTCCCTCACCATTTCCTCCACTGTCCACTCCTGCTGGTCAGTATATCATTCCTGTCCCTCACCATTTCCTCCACTGTCCTCTCCTGCTGATCAGTATATCATTCCTGTCCCTCACCATTTCCTCCACTGTCCACACCTGCTGGTCAGTATATCATTCCTGTCCCTCACCATTTCCTCCACTGTCCACTCCTGCTGGTCAGTATATCATTCCTGTCCCTCACCATTTCATCCACTGTCCACTCCTGCTGGTCAGTATATCATTCCTGTCCCTCACCATTTCCTCCACTGTCCACTCCTGCTGGTCAGTATATCATTCCTATCCCTCACCATTTCCTCCACTGTCCACTCCTGCTGGTCAGTATATCATTCCTGTCCCTCACCATTTCCTCCACTGTCCACTCCTGCTGGTCAGTATATTATTCCTGTCCCTCACCATTTCCTCCACTGTCCTCTCCTGCTGGTCAATATATCATTCCTGTCCCTCACCATTTCCTCCACTGTCCTCTCCTGCGGTACAGTATATCATTCCTGTCCCTCACCATTTCCTCCACTGTCCACTCCTGCTGGTCAGTATATCATTCCTGTCCCTCACCATTTCCTCCACTGTCCACTCCTGCTGGTCAGTATATCATTCCTGTCCCTCACCATTTCCTCCACTGTCCTCTCCTGCTGATCAGTATATCATTCCTGTCCCTCACCATTTCCTCCACTGTCCACTCCTGCGGGTCAGTATATCATTCCTGTCCCTCACCATTTCCTCCACTGTCCACTCCTGCTGGTCAGTATATCCTTCCTGTCCCTCACCATTTCCTCCACTGTCCACTCCTGCTGGTCAGTATATCCTTCCTGTCCCTCACCATTTCCTCCACTGTCCACTCCTGCTGGTCAGTATATCCTTCCTGTCCCTCACCATTTCCTCCACTGTCCACTCCTGCTGGTCAGTATATCCTTCCTGTCCCTCACCATTTCCTCCACTGTCCACTCCTGCTGGTCAGTATATCATTCCTGTCCCTCACTATTTCCTCCACTGTCCACTCCTGCTGGTCAGTATATCATTCCTGTCACTCACCATTTCCTCCACTGTCCACTCCTGCTGGTCAGTATATCATTCCTGTCCCTCACCATTTCCTCCACTGTCCTCTCCTGCTGATCAGTATATCATTCCTGTCCCTCACCATTTCCTCCACTGTCCTCTCCTGCTGATCAGTATATCATTCCTGTCCCTCACCATTTCCTCCACTATCCACTCCTGCTGGTCAGTATATCATTCCTGTCCCTCACCATTTCCTCCACTGTCCACTCCTGCTGGTCAGTATATCATTTCTGTCCCTCACCATTTCCTCCAATGTCCACTCCTGCTGGTCAGTATATCATTCCTGTCCCTCACCATTTCCTCCACTGTCCACTCCTGCTGGTCAGTATATCATTCCTGTCCCTCACCATTTCCTCCACTGTCCACTCCTGCTGGTCAGTATATCATTCCTGTCCCTCACCATTTCCTCCACTGTCAACTCCTGCTGGTCAGTATATCATTCCTGTCCCTCACCATTTCCTCCACTGTCCACTCCTGCTGGTCAGTATATCATTCCTGTCCCTCACCATTTCCTCCACTGTCCACTCCTGCTGGTCAGTATATCATTCCTGTCCCTCACCATTTCGTCCACTCCTGCTGGTCAGTATATCATTCCTGTCCCTCACCATTTCCTCCACTGTCCACTCCTGCTGGTCAGTATATCATTCCTGTCCCTCACCATTTCCTCCACTGTCCACTCCTGCTGGTCAGTATATCATTCCTGTCCCTCACCATTTCCTCCGCTGTCCACTCCTGCTGGTCAGTATATCATTCCTGTCTCTCACCATTTCCTCCACTGTCCACTCCTGCTGGTCAGTATATCATTCCTGTCCCTCACCATTTCCTCCACTGTCCACTCCTGCTGGTCAGTATATCATTCCTGTCCCTCACCATTTCCTCCACTGTCCTCTCCTGCTGGTCAGTATATCATTCCTGTCCCTCACCATTTCCTCTACGGTCCTCTCCTGCTGGTCAGTATATCATTCCTGTCCCTCACCATTTCCTCCACTGTCCACTCCTGCTGGTCAGTATATCATTCCTGTCCCTCACCATTTCCTCCACTGTCCACTCCTGCTGGTCAGTATATCATTCCTGTCCCTCACCATTTCCTCCACTGTCCTCTCCTGCTGGTCAGTATATCATTCCTGTCCCTCACCATTTCCTCCACTGTCCACTCCTGCTGGTCAGTATATAACTCCTGACCCTCACCATTTCCTCCACTGTCCACTCCTGCTGGTCAGTATATCATTCCTGACCCTCACCATTTCCTCCACTGTCCACTCCTGCTGGTCAGTATATCATTCCTGTCCCTCACCATTTCCTCCACTGTCCACTCCTGCTGGTCAGTATATCATTCCTCTCCCTCACCATTTCCTCCACTGTCCTCTCCTGCTGGTCAGTATATCATTCCTGACCCTCACCATTTCCTCCACTGTCCACTCCTGCTGGTCAGTATATCATTCCTGTCCCTCACCATTTCCTCCACTGTCCACTCCTGCTGGTCAGTATATCATTCCTGTCCCTCACCATTTCCTCCACTGTCCACTACTGCTGGTCAGTATATCATTCCTGACCCTCACCATTTCCTCCACTGTCCACTCCTGCTGGTCAGTATATCATTCCTCTCCCTCACCATTTCCTCCACTGTCCTCTCCTGCTGGTCAGTATATCATTCCTGTCCCTCACCATTTCCTCCACTGTCCACTCCTGCTGGTCAGTATATAATTCCTGTCCCTCACCATTTCCTCCACTGTCCACTCCTGCTGGTCAGTATATCATTCCTGTCCCTCACCATTTCCTCCGCTGTCCACTCCTGCTGGTCAGTATATCATTCCTGACCCTCACCATTTCCTCCACTGTCCACTCCTGCTGGTCAGTATATCATTCCTGACCCTCACCATTTCCTCCACTGTCCACTCCTACTGGTCAGTATATCATTCCTGTCCTTCACCATTTCCTCCACTGTCCACTCCTGCGGGTCAGTATATCATTCCTGACCCTCACCATTTCCTCCACTGTCCACTCCTGCTGGTCAGTATATCATTCCTGACCCTCACCATTTCCTCCACTGTCCACTCCTGCTGGTCAGTATATCAATCTTGTCCCTCACCATTTCCTCCACTGTCCACTCCTACTGGTCAGTATATCATTCCTGTCCCTCACCATTTCCTCCACTGTCCACTCCTGCTGGTCAGTATATCATTCCTGACCATCACCATTTCCTCCGCTGTCCACTCCTGCTGGTCAGTATATCATTCCTGTCCCTCACCATTTCCTCCACTGTCCACTCCTGCTGGTCAGTATATCATTCCTGACCCTCACCATTTCCTCCACTGTCCACTCCTGCTGGTCAGTATATCATTCCTGACCCTCACCATTTCCTCAACTGTCCACTCCTGCTGGTCAGTATATCATTCCTGACCCTCACCATTTCCTCCGCTGTCCACTCCTGCTGGTCAGTATATCATTCCTGTCCCTCACCATTTCCTCCACTGTCCACTCCTTCTGGTCAGTATATCATTCCTGTCCCTCACCATTTCCTCCACTGTCCTCTCCTGCTGGTCAGTATATCATTCCTGTCCCTCACCATTTCCTCCACTGTCCACTCCTGCTGGTCAGTATATAACTCCTGACCCTCACCATTTCCTCCACTGTCCACTCCTGCTGGTCAGTATATCATTCCTGACCCTCACCATTTCCTCCACTGTCCACTCCTGCTGGTCAGTATATCATTCCTGTCCCTCACCATTTCCTCCACTGTCCACTCCTGCTGGTCAGTATATCATTCCTCTCCCTCACCATTTCCTCCACTGTCCTCTCCTGCTGGTCAGTATATCATTCCTGACCCTCACCATTTCCTCCACTGTCCACTCCTGCTGGTCAGTATATCATTCCTGTCCCTCACCATTTCCTCCACTGTCCACTCCTGCTGGTCAGTATATCATTCCTGTCCCTCACCATTTCCTCCACTGTCCACTACTGCTGGTCAGTATATCATTCCTGACCCTCACCATTTCCTCCACTGTCCACTCCTGCTGGTCAGTATATCATTCCTCTCCCTCACCATTTCCTCCACTGTCCTCTCCTGCTGGTCAGTATATCATTCCTGACCCTCACCATTTCCTCCACTGTCCACTCCTGCTGGTCAGTATATAATTCCTGTCCCTCACCATTTCCTCCACTGTCCACTCCTGCTGGTCAGTATATCAATCTTGTCCCTCACCATTTCCTCCACTGTCCACTCCTACTGGTCAGTATATCATTCCTGTCCCTCACCATTTCCTCCACTGTCCACTCCTGCTGGTCAGTATATCATTCCTGTCCCTCACCATTTCCTCCACTGTCCTCTCCTGCTGATCAGTATATCATTCCTGTCCCTCACCATTTCCTCCACTGTCCTCTCCTGCTGATCAGTATATCATTCCTGTCCCTCACCATTTCCTCCACTATCCACTCCTGCTGGTCAGTATATCATTCCTGTCCCTCACAATTTCCTCCACTGTCCACTCCTGCTGGTCAGTATATCATTCCTGTCCCTCACCATTTCCTCCAATGTCCACTCCTGCTGGTCAGTATATCATTCCTGTCCCTCACCATTTCCTCCACTGTCCACTCCTGCTGGTCAGTATATCATTCCTGTCCCTCACCATTTCCTCCACTGTCCACTCCTGCTGGTCAGTATATCATTCCTGTCCCTCACCATTTCCTCCACTGTCAACTCCTGCTGGTCAGTATATCATTCCTGTCCCTCACCATTTCCTCCACTGTCCACTCCTGCTGGTCAGTATATCATTCCTGTCCCTCACCATTTCCTCCACTGTCCACTCCTGCTGGTCAGTATATCATTCCTGTCCCTCACCATTTCGTCCACTCCTGCTGGTCAGTATATCATTCCTGTCCCTCACCATTTCCTCCACTGTCCACTCCTGCTGGTCAGTATATCATTCCTGTCCCTCACCATTTCCTCCACTGTCCACTCCTGCTGGTCAGTATATCATTCCTGTCCCTCACCATTTCCTCCGCTGTCCACTCCTGCTGGTCAGTATATCATTCCTGTCTCTCACCATTTCCTCCACTGTCCACTCCTGCTGGTCAGTATATCATTCCTGTCCCTCACCATTTCCTCCACTGTCCACTCCTGCTGGTCAGTATATCATTCCTGTCCCTCACCATTTCCTCCACTGTCCTCTCCTGCTGGTCAGTATATCATTCCTGTCCCTCACCATTTCCTCTACGGTCCTCTCCTGCTGGTCAGTATATCATTCCTGTCCCTCACCATTTCCTCCACTGTCCACTCCTGCTGGTCAGTATATCATTCCTGTCCCTCACCATTTCCTCCACTGTCCACTCCTGCTGGTCAGTATATCATTCCTGTCCCTCACCATTTCCTCCACTGTCCTCTCCTGCTGGTCAGTATATCATTCCTGTCCCTCACCATTTCCTCCACTGTCCACTCCTGCTGGTCAGTATATAACTCCTGACCCTCACCATTTCCTCCACTGTCCACTCCTGCTGGTCAGTATATCATTCCTGACCCTCACCATTTCCTCCACTGTCCACTCCTGCTGGTCAGTATATCATTCCTGTCCCTCACCATTTCCTCCACTGTCCACTCCTGCTGGTCAGTATATCATTCCTCTCCCTCACCATTTCCTCCACTGTCCTCTCCTGCTGGTCAGTATATCATTCCTGACCCTCACCATTTCCTCCACTGTCCACTCCTGCTGGTCAGTATATCATTCCTGTCCCTCACCATTTCCTCCACTGTCCACTCCTGCTGGTCAGTATATCATTCCTGTCCCTCACCATTTCCTCCACTGTCCACTACTGCTGGTCAGTATATCATTCCTGACCCTCACCATTTCCTCCACTGTCCACTCCTGCTGGTCAGTATATCATTCCTCTCCCTCACCATTTCCTCCACTGTCCTCTCCTGCTGGTCAGTATATCATTCCTGACCCTCACCATTTCCTCCACTGTCCACTCCTGCTGGTCAGTATATAATTCCTGTCCCTCACCATTTCCTCCACTGTCCACTCCTGCTGGTCAGTATATCATTCCTGTCCCTCACCATTTCCTCCGCTGTCCACTCCTGCTGGTCAGTATATCATTCCTGACCCTCACCATTTCCTCCACTGTCCACTCCTGCTGGTCAGTATATCATTCCTGACCCTCACCATTTCCTCCACTGTCCACTCCTACTGGTCAGTATATCATTCCTGTCCCTCACCATTTCCTCCACTGTCCACTCCTGCGGGTCAGTATATCATTCCTGACCCTCACCATTTCCTCCACTGTCCACTCCTGCTGGTCAGTATATCATTCCTGACCCTCACCATTTCCTCCACTGTCCACTCCTGCTGGTCAGTATATCAATCTTGTCCCTCACCATTTCCTCCACTGTCCACTCCTACTGGTCAGTATATCATTCCTGTCCCTCACCATTTCCTCCACTGTCCACTCCTGCTGGTCAGTATATCATTCCTGACCATCACCATTTCCTCCGCTGTCCACTCCTGCTGGTCAGTATATCATTCCTGTCCCTCACCATTTCCTCCACTGTCCACTCCTGCTGGTCAGTATATCATTCCTGACCCTCACCATTTCCTCCACTGTCCACTCCTGCTGGTCAGTATATCATTCCTGACCCTCACCATTTCCTCAACTGTCCACTCCTGCTGGTCAGTATATCATTCCTGACCCTCACCATTTCCTCCGCTGTCCACTCCTGCTGGTCAGTATATCATTCCTGTCCCTCACCATTTCCTCCACTGTCCACTCCTTCTGGTCAGTATATCATTCCTGTCCCTCACCATTTCCTCCACTGTCCTCTCCTGCTGGTCAGTATATCATTCCTGTCCCTCACCATTTCCTCCACTGTCCACTCCTGCTGGTCAGTATATAACTCCTGACCCTCACCATTTCCTCCACTGTCCACTCCTGCTGGTCAGTATATCATTCCTGACCCTCACCATTTCCTCCACTGTCCACTCCTGCTGGTCAGTATATCATTCCTGTCCCTCACCATTTCCTCCACTGTCCACTCCTGCTGGTCAGTATATCATTCCTCTCCCTCACCATTTCCTCCACTGTCCTCTCCTGCTGGTCAGTATATCATTCCTGACCCTCACCATTTCCTCCACTGTCCACTCCTGCTGGTCAGTATATCATTCCTGTCCCTCACCATTTCCTCCACTGTCCACTCCTGCTGGTCAGTATATCATTCCTGTCCCTCACCATTTCCTCCACTGTCCACTACTGCTGGTCAGTATATCATTCCTGACCCTCACCATTTCCTCCACTGTCCACTCCTGCTGGTCAGTATATCATTCCTCTCCCTCACCATTTCCTCCACTGTCCTCTCCTGCTGGTCAGTATATCATTCCTGACCCTCACCATTTCCTCCACTGTCCACTCCTGCTGGTCAGTATATAATTCCTGTCCCTCACCATTTCCTCCACTGTCCACTCCTGCGGGTCAGTATATCATTCCTGACCCTCACCATTTCCTCCACTGTCCACTCCTGCTGGTCAGTATATCATTCCTGACCCTCACCATTTCCTCCACTGTCCACTCCTGCTGGTCAGTATATCAATCCTGTCCCTCACCATTTCCTCCACTGTCCACTCCTACTGGTCAGTATATCATTCCTGTCCCTCACCATTTCCTCCACTGTCCACTCCTGCTGGTCAGTATATCATTCCTGACCATCACCATTTCCTCCGCTGTCCACTCCTGCTGGTCAGTATATCATTCCTGTCCCTCACCATTTCCTCCACTGTCCACTCCTGCTGGTCAGTATATCATTCCTGACCCTCACCATTTCCTCCACTGTCCACTCCTGCTGGTCAGTATATCATTCCTGACCCTCACCATTTCCTCAACTGTCCACTCCTGCTGGTCAGTATATCATTCCTGACCCTCACCATTTCCTCCGCTGTCCACTCCTGCTGGTCAGTATATCATTCCTGTCCCTCACCATTTCCTCCACTGTCCACTCCTGCTGGTCAGTATATCATTCCTGTCCCTCACCATTTCCTCCACTGTCCACTACTGCTGGTCAGTATATCATTCCTGACCCTCACCATTTCCTCCACTGTCCACTCCTGCTGGTCAGTATATCATTCCTCTCCCTCACCATTTCCTCCACTGTCCTCTCCTGCTGGTCAGTATATCATTCCTGACCCTCACCATTTCCTCCACTGTCCACTCCTGCTGGTCAGTATATAATTCCTGTCCCTCACCATTTCCTCCACTGTCCACTCCTGCTGGTCAGTATATCATTCCTGTCCCTCACCATTTCCTCCGCTGTCCACTCCTGCTGGTCAGTATATCATTCCTGACCCTCACCATTTCCTCCACTGTCCACTCCTGCTGGTCAGTATATCATTCCTGACCCTCACCATTTCCTCCACTGTCCACTCCTACTGGTCAGTATATCATTCCTGTCCCTCACCATTTCCTCCACTGTCCACTCCTGCGGGTCAGTATATCATTCCTGACCCTCACCATTTCCTCCACTGTCCACTCCTGCTGGTCAGTATATCATTCCTGACCCTCACCATTTCCTCCACTGTCCACTCCTGCTGGTCAGTATATCAATCCTGTCCCTCACCATTTCCTCCACTGTCCACTCCTACTGGTCAGTATATCATTCCTGTCCCTCACCATTTCCTCCACTGTCCACTCCTGCTGGTCAGTATATCATTCCTGACCATCACCATTTCCTCCGCTGTCCACTCCTGCTGGTCAGTATATCATTCCTGTCCCTCACCATTTCCTCCACTGTCCACTCCTGCTGGTCAGTATATCATTCCTGACCCTCACCATTTCCTCCACTGTCCACTCCTGCTGGTCAGTATATCATTCCTGACCCTCACCATTTCCTCAACTGTCCACTCCTGCTGGTCAGTATATCATTCCTGACCCTCACCATTTCCTCCGCTGTCCACTCCTGCTGGTCAGTATATCATTCCTGTCCCTCACCATTTCCTCCACTGTCCACTCCTGCTGGTCAGTATATCATTCCTGTCCCTCACCATTTCCCCCACTGTCCTCTCCTGCTGGTCAGTATATCATTCCAGTCCCTCACCATTTCCTCCACTGTCCACTCCTGCTGGTCAGTATATCATTCCTGACCCTCACCATTTCCTCCACTGTCCTCTCCTGCTGGTCAGTCAGCACACGACCACCACCATGGGGTCTTCTGTCTATTCTGAGGGTAGAACAGAGTTTACTGTCAATAGATCATACTGGAACAATCCTGGAACATGTTTAGTTGACATGCATTACAATATGTCATTTCCTGTAAATGTAAAGGTAAAGCATAGGTCACATCCTGCTGACTTCCCGTTTGTCTTAGTGAAATGTTCTCATGATGGAATAGACAGTTGATCTTTTCAGATTGGGGTGAACTAATGTGTCGGCCTCTGTCATGGTAAGACCTCTGTTGACCACATGATCAAGGACGATGAACTTCATTAGATACAACAGTTCCCTGCCGCCTGCCTCCATCTCTCTGATGTCCACCTCTCTGAGGGTCCTTAGAGAGGGCTTCATGTTTTGACTTTGTACTAAGAGTTGTGAAATGTAGCTTTCCTTCTCTACTCCTCACAAATGTAAAAGCATTGGATTGGTGTTGACACGGGGTAGAGGGAGTTTACATATACCAGTCATTTCCTTTAAATCCATGAAGGGAAGTGGACAAGTTCACACTTAGAAAGGAGAGATAATTGTTACACACCCCATGTGTTCTGATAACTACAGGAATGAAACCATATTGAGGTTGTCTGCTTTCTATACACACACACACACACACACACACACACAGAGACAGACACACACACACACACACACACACACACAGAGACAGACACACACACACACACACACACACACACACACACACACACACACACACACACACACACACACACACACACACACACGGAGAGAGAGACAGAGAGGCAGAGAGAGAACATCAGGTAAAGTTGTGGAGATGAGGGAATATGTGATCAGAAGCCCTCCAGTCTGGTTAACCACAGTCAGGTCCAGTCAACACCAGACATCATGATTCATGGAAATGTACAAGATTAAAACATTGTAATTACAAAATATTAATACATTGAATTTTAATTCATAACATCTTCTGAAGATCAAATCAGTTAAATCATTGTAGATAAAACAGAGCAGAATGAATCATCACATCTGGGGACCATCACCACCAGCATGACGAGTATCTATGTGGACCCTACTACAGTTTAACCAGCTCAGCTATAGACTACACCAGCATGACTAGTATCTATGTGGACCCTACTACAGTTTAACCAGCTCAGCTATAGACTACACCAGCATGACTAGTCTCTATGTGGACCCTACTACAGTTTAACCAGCTCAGCTATAGACTACACCAGCATGACTAGTATCTATGTGGACTCTGCTACAGTTTAACCAGCTCAGCTATAGACTACACCAGCATGACTAGTATCTATGTGGACCCTACTACAGTTTAACCAGCTCAGCTATAGACTACACCAGCATGACTAGTATCTATGTGGACCCTACTACAGTTTAACCAGCTCAGCTATAGACTACACCAGCATGACTAGTATCTATGTGGACCCTACTACAGTTTAACCAGCTCAGCTATAGACTACACCAGCATGACTAGTATCTATGTGGACCCTACTACAGTTTAACCAGCTCAGCTATAGACTACACCAGCATGACTAGTATCTATGTGGACCCTACTACAGTTTAACCAGCTCAGCTATAGACTACACCAGCATGACTAGTATCTATGTGGACCCTACTACAGTTTAACCAGCTCAGCTATAGACTACACCAGCATGACTAGTATCTATGTGGACCCTACTACAGTTTAACCAGCTCAGCTATAGACTACACCAGCATGACTAGTATCTATGTGGACCCTACTACAGTTTAACCAGCTCAGCTATAGACTACACCAGCATGACTAGTATCTATGTGGACCCTACTACAGTTTAACCAGCTCAGCTATAGACTACACCAGCATGACTAGTATCTATGTGGACCCTACTACAGTTTAACCAGCTCAGCTATAGACTACACCAGCATGACTAGTATCTATGTGGACCCTACTACAGTTTAACCAGCTCAGCAGTACCAAAACAGAGACAAAACCCAGGATAGAGGGGCTGAGTGAATGTGGTCTGGACTCTGTGGAGGAGGGTCATTGTGTCAGAGACACTGTAGAAGGACAGAGTACCTGCCTTGTGATCCAGGTACACTCCTACTCTGGAGGACTGAGGGCCTGATACTTTAGTCACAACATTATTGTGTCTGAAATAATAACCACCACTAGAGCACTCTAAACTCCAGGACTTGTTATTGTCTCCAAATCCACCATCTCTCTCTGTTCTGCTGATGTCTTTATATGAGACTGCTGTAACAACAACCCACTTCCCAGTCCACTCCACCTCCCAGTAACAGCGTCCAGACAGACCCTCTCTACACAGAACCTGCCAGTAGTTGGTGAATCTGTCTGGATGGTCAGGATATGGTTGGACTTGGTCTGTATAGGTCACCTTTCTGTTCCCTTCAGACAGAGAGAGGAGTGTGTTTGCTGTGTTTGGGTCCAGTGTGAGCTGACAGGAATCTGGGAGAAGAGCAGAGCAGAGACCAATGAGGGGAGTCAGAACAATAAGTTAAGTCAGATACTGTATCTACCCTGTCTTTGATTAGAGCACAGCAGAGATCAAATCAGAGAAATATGAGGAGTCAGATAGATACCCAGTCTTTGATTAGATCTACTATTGCTATATATTTCTAGAGGGATTGTTAGGAGTGTCAGTAAAAAGAGACTGTTAGTTACTTCACAATAAAGAGACTCACATTGTAACAACTGTTCTCTGGTCTTGGGCTCTGGAGGCAGTACAACATCCACTATATTCACTACAGACACACAAACACATTGACAGAGAGAGGGAATGTTATCATCAGACCATATTCCACATGTATATGACTAGTAGGGAACTTTCAATGGTCTAAAGTTGATGTTCTTATTGTTTTCAACACACCTGTAGTGGAGATCTTGGTCCATTCTCCTTTAAGGAAGTCTTCTAGTTTCTCTCTCAGTTCAGACACAGTCTTACTCACATCTCCAAAGTACTGAAGAGGACGGACAACGATGCTGGGTAAGTCTGAAGATACACTGATACTGGAGAGAGACTGATAACTCTGGAGAGAGAGAGAGAGAGAGAGGGGGAGAGAGAGACAGAGAGACAGAGAGAGAGAAAGAGAGAGAGAGACAGAAGGAGAGAGAGAGAGAGGGACAGAGAGAGAGAGAGAGGGACAGAGAGAGAGAGAGGGACAGAGAGAGAGAGAGGGAAAGAGAGAGAGAGAGAGAGAGACAGAGAAGGACAAAGAGGGGGAGGGACAGAGACAGACAGAGGTAGAGACAGAGAGAGAGAGAGACAGAGGGACAGGACAACATAATGATGTAGATGAATAGTTTCACATGAAGTTCATTTCATATCACATGTAACAAGACAGTTTAGTTACCTGGAGGAAATGGATGTGATCCTCTGTGTGTGAGAGCTGCTCCAGCTCAGTGCTTCTCTTCCTCAGCTCAGCTATCTCCTGCTTCAGTTGCTCCAGGAGTCCTTCAGCTTGACTCACTTGAGCCTTCTCTTGGGCTCTGATCAGCTCCTTCACCTCAGAGCTCCTTCTCTCAATGGAGCGGATCAGCTCAGTAAAGATCTGATCACTGTCCTCCACTGCTGACTGTGCAGAGCGCTGTTAAGAGAGAGAGAGAGAGACAGTAGGTACAGTATCCTCTCTGCACCTCATTGAGTCAGATCGCTGCCACCCTGCTCTGCAGGTCCACCAGGCCTTGTCCCCCCTCCTGGACAGACAGGTACAGAACACCTCTTGGTCCTGCTCTACTCTCCTCCCTCCTGGACAGACAGGTACAGAACACCTCTTGGTCCTGCTCTACTCTCCTCCCTCCTGGACAGACAGGTACAGAACACCTCTTGGTCCTGCTCTACTCTCCTCCCTCCTGGACAGGCAGGTACAGAACACCTCTTGGTCCTGCTCTACTCTCCTCCCTCCTGGACAGACAGGTACAGAACACCTCTTGGTCCTGCTCTACTCTCCTCCCTCCTGGACAGACAGGTACAGAACACCTCTTGGTCCTGCTCTACTCTCCTCCCTCCTGGACAGACAGGTACAGAACACCTCTTGGTCCTGCTCTACTCTCCTCCCTCCTGGACAGACAGGTACAGAACACCTCTTGGTCCTGCTCTACTCTCCCCCCTCCTGGACAGAAAGGTACAGAACACCTGTTGGTCCTGCTCTACTCTCCTCCCTCCTGGACAGGCAGGTACAGATCACCTCATGGTCCTGCTCTACTCTCCTCCCTCCTGGACAGGCAGGTACAGAACACCTCTTGGTCCTGCTCTACTCTCCTCCCTCCTGGACAGGCAGGTACAGAACACCTCTTGGTCCTGCTCTACTCTCCTCCCTCCTGGACAGGCAGGTACAGAACACCTCTTGGTCCTGCTCTACTCTCCTCCCTCCTGGACAGACAGGTACAGAACACCTCTTGGTCCTGCTCTACCAAAAAATGTCTCCCTTTTTATTTGACCACTAAAACCTGTTCTTAGGACCAAACAGGAAAATAACAACTTGTCTCCCCTCCTGGACCGCTTGGTGTTAAGTAGCAGACTGGGTGAAAAAACTGTAAATCGCCTTTTTTAGGCAGATTTAGTCACTTAACCCTGGTGGCTCTGGATAAGAGTGTCTGCTAAATGACTCACATGTAAACTTAAATACAAAGTTAACTAGATATAATTTGTGTCATTTATAGCCTGGCACAGATAGTAAAACTACATTAAATACAACATTAACTAGATATCATCTGTGTCATTTATAGCCTGGCACAGATAGTAAAACTACATTAAATACAACGTTAACTAGATATCATTTGTGTCATTTATAGCCTGGTACAGATAGTAAAACTACATTAAATACAACGTTATCTAGATATCATCTGTGTCATTTATAGCCTGGCACAGATAGTAAAACTACATTAAATACAACGTTAACTAGATATCATTTGTGTCATTTATAGCCTGGCACAGATAGTAAAACTACATTAAATACAACGTTATCTAGATTTCATCGACACATAACTTATGTGGAATTTAAAAGACACCGTTAACGTTACCGTTAGCTAGCTAACAACGTCTGTTACACTGTAACTTACCGGCAGCCTCACATAAAAACGTATTGGTTAACAAAGCTTTGATTATGACCAAAGTCTATAGTAGTGAAAAGTCTCTCTCTCTATTGTAACTTACCACAAATTGCCATCATATCCTATCTACATGAATGTGTCCTGTCAGAGTCTTTTCCTCTCCGTTAACCGTTAGCTAGCAGTCTCGAGCCACAGCTGACGTTGACCACAATGAGCTACAAGTAGGACTGACGTCACTACCGGTGCAGCAGCCTCTGCAGCAGCAGCCTCCCCCGGGTCCTAGTGCCCGCCCGGTAACACGGTTAAGATGCGATGGAACGGTTGACGGGAAAACAACAAATCACAGAGAAAATATATTGACTGATATATTGAATTGTTTAGGGTAGCTTTAGCTTTGGCTTTAATAAATTCTGAAAATACTTGAAACCAAAATAAAAAAGAATAGTAGCCCTCCTCAGGAACCACAAAACCCTCACAGACCAACTTCTTCTTCTATGATATAATGGCGGTCCGCAAACCAACGTTAAAGGTGCATGGCGCCACCTTTTTATTTTATTTTTATATATATTTTTTTATTTTTTATTAATTGAACCCTTATTTTACCAGGTAAGTTGACTGAGATTCTCATTTACAGCAACACCCTGGGGAATAGTTACAGGGTAGAGGAGGGGAATGAATGAACCAATTGTAATAAATAAACTACCCTACTCCTCCTCAACTCTAACCTATAAACAGTGGAAACTAATAAATAAACTACCCTACTCCCCCTCAACTCTAACCTATAAACAGTGGAAACTAATAAACTACCCTACTCCCCCCTCAACTCTAACCTATAAACAGTGGAAACTAATAAATAAACTACCCTACTCCCCCCTCAACTCTAACCTATAAACAGTGGAAACTAATAAACTACCCTACTCCCCCTCAACTCTAACCTATAAACAGTGGAAACTAATAAATAAACTACCCTACTCCCCCTCAACTCTAACCTATAAACAGTGGAAACTAATAAATAAACTACCCTACTCCCCCTCAACTCTAACCTATAAACAGTGGAAACTAATAAATAAACTACCCTACTCCCCCCTCAACTCTAACCTATAAACAGTGGAAACTAATAAATAAACTACCCTACTCCTCCTCAACTCTAACCTATAAACAGTGGAAACTAATAAATAAACTACCCTACTCCCCCTCAACTCTAACCTATAAACAGTGGAAACTAATAAATAAACTACCCTACTCCCCCTCAACTCTAACCTATAAACAGTGGAAACTAATAAATAAACTACCCTACTCCCCCTCAACTCTAACCTATAAACAGTGGAAACTAATAAATAAACTACCCTACTCCCCCTCAACTCTAACCTATAAACAGGAAACCAATAAATAAACTAACCTACTCCCCCTCAACTCTAACCTATAAACAGTGGAAACTAATAAATAAACTACCCTACTCCCCCCTCAACTCTAACCTATAAACAGTGGAAACTAATAAATAAACTACCCTACTCCTCCTCAACTCTAACCTATAAACAGTGGAAACTAATAAATAAACTACCCTACTCCCCCTCAACTCTAACCTATAAACAGTGGAAACTAATAAATAAACTACCCTACTCCCCCCTCAACTCTAACCTATAAACAGTGGAAACTAATAAATAAACTACCCTACTCCCCCTCAACTCTAACTTATAAACAGGAAACTAATATATAAACTACCCTACTCCCCCTCAACTCTAACCTATAAACAGTGGAAACTAATAAATAAACTACCCTACTCCCCCCTCAACTCTAACCTATAAACAGTGGAAACTAATAAATAAACTACCCTACTCCCCCCTCAACTCTAACCTATAAACAGTGGAAACTAATAAATAAACTACCCTACTCCCCCCTCAACTCTAACCTATAAACAGTGGAAACTAATAAATAAACTACCCTACTCCTCCTCAACTCTAACCTATAAACAGTGGAAACTAATAAATAAACTACCCTACTCCCCCTCAACTCTAACCTATAAACAGTGGAAACTAATAAATAAACGACCCTACTCCCCCCTCAACTCTAACCTATAAACAGTGGAAACTAATAAATAAACTACCCTACTCCTCCTCAACTCTAACCTATAAACAGTGGAAACTAATAAATAAACTACCCAACTCCCCCTCAACTCTAACCTATAAACAGTGGAAACTAATAAACTACCCTACTCCCCCTCAACTCTAACCTATAAACAGTGGAAACTAATAAATAAACTACCCTACTCCCCCTCAACTCTAACCTATAAACAGTGGAAACTAATAAACTACCCTACTCCCCCTCAACTCTAACCTATAAACAGTGGAAACTAATAAATAAACTACCCTACTCCCCCTCAACTCTAACCTATAAACAGTGGAAACTAATAAATAAACTACCCTACTCCTCCTCAACTCTAACCTATAAACAGTGGAAACTAATAAATACACTACCCTACTCCCCCTCAACTCTAACCTATAAACAGTGGAAACTAATAAATAAACTACCCTACTCCCCCCTCAACTCTAACCTATAAACAGTGGAAACTAATAAATAAACTACCCTACTCCTCCTCAACTCTAACCTATAAACAGTGGAAACTAATAAATAAACTACCCTACTCCCCCTCAACTCTAACCTATAAACAGTGGAAACTAATAAACTACCCTACTCCCCCTCAACTCTAACCTATAAACAGTGGAAACTAATAAATAAACTACCCTACTCCCCCCTCAACTCTAACCTATAAACAGTGGAAACTAATAAATAAACTACCCTACTCCCCCCTCAACTCTAACCTATAAACAGTGGAAACTAATAAATAAACTACCCTACTCCCCCTCAACTCTAACCTATAAACAGTGGAAACTAATAAATAAACTACCCTACTCCCCCCTCAACTCTAACCTATAAACAGTGGAAACTAATAAATAAACTACCCTACTCCTCCTCAACTCTAACCTATAAACAGTGGAAACTAATAAATAAACTACCCTACTCCCCCTCAACTCTAACCTATAAACAGTGGAAACCAATAAACAAACCCTCCACCATGAAAAATTAAATTCAGAAAACACTTGAAAATCTAAATAAAAAAGAATAGTAGCCCTCCTCAGGAACCACAAAACCCTCACAGACCAACTTCTTCTTCTATGATATAATGGCGGTCCACAAACCAACGTTAAAGGTGCATGGCGCCACCTACTGTGCTGGAGTGTGTCCAATCACAGTTTACACCATTTCTAAATCCTCCTACCTAACTCAGAACTTCTGAGAAAATAAAAAAGAGCCCTAGTAACTTCTAATAGACCCTCCCCCATCCCCCAAATCCCTTCCAAACCCCCAACCTCGTCCAACCTCAATGACCCTACACTTCAAACTTTCCCTCTCTTCAACATCCTTACAACAATATAACAACACATGCTCCACCGTTTCATTGACCATACCCTCCAGACACAAACCATTCACATGCTGCCAACCAGATGTAAGGACCAGTTCAATGTACAATGTCCTAAACACAATTGAGTAAACACCACCTCTTCCTTCCTAATCTGACCTTTGATCCTTGGTCCACCGACCTTTAGAGGACATATAAATGCCGTCCCTTGTGCTCAGAGTCCCATCTCTTCTGCCACATATCTATCAAAATGTCTCTGATCTTACATTTGGCTTCACTTGTACTCAGTGGAACATTAATATCAATTATATCTTGTTTTAAAGCTCTTTTAGATAACTGGTCTACAATTTAATTTCCTTCCACACCCGGATGGACTGGGACCCACCAGAATCTCACTACTACACCCATTCTCTCATTTCTCCATAATAACATTGATACCTACAACTGTCCAACCAAAGCCACTGCCTTTTCTACTAGTATATTCCCAACAGTCATCTAGAACAGTAGCAGTGGGATGCTCAACCTCACAGCCTTTCAACCCAATAAGCTAATGACAATTTATTACACCGTATATCCAAAGGCATCTCACCTGCCTCCACTAGTTAGACACATACAGATGTTGACTTAAATGCACCAATACATATCCTTAAAGCTATATACTGGATTCTGTCCAGCTCCTGAACACAAGTCTTTGCTGCTGTTCCATAAACTATACACCTGTAATCAATTGTTGTCCTGATCAGAGCTCTATAAATATCCATCAACGATTGTCTGTCAGCACCCCATTCATAACCAGAGACCCACCCAACCAACTACCACGAAAGTGATGGAATGAGAGAGAGAGAGACATCGTTACAACACTGTACATAGACATAATATAACGTTTCTTCTTCTTTGGAGTTTAACGGTGGTTGGCATCCAATATGTTGCATTACCGCCCCCAACTGGACTATAATATAAATCTATTTTACTTTGTGATACAAAATGGGAAAAGGGGAAATTATGATAATACTAAGTAACACCCTTCCAACTAACCCTACACTCGTTAAAAACTCACTTCCCAATTCCACTACTTTGACCCTATCTGCTCCTGCACCATGCCAACTAACCCTACACTCATTAAAAACCCACTACCCCATTCCACTACTTTGACCCTATCTGCTCCTGCACCATGCCAACGACCTGGGAGGACGGGACACCACCACTCAACACACCCTGGAACTCTTCTGAAATCCAATCTCACATGACCAAATACTTCTATGCAGCTGCCACCACAACATCTATTGTCTGTGATTTAGGTTCCATTTCTGTGGGACAGTTGATAACCATTGCTATAAACGCTAAGAAGCCAACCTTACTGAAGCATATATCACTCGTTGGCCTTTCCCTCTGTGGTGCACAGATCTACTACTCACAGGGATCCTCTCAGGATCCCTCACCCTTGACCCATCCTCCTCTACTTTCTTCACTGCCTCAGCATACGACGCCTTCTGCACTACTCTGACTCTAGCCAGCTCAACCTGCCTCTCTCTCACCAGACACTTCTGATCCCCAGCAACATGGACACCCCTACAGTCGACACACACAACTTTATCCACCTAAACTACACAATCCTCTATCCCATGACCTCCTGCACACTTCCCACATCTTGGAGTCTCCCTCCTACAAACTGCTGCAACACGACCATAAACGTTGCACCTGAAACAGCTCAGTGGATTCAACACAAAGACTCTAACAGGATAACTGATATATCCTAACATGACTTTGTCGGGTAAAGACTCAAAACTCAAAAGGACTGACAGTGACTCCTCTGTTTCACCACGCTCACCACCGGGTCTGCGTCTCACCAAACGGCGGGCATCACAAACACCAGGAGTCTTCAACTTCAATTGCTCCACCTCCACACTTAACTACCCCAGAAATCACTCATTTCAATGGTGCCCTGTTCCTGAGAGCAAAGAAACAGATCTTGACTCAAGTTGCGTGACACGGAGCGACCACTCCCTCTGGTCAGAAGAAACACAAACAAATATCACAAGTCCCAACCACCCTGAAACCACAAATAAACTATGTTTTCCAATTGAATTATAACATTTGAAATGTCTCTATTCCTTTGAAACTTTTGTGAGTGTAATGTTTACTGTTCATTTCTGTTCATATGTGAACATATGTTTCCCATGCCAATAAAGCCCTTTGAATTGAATAGAGAGAGAGCTCCATGTTGATGTATAGGGGACATGAGTCAGTCATGGTTACTCATGGTTATGTGATGAGGTAGTCCCACCTGCTACTTCTAAATCAGGGTCGGTCCAATAGAGAATGTCCTCTTGGTGTAACGGTCAAGATGTTGGTTTCTCCCACGGTAGACCTGGGTTCATATCCCGTCAGTTACATTAAACAGTCTATTCTCTGAAAGGGGTCAAGACAGCCTGTTCTCAACAGTGGGGTCAGTGGGATTGGTAAAAGAATGAGAAACAAAATATGAAAATATTCACATATGTACATGGCTAGTTTTCTAACAATAGTTTTTAAATCAAGTAAGCAATATCAACTCCTGGCCACTGTTGACTAAGTAATTTCCTTCCTCTCCCTCTCTCTGAATGGAGAAGAGAAGTGAAATGGTGTGTCTCCTCTGGTCAACAATACTCACCTTGAAAGACTCCACAGCCTGTTGGAGCTCCTTCAGCTCCTTCTCTCTCTCCTGGAATATCTGCTGGACCTTCTGCTGACTCATCCCCAGCTGCATCTGTGGAGAATCACTCTTCAATGAGCTATCAAGCTTTATTAGTCCAGTAGATCAATAGTATAGTAATGTGACATAGGACCCATAGAAGATAGGGATACAAAGTGTCTGTCTGAAATTATATCATTATGTAGTCATGTGAATGATTATAGTTTTAACAGTACACAAAACAGAGAGTTGATTGGGTGTTTGATAACGAATGATAATGGTGTTTGATAACTAATGATAATGGTGTTTGATGACGAATGATAATGGTGTTTGATAACTAATGATAATGGTGTTTGATGACGAATTATAATGGTGTTTGATAACTAATGATAATGCTGTTTGACTTGTTGGATTCTAGCTAGAAATATACTTATTGATGTTACCATACTATAACGTACTAATGACTTTACATGTATAAGGAATGTATATGTTGGGGTCAAT
This sequence comes from Salvelinus namaycush, assembly GCF_016432855.1. Lineage (NCBI taxonomy): Eukaryota > Metazoa > Chordata > Actinopteri > Salmoniformes > Salmonidae > Salvelinus > Salvelinus namaycush. The sequence goes on from NW_024061007.1 coordinate 329,957, forward strand.
GACGGGTGGATAGGAACTGGGTGTATGGAAAGTTACTGAGAGAGACAAGGGGAAGTGCTGAAATATTCTGTTCAAACATGTTATTGTTGAATATCAATGTTCCTAAAGAGGGAGACAAAGGGCAACTAGTTTCAGTCTCTGATAAGGCAGGCCAGCTGCAGAAATAGGGAGGAGTCAGGAATTCAACAGTCTAGTTAGTCTATGATAAGACAGGCCAGCTGCAGAACTAGGGAGGAGACAGGAATTCAACAGACTAGTTAGTCTCTGATAAGGCAGGCCAGCTGCAGAACTAGGGAGGAGCCAGGAATTCAACAGTCTAGTTAGTCTCTGATAAGGCAGGCCAGCTGCATTACTAGGGAGGAGACAGGAATTCAACAGTCTAGTTAATCTATGATAAGACAGGCCAGCTGCAGAACTAGGGAGGAGACAGGAATTCAACAGACTAGTTAGTCTCTGATAAGGCAGGCCAGCTGCATTACTAGGGAGGAGTCAGGAATTCAACAGTCTAGTTAGTCTCTGATAAGGCAGGCCAGCTGCAGAACTAGGGAGGAGTCAGGAATTCAACAGTCTAGTTTCAGTCTCTGATAAGACAGGCCAGCTGCAGAACTAGGGAGGAGCGAGTAATTCGTCTTGAGGTCAAGCCACCACAACGACCCTCCTACTACAGTCCTATCTCACACACATACATTTCCACACCCACGAAGGTTTAAGCATCAGACAGGGCCATGACTACACCAGTGAGAGGAACCAATTCAGTTCCTGCCTAGCAACAGAGATGTATTGGCTGTCTAGATGTGTAAGGAGTTGGTCCTGCCTAGCAACAGAGATGTATTGGCTGTCTAGATGTGTAAGGAGTTGGTCCTGCCTAGCAACAGAGATGTATTGGCTGTCTAGATGTGTAAGGAGTTTATCCCGCCTAGCAACAGAGATGTATTGGCTGTCTAGATGTGTAAGGAGTTGGTCCTGCCTAGCAACAGAGATGTATTGGCTGTCTAGATGTGTAAGGAGTTGATCCTGCCTAGCAACAGAGATGTATTGGCTGTCTAGATGTGTAAGGAGTTGGTCCTGCCTAGCAACAGAGATGTATTGGCTGTCTAGATGTGTAAGGAGTTGGTCCTGCCTAGCAACAGAGATGTATTGGCTGTCTAGATGTGTAAGGAGTTGATCCTGCCTAGCAACAGATATGTATTGGCTGTCTAGATGTGTAAGGAGTTGATCCCGCCTAGTAGGAGGTTATAAATATATGTTATTGTGTAATCATACATTGTCTTTGCAGCTGTATGACCCAGTGGGTGAATAAACTTGGTTTGAGTTTTTACTCTGTCTCTTCAGAACATAACAGGCTTTATAAAATGATGATATATTTGAAGAATCTGGGTTAACATTTCTATACACTCAAGGTTTGTGTTCATATTTGTTCTGCCCTTGATCAATTTAACTTGAATGATCTCATATTCAAACAGATTTAGTTCCTACTGTATCTTTAATTCTTTGTTTATCAGACAGTAACCAACAAGTTGTTCTGGTCTTACCTGTTTCTCAGTCCTCTCTGCTGCAGCTGACACTGTATCATGGCCTTTATGTTCATCCATCACACACAGCAGACAGATACACTGCTGTTCGGTACGACAGTAAACCTCCAGCAGTTTGTCATGATGAGAGCAGATCTTCTCCTGTAGTTGTGCGGTGGCTTTGACCAGTGTTAGTAAAACGTTTACTGTTGACAGGAGAACAAGAGGAGACAATAGGACGAGGTGGATAATTTTATAATAAGGCCGTTTAATCACATGTAAAGATATCTTAGTAAAATCTTGCAGCAAGGCTCTTTCTGTCTGATTCCTATTGAATCGTCCGGGAAAGAGGCCAGTTTCCAGAATTGTACAGTACTACATAGACAACAAGCAAAGTAGGTAGATCTGCGAGTCCGGCCTTCCGATTGGTCGATCTGGGTCTTGGGTAGTCCTGATCAGGCCTGGTGTCCACGTTCCATTGGTTCCTGAGAGTTCTTTGTCCTGAGGTCCAACCATGGGTTGGGTGTGTCTGTGTGATTGTCATGGGGGAGGGGAGTTGTGGGTGTCGTGTATATGTCCAATGTGTCCAGCATATGTCCAAGAGAAAGAGGGGGTGTGTATGTTGTGTCAACTATAGCTAATGTTGAGAAGTTGTTAAAACAAGTTACCAATATCTAATACAATTTCTTACAAATCCCCCTCTTCACGTCTCACAAGAGACGTGACATAAAAGTATATAAAAAGACAAAACTGAAGGATAAAATTTGTCAGAAGACAAATTTTTAATTCCCTCTCTTCACGTCTCACAAGAGACGTGACATAAAAGTATAAAAAGACAAAGCTAAGGGATAAAATTTGTCAGAAGACAAATTTTTAATTCCCTCTCTTCACGTCTCACAAGAGACGTGACATAAAAGTATCTTAGTCCTCAAATATATAGACAGGTCCAGCTTCCCCATCCTCAAGCAATGGGAACATTTGGGCCCTTTCCTGATTAGGGTCTATGGCGGCAGTTATAACACGGCTAGCAAGCGTGCGCGCACATGGAATGCAACAGCATCCACAAAGTACAAGAATGGCCGCAAAAACAGAAATTGATACTAGGATGGAGGAAACCAGCGTCTTATATTTACCAAAAGCATCCATCCATGAGTCCCACATAGTAGTGTCCACTCCAGAATGCTGTTTCATCTTACCATTAAGGGTACGAAGTCCCTCCAATGCTACAGTCAGACTCCCATCCGTGGCTGTGTTATTGGGAATGAAAGTACAACACTGTTCACCAAACATTGCACAGACCCCCCCCCGTTCAGCCAATAACATATCAACCGCGATTCTATTTTGAAATGCCATCAGGGACGTAGCTGCCAATTGTCCATGGACCGCCTCGAAGCCTTGTTGAGTCCAATTGCCCAGTTTCTGGACATTAAAATGAATGTAGTTAATTCTGTCCACATTTTTATTAACTGTACACCACCAACAAAATGATGATTCAAACCCAGCTGTCACTTGGTCCACCAGTTTATATTCATCTGGCACCCCCTAGGGACACCAATAGCATCAATGTAAGTTGAGTCGTAACTGAGCAAGGACCAAAAAGGAGACCACTCCAATAACTACACCTGGAGTGGCCAACCACACATTAGTAAACCAAAAAACGAGAATATGTTAAACCCTCCGGTCCATCCCTCTATACAACCTGTACCAGGTGGGCTCGTCGCCACCCGGGAACTTCAAACCTTCACAACAGGGAGGACAAACATCACTTTTTATTCATTGAACAACATCATCTACAGCAAACCAAGGGTCCTCCTCTGTCAGTCCACTCTCCTGCGGAAGCTCGTTTTCGTATCAGCCTCTCCAACTGGAGCATCAAGCAACGGCATCATACCAGAGGCCCCTTACACATCTGTAACAAACTTCTTCAAACAAGGTATGATACAGACAACACAGAAATGAAAAACGACAACTAGTGTCAGAAATCCAGTAATCATCATTGCAGTGTACTTACCAGAACAACCACCCAGCCAGGGGAACAGTCCACTCTCCTCCACACCTGCAAGACCCTTCATCTCCACTGATAACCTTGCCAACCCACTCAGAGCTTTTGAAATGCTCCCATCCGGACTAGTATTGTTAGGAACAAACGTGCAACACTGTTCTACAATCTTTTTACATACACCTCCCTGGTTGGCCAGACTTATGTCCAGTGTTAGTCTATTGTGTCTACTGGTTTGTGAGGTAGCATCCAATTGTTCAGCCATCCCTGTAAGTCCTGTGTGGGTGTGTTTAACAAATCATCATTAATTATAGTAGATATAATTGATCCAGACCTTTTGTTTTAGCATCAACAATAGCTGGGCCAATGATGGGCATCAGATGCCACAGGCCATCATTCCTGGTTAATGTCTGGAATTCGTGGGGGACCCCTATTGGGACCCCCAACAGGTTGGTGTGCATGTTATCTGTACCCTCGGACCAAGGAGCGTCACGTTTCTGCCGTCTCCTGGGTTGGTCCCAAGCCTCTGTGTCCTGTGTAGCTCCCAGAAGTTGATTAGCTATAATAATAGGCAATGGTGGTATCAGACTGGCCAAAACACATGAGCAACGACAATTTCCTTTCAAAAATGGGGTCAACCGCCTGGCAGGTCCACACATCCACCATACATCAGCAACACCTCTAGTTCCTAGTGGTATTAGTGATGCAGGTAGTAGCAGGGAGCCTTCCATAGTCTATACCTCTACCTGTACCAGTGATACAGCTGTTATATCCCCCATATGCCTTAACTCCCCACGGTACCTTCTGGGGAGGGACTACTGGGAACACAAGACTCAGAGTTTTACACAGGGTTGAATTTGGCTTGAACTTTTCCAATATGCACATCCAACCTTCCCCATTACTTAGGACAAATGGGTGAGCAGCCAGAATAGGTCTGGCATGTCCACATACGACACAGTCCTTTCTATTAAGTGTTTTGTAGGCCAACCACATATTCTCCCTTTCCTCATAACCAGTTTCAGTCCCCAAATGTTCACTATCTGAGATGTCTTTTATATTTATTATCTGTACCAGATTGGAGAGCTTAGGTGATGGCGTGGGACTTGGTCTTGAAGTGGTGGAGGAGGCCGGCTGAACCCTGGTCCGTTGGAACTGGTGGTGGTTCTGGCAGCACTGCGATGGTAACATCCCCATCGTATCCTGATCATACAGCTCAGGACTACAAGCAGTCCTGTAAAACCCCACCCTCTCCCAGAGAACACATCATCAGCCAGAGATCAAGCAACACTTTCACTTCTATGAACGTACACAGGGTTGAGAGGTCAGGGTCAGGGATTCTTCATTAAGGAGTTGATCCCCGAGCTCTATTAGCAACGGTTCTTCTCCTTAACTCTGTGATCATTCGGCAGTGTCAGTGTGTCTCACCCTCCAAGTGCGATATGCCCCCAGGTCGAGTGATTCACCTTCTCCCTTAATTCACCTGCAATGCATAAACTCTTGGACATACAGGTTTGGTTAACTAGAAATGTTTAATTTTAAATACGTTTATTATCCAATAGGCCCCATCCTTTCCTAGACCACAATGTACCCTCCTTCGTTTGATACCTGGCTCTGGCCAGGTATCAACCTTACCTAATCTAAATAATGACTTAGTACATCATATTATAAGAATGTCCCTTTTATTCCCCGCATATCCAATTCTCCCTTGGGCGTACATTCATATCTATTCTTTTCCAATTCTCTGTCAAGTGACTTATCTACTTTGAAATGTATCTGCGCTGCTTATATATGTTAACCCTTTTCTCTCCTATCTTATTTCACAGCCTACCTTGCTCATTTCCTGGTCCACCCTCCCTAACCTGCTCTCAAACCTTCAAGGTCTCAACAGTGCGGGGTAGACCCATCTGTCTGCCTTTTTCTATGTGTTCCTTTACAATATTAACTAAGTGTCTCACTGTTTTGACTTTATCTGCATGGATTTAAAAATAACAACAGGTCTTATAGTGTCAATCTTTAAAGTCCTAACATAACCTTAACTAACCTATCTCTATCTTCTAATGGCCAATACAAATGCTTACCTTATGGTCAAGAGTTATAAACTCTATTATAATCAATTTACCTCAAAACTAGTATCCCAAATGACACAATCTCATTATTCTCACTACATTTCCCCGCGAGTGATCAAGTCGCCGGAAAATGCAATGGAAACAGAAAACAGGTCAAAATGTTACACCTACATTCGTGTTCCATATCTAGACATACCAAAAGAACCCTTTATCTTCTCAAAGTCCCTTGCCTAAATAAAACTCAGAAAGTAAAACTCCTATTCCCATATGAGTGTATTCTTTTAAGATATCTTATCTCTGGGTACACGGAAACCCTTAACCTTAATGTTTACTCCAAAAAACAAAATTATGTCACCAGCATTCAACCAGGCCCCCCCGTCGGCTGGGAGACCATTGGGTGCTGCAATACTGCCATCTTCTGTCCATTCTCTGCACAGCTCTCCACCCACTCTTATTCAACCTTCTCAATTTGAGCAATGTTAGTTCCTTATTTTAACTATTGTTTTCCAAATTTTTAATTTTTTAAATTTTTTAAATCTATTATTATCTAGTTAGACTAGAGTGTCCGTGACATACATCCATGGGGATCCGGTTATAGTTATTCTATTAACCATGTGAAAGTGCCCAGGGACACCCCAAATATCAGTAGGAATATCACAAATAAGGGGCCAGATATCCCTAGCCTTGCCCAGGGAGGGAGAAATATCCCTCTAACTGGGCGAGGTTCCTTTATCAGGGGAGGCGGAGTTTGATTCCGCATCACCTGAGTCAGAAATGTCTTCATTTGGAATCGAATTTAAGCTGTTTAAATCAGCTCTGACTTCTGTCAGTGTTCTAGAAGGGATTGGGGCTGGAGTGCAATGTGTGAGGTGGTGCCAAGGTGCGCCTGATTTACCTTTGACCTGGACTGAGTGTGAAGTAACCTCCCTCACTTCGTACAGTCCAGTCCACCTGGGTTCTAGCCACTTTCTCTTGTGGACATTAACCCCACCCAGTCACCAATTTTCCCTCAGTGGTGCCGGATCTCTCGTCAGCTTCCCTGTTGGACCTTGTGAATCTGTGTGAAGAGAGCTGCAGAAAGTTCCGTCAATTATCAGACATTACAATTTGTTGTACATCAAGGGCGGGCATATGACCTCCCTTCCTTGGTGGACCAAGCATGACTCCTCCAGCCATTGTCTCATGAGGAGAGAGATGGGTGCCTGCACCTGGAGAGGCTCTCATGGCCAGCAACGCCAGGGGCAGGACTTCAACCCAAATCAACTTCAAACCTGCACATACATTTGATTGGCGCGTTCCACGAGACTTATGAGATTGTGGCCTGTACACTAACCCCATCATTAAACAACAATCAGTTGACATTTACACATCCGACCCTATTGGTACATGGAGCGTTTGTCATTAAACAATACACATGAGTTCGGTTTGCAGCCACTTAATGACCTATTTTGCATCCTCCCCTGCTGTTGGTATTGCCTCAACCCATTTAGAGAACCTGTCTACCATAACTAACAGGTACCTTTTTCCATTTGTCACATTGTCTTTCCCCATATCTGTGTGTGTTGGTGAGTGGTTCGTTCCCCAGGTCAGGTCTCCGTTTCAGTTCCTGTGCAGCTCTTTCTGCACAGGAGTGGGGTAGACCTTCAGCATTGAGTGCGTCTGCCATGTTTTTGTCAGTGTTGACAAATGTGATGTGTGATTGTGTGCATTTATTCTGGATTTTCGTTTTCCTTTCAGCGCTGAACGTGAATTCTTTGCTCATCAGATATGCTGCAACCCCATGGTGGGTGTGGATTTCCAATGGATGGCACATTATCATGTGGGCTGTTTTTCCAATAGCTTTTGCCACTGCAGCCACATACCTGGAGCATGTGGTTTGCCCTTCTTCAATGTGGTCCAGTTTGGAGGAGTGATACCTCAACACTCTACTCTCCCCCTCTAGGTTCTGGAAAAGGATGGATGATGTAAATCCTTCTTTTTCAGAAACATCCAGATGGAACTTGTTTTTTTTTAGTCAGGTGCTGTTAGGGCTACTGCCACTTAGAGATCTGTTTTCAAGAGTGTAAAAGCCTTTGATGCTTCAGTAGTCCAGGTCAATGATGAGTGTAGGTTAGTGGTGAGCAGCTTCAGGGCCATGGGGCATATTCGTCAGCCATGCCCTGAAAAGGGGGAGGTGATTGCTGATTCGGGTCTGGATTGGGGTGATTGTATGCGGGTTGAAGGGCCGCACATGGTTGATACATCATTGGCCTGACTCCCCCTTGGTCTAGGGGCGTATCCTCGTCCCCTTTTGGCCAGAAACTGGCTTTGGGCCGGGGTTATTGGGTGCGGACACTGTCGCACCATATGCCCAGCTTGTTTACAATTATGACAGCTTCCATAAGATCCAGAGTATCTCTGGGGCTGTCCCCATGTGGGTGAATAGTTTGATTGTGGTAGTGGGTAGTAGGGTTGTAGTGGTGGTTCCGACGAAGGGTATGGCTGAAGCGGGTAGGCATACGGCAGTTGGAATGGCTGCTCCTGGGGTGGGTGTATAGGTGGTCCCTGCTGGGTGAAGATGGGTAGTTGTTGTTGCTGTATCATTCGGGAAACAGTTTTTTCAATAATTTGTGAGATTTCTTGTTGGTCTTCAGCCACCATCTGTTTCTTGGGTTTCTCTCCTTTCTGGGCCTCTTTCAATTGTAGTTTCAAAAGTTGTACCTGTAGGGACTGGATTTGTGTTTCAGCCCCTCCCTTATCCTTATTGTATTGGGTGATGTGGTGATGCACATGGGAGTTGAACTGAGCCTGGGGAATTGCCATTAACCCCACAGTGCCCCTGAGATGGATTGGGGCCGATGGGGCTGCTGTGGTGGTAGGTGGGGCGTCATTATTGTTGAGCCTGCCCTCTTTGGTGTCAGTTGGTGCTCCAGTGCCCACCCCCATCGTATCAGGTTTCCTGTAAGGGAGAGCTTTCCTAATTTCCTCAATCGCCCATAATCCTATTTTCATCTCAGCCTCTGCCTTTTCCCTTTGCTTTGTTCCTGCCTTTTTAAATAAGTGACTCTTATTCTTATCAACTTCACATTCTATCCCTTGCTTCACTGCTTCCTCCAATTCTTTCTCCATAATGAGGAGTTGCCCTTTTGATGGGGCGACTCCACTAAGGAAACCTGCTTGAGTCCATCTCAGCCTCACTTCTTCCCAAATTCTTTTAACGGGTTTGTAGTGTAATTTCCCGCCTGCTCTGTCTTTCATTCTCTGATCTAAATATTCGTTGAATTTGTGTTTGGGGACGATAGTCGTGGTCATTTTGTCGTTAAGCTATGTCTGGGTCTATTATTATCTTTGTATACTTTAGCCCGTCACTGATCGAAACCAGCGATGTATTTTCTTCCTCTAACCTCCCCCAGTCTCGTGTCCGACTCGCGTGGACAAAGAATTTTATTGCCGTGTATTCGATGAATTATTTTCGTTTTCCAACAATATTTCAGCTATATCTTTTTGAAACAATATACGAATATATTCACGCGCTCCTGTTATAATTGGAATGACAGTTTTAGGTACTTATAATAAAAATATTATTGCTTTTCGCTTATTTAATTAATTAAATACTTTGGCAAAATATTTCAGAAGTTTCCTTTGGGGACAATATACTAGTAATTCAGGCGCTCCTGATATAATTGGAATGGCAATTATAAGATATATAATTCGAAAGATATTATTTCTATTAACTTTTCCGATTAATTTGAACTTTTTCCGATTAATTAAATACTTTGCCAAAACATTTCAGAAATTTCCTTTGGGGACAATATACTAGTAATTCACGCGCTTCTATAATAATTTTCAAATTGATTCCAACCCTTAGGGATTTATCAACAGTAGGAGAGGGAAAAATCCGGTCAACTCATCAGCAGAAAATAGTTGCTTCACAGCAATATATACACATCGACACGGCGGTCACTTTAGCACAGCCTCAACTTAGCATATGGCTAGTTAGTAGCAATTGGTCTCGTGGAACGTTCAATCCCCCACATTGCGACAACACAACTTACACATACAATTACAGCACAACTTACACATGCAATATCACATTAGATTCCTCACGTAACACCTAGCTAAGTATAGCTACTGCACGACTATTTGAATCGTATTATATTAATTATGGATTCTTCACGGTACCCCTATCTGATCGACTGTCAAATATGGCCCGACTGTGTGAATCGTTATATATTTTTATTTTTATTTTTTATGGGTCTTCACGGTAACACTTAGCTGATTTGCCAAATCTAACTACTGCCCGGCTATATGGATCCCATCTTTTAATTGTGGATTCTTCACGGTAACCCCTATCTGATCGACTGTCAAATATGGCCCGACTATGTGAATCGTTATAAAGCTTATCCTTCACTGTACACCTACTCGATCAGCATAGTGGTGCCAGACTATGTGAATAAGTCTTTGACCTATTAATACTTAGATATCTGTACACAATGCCTTAAATTCTAAACAATTCCACATAAATTTAGCAACAATTCACACTCACCACAGTACTCCTGATCATTGAATTTAGATATTGGCTATAATACAATATACAGATTTTGGTTAAACGGGCATCTGCTCACCTCTTTAGTTTCGAGCTCTCTGATCAGTTTCCTGTGTGGGTTGAATCGCGATTCTCCCTCGAAAAGGTCACCTCTCCTCTGGAATCTTTCTCCCTCTCGTCTCCTGTCCGATTAATTTTCTATTGGGCCGAATTCAAAGATGAAACCATCCTCTGCTTACCAAGTCTGTTAGTAAAACGTTTACTGTTGACAGGAGAACAAGAGGAGACAATAGGACGAGGTGGATAATTTTATAATAAGGCCGTTTAATCACATGTAAAGATATCTTAGTAAAATCTTGCAGCAAGGCTCTTTCTGTCTGATTCCTATTGAATCGTCCGGGAAAGAGGCCAGTTTCCAGAATTGTACAGTACTACATAGACAACAAGCAAAGTAGGTAGATCTGCGAGTCCGGCCTTCCGATTGGTCGATCTGGGTCTTGGGTAGTCCTGATCAGGCCTGGTGTCCACGTTCCATTGGTTCCTGAGAGTTCTTTGTCCTGAGGTCCAACCATGGGTTGGGTGTGTCTGTGTGATTGTCATGGGGGAGGGGAGTTGTGGGTGTCGTGTATATGTCCAATGTGTCCAGCATATGTCCAAGAGAAAGAGGGGGTGTGTATGTTGTGTCAACTATAGCTAATGTTGAGAAGTTGTTAAAACAAGTTACCAATATCTAATACAATTTCTTACACCAGCTTGTGCTTCTTCAAAGCAGGAAATTCATAGTGAGGTTGGAGGTGAGTCTCACAGTAAGATACCAGACATGCCAGACAGGACATGAGGGCTTCCTGCTTTCTGGTCCCAGTGCAGAAATCACACGCCACATCTCCAGGTCCAGCATAGCACAGAGCAGGAGGGGGAGCAGCCTGGAGTCCTGTCTTCCTCAGTTTCTCCACCATATCAGCCAACATGTTATTTTTCCTCAGATTAGGCCTTGGAGTGAAGGTCTCTCTGCACTGAGGACAGCTATAGTCCCCTTTCAGAACATCCTGATCCCAGCAGCCCTCAATACAGATCCTACAGTAACTGTGTCCACAGGGGATGGTGACTGGCTCCTTCAGTAGATCCAGACAGACAGAACAACAGAACTGGTCCTGGTCCAGCAGAACTCCCTGCTGAGCCATTTTGACTGTTGTTCACTCTCACACAGACAGACGACACAGAGACTCAGATCAGTTTTGTTTCCACAGAAGAGAGTTTTTGGGAGGTATGGACTTTCTGGTTCTGCCAGATAGGTGAGTTTAGAGGGAGGGAAGGAGGGAGGGAGGGAGGGGTTAGAGAGAGGGAGGGAGGGGTTAGAGAGAGGGAGAGAGAACTGCATGCAACGTCGAGAAGGAGAGACATATTTTAGTTCCTAGGTTAGGACCCTTAATATTAAATATAGTGGTTAGAATATATGAAGGGTAACAGTTTCTATGAAGTACAAATTATAATTATTTTAATGACCTTTATAATGCCTTATAATACACGTATGTGTTATAACACTGATTATAATTGTCTATAATAATTAATACGTGGTTGTAATGAGGAGGGAACTTGATATTGATACAATGTACTGTAGGTGAAATGAATACTGTATGTATTGAGTGATCATTGAGAATGAGGTAATACTTTACATTACAGGGTGGTTATTACTGTTAGGTCTAGGGTCAGGGTTAGAGGTACTACATTCAGCAGTAACCCTAGACATATCTAGGACTAAAAAGAGAAGACGTTTTACAATCAGAGTTCTTTGTATCTCTTCTTAGTCATACAGATCCCCACATCTTATAGGTGGACGGGGTTATGGACATATACAATACATTATTTCTGAAACCAGATGAAATGAAACTGTCTTTCAGCAGGAAAAGCTGCTCTAATAATCCTGACCATGGCTGGGTGTCTTCAGAGACTGAGAGGTAGAGAGACACACTGTCAAGGTGACAGGTATCCTAGTGGTTTAGAGACTGAGAGGTAGAGAGACACACTGTCAAGGTGACAGGTATCCTAGTGGTTTAGAGACTGAGAGGTATAGAGACACACTGTCAAGGTGACAGGTATCCTAGTGGTTTAGAGACTGAGAGGTATAGAGACACACTGTCAAGGTGACAGGTATCCTAGTGGTTTAGAGACTGAGAGGTACAGAGACACACTGTCAAGGTGACAGGTATCCTAGTGGTTTAGAGACTGAGAGGTAGGTCCCGTGTGGCTCAGTTGGTAGAGCATGGCGCTTGCAACGCCAGGGTTGTGGGTTCATTCCCCACGGGGGGACCAGGATGAATATGTATGAACTTTCCAATTTGTAAGTCGCTCTGGATAAGAGCGTCTGCTAAATGACTTAAATGTAAAGGTAGAGAGACACACTGTCAAGGTGACAGGTATCCTAGTGGTTTAGAGACTGAGAGGTATAGAGACAGACTGTCAAGGTGACAGGTATCGTAGTGGTTTAGAGACTGAGAGGTATAGAGACACACTGTCAAGGTGACAGGTATCCTAGTGGTTTAGAGACTGAGAGGTATAGAGACACACTGTCAAGGTGACAGGCATCTTATTATTTTCTAGTCATTATATTATATTGTATTATAAGAGTCTCCACTCAGTATAGTGTTAATGATTACTTTTTGTTGTGTACATTGATTGAATGGTTAGGACTATCTCTCTGTATTCACAGTTTAAATCCCAAGAGACCAGGAGACCTAAAGGAAGCCTTCAACACTGCAGCCCTTCATCCAGTCATAGTAAACAACCTGTCTGTCTGTAGTCTGATTGTTGTTGCTATCAGTATTAAAAAGCCTTACAACTCTATGCACAAGGACGACTTTAAACAATAAAACATTTACTTGAAGAACAGAGCAGATGCAAAGTTTAAGACACCAAGAGGGTGACCTGCAGGTAAACAAGACACCACTGAATCCTCTAGTCTTCTCGAACCAAGAGGGTGTCCTGCAGGTAAACAAGACACCACTGGATCCTCTGATCTTCTAGAACCAAGAGGGTGTCCTGCATTTAAACAAGACACCACTGAATCCTCTGGTCTTCTAGAACCAAGAGGGTGACCTGCAGGTAAACAAGACACCACTGAATCCTCTAGTCTTCTCGAACCAAGAGGGTGTCCTGCAGGTAAACAAGACACCACTGGATCCTCTGATCTTCTAGAACCAAGAGGGTGTCCTGCAGGTAAACAAGACACCACTGAATCCTCTGGTCTTCTAGAACCAAGAGGGTGTCCTGCAGGTAAACAAGACACCACTGAATCCTCTGGTCTTCTAGAACCAAGAGGGTGACCTGCAGGTAAACAAGACACCACTGGATCCTCTGGTCTTCTAGAACCAAGAGGGTGTCCTGCAGGTAAACAAGACACCACTGAATCCTCTGGTCTTCTAGAACCAAGAGGGTGACCTGCAGGTAAACAAGACACCACTGAATCCTCTGGTCTTCTAGAACCAAGAGGGTGGCCTGCAGGTAAACAAGACACCACTGAATCCTCTGGTCTTCTAGAACCAAGAGGGTGGCCTGCAGGTAAACAAGACACCACTGAATCCTCTGGTCTTCTAGAACCAAGAGGGTGGCCTGCAGGTAAACAAGACACCACTGAATCCTCTGGTCTTCTAGAACCAAGAGGGTGGCCTGCAGGTAAACAAGACACCACTGAATCCTCTGGTCTTCTAGAACCAAGAGGGTGGCCTGCAGGTAAACAAGACACCACTGAATCCTCTGGTCTTCTAGAACCAAGAGGGTGTCCTGCAGGTTAACTTGTTAGGGATAGCCCTCCCCATTTTCTCAATTTCCACCTGAAAACATTCCATAATCTAACTGCTTGTAGCTCAGGCCTAGAAGGAAGGATATGCATATTCTTGGTATTATTTGAAAGGAAACACTCTGAAGTTTGTGTAAATGTGAATTGAATGTAGGAGAATATAACACAATAGATCTGGTAGAAGAAAATACAAGGAAATCAACAGATGTGTTTTGTTCTTTTACTGTTGTTGCATATTTAAAATCAACAAGAAAGGCCAAACATTCAGTTATGATACTGGGGATCATTTCAAATCAGAAAATAAGTAGGCAACAGTATTTGACCAAAGTTTCAGACAGATACCTTCAGGAATGAGTGAGGTACATGCCATTGAGCATGAAGTCAACCAGGTGTCCCTCACAAGTTTCCCAAATGTACCCAAGTGGCCGAATTGGTACATTGATACAAATAACTACATACAAAATACAAAACAAGTATTCTAACATACCCCAAAACATATATATTTGAAAAATTCAAGAAAAAAAAAGATATATACAAAAAAAAAAGAATAACAAGGGTAACCATTTACACTTCAATGTTCAATCATGTGAAGACTCTCAGTCCTCTACACAATGTTGCGCTCTTGATGCCATATCCCATATGCATAGCAGTCTCTCTCTGGTGTGAAACAGAGGGTCACAGCACAGGTGGTGCAGGTGACAGGGGACTTCTTATGGCACAGGGCACAACGAAGCCGCCCTACTGAGCCCCTTTTTCCCTGAGGCACATTCCTGCCTGCAATGATGAATTTCAGCATGTGCGTACCGCTGGTTGGAGCAGAAGGGACAGAGGTAGAGGGGACAGAAGGTGCTACAGTGTTCTTGCTGTAGCTAGCAAGCTCCTGGATGAGCAGCTTCCTGAAGGCTAGCTGTGAGATGGGGGGCTCAAAAAAGCTGACTAGCATAGCCTAGCCTAACGCCACAGGGATATCATATAACATATTTTTCATGAAATCACAAGTCCAATACAGCAAATGAAAGATAAACATCTTGTGAATCAAGCCATCATTTCCGATTTTTTTAATGTTTTACAGCGAAAACACAATATGTATTTCTATTAGCTAACCACAATAGCCAAAGACTCAACCGCATATTTTCACCATGTTTCTACCGCATTGGAAGACAACATCAAACATAACTCGGTTTAAAATAACTACATTATGATGTTTTTAACACCTATATCGAATAAAATCAGAGCCGGATATATCTAAGGCCTATAACGTGAGCTTTTCAGAATGCCATCCTGAGGTCTGTCTCGCGTCATGGCGAACGTTGAAAAGGCTGCACCCCGCGTTCCAAGAGCCTTTATACGGCCTCAGATCTACCTAGCAACCCCATTCAAATTCTCACTGCTTACTGACATCTAGGGGAAATCGTATGCAGTGCTTGTCGACCAATAGAATAATGGCAAATTAATTAACTGACCCTGGAACAGAGTGCCCGATTTCAGATTTCTCACTTCCTGACAGGAAGTTTGCTCCAACTTGAGTTCTGTTTTACTCACAGATATAATTCAAACGGTTTTAGAAACTAGAGAGTGTTTTCTATCCAATAGTAATAATAATATGCATATTGTACGAGCAAGAATTGAGTATGAGACAGTTTAATTTGGAAACGTTTTTTTACAAAGTGAAAACAGCGCCCCCATATTGACAAGAAGTTAAGTGTTTTTTCCGTCTTCGTTTAAAATAATAAATAAGTATTTATTCAACCCATGCTGCGTTTTGGTCCGATCCTTGCTCCTCTTCAGACGAGGAGGAAGACGAGCGTTACACTGTTTGTTTGTGGGTGATTGTTCCTGTTCGTGTGTTCATGTATTTTGTGTTCCCATGTTCAGGACTGTAGCTTCTTTGGTTTTCGTCTGTTTATTGTTTTTGTTCGTGTTGAAAAAGTATTCCAATAAATATGGAAACGTACCACGCTGCGCTTTGGTCCTCCTCTCCTTCAACCAACGAAAGCCTTTACAAATAAGCTGTAGATGTGTTCATTGTGTTTCCATGCTTCCAGTTCTTAAGCTTCAATTCTGGATCTTATACTTTTGGTTTTCCGTTTTGTTCCTCTAGATCTCCATCTATGTGTTCATTGGCGTTGATGTCAGTGAAGAAGAATCTGTATTTACCCGCACTGTGGCCCCGCCTGGCTCCTCCCAGAAGGAGGTGGAGAAACGTGGGGGATAATGAAGATGCTGATATTTTATTACATTTGATGTTGTCTTCTTTATTTTTTATTTGAGCCCTCCATCACAAACCCCTTCCATGAATGACAACTTCTTCAATAAATGCAGTTGATCAAAGATAATCCATGCTCACAATTCACTGAGAGATTATTTCAGAAAATGTTGCAGGAAATGTTTTTGAAGAAAAAAAGGTTTTCTTGACTTCCAAAGTTGATGTGTTTGTATTTATTATGGATCCCCATTAGTTCCTGTTGCCAAGGCAGCAGCTACTCTTCCTGGGGTTTATTATGGATCCCCATTAGTTCCTGCCAAGGCAGCAGCTACTCTTCCTGGGGTTTATTATGGATCCCCATTAGTTCCTGACAAGGCAGCAGCTACTCTTCCTGGGGTTTATTATGGAACCCCATTAGTTCCTGTCAAAGCAGCAGCTACTCTTCCTGGGGTTTATTATGGATTCCCATTAGTTCCTGTAGCCAAGGCAGCAGCTACTCTTCCTGGGGTTTACTATGGATCCCCATTAGTTCCTGTCAAGGCAGCAGCTACTCTTCCTGGGGTTTATTATGGAACCCCATTAGTTCCTGTCAAAGCAGCAGCTACTCTTCCTGGGGTTTATTATGGATCCCCATTAGTTCCTGTAGCCAAGGCAGCAGCTACTCTTCCTGGGGTTTACTATGGATCCCCATTAGTTCCTGTTGCCAAGGCAGCAGCTACTCTTTGTGGGGTCCAGCAACATTAAGGCAGTTATATAATTTAGATTATGTCAGTGAGAGCAAGAAAGAATTATAGCTTCCTCGATACCTTATTATCTAATGTACTATATGGGACATGATTTAACTGTCTTCCTTTAATATCAGATACGTTAGGTTTTCCTTCCTGAATAGCAGACTCAATATTGTCTTCATTAATTCTGAGCTCGGTTTTAATATAGAAGTCATTCCTATTCATTAAAGAAATATGATATTATATAGAAACGGGTCTGTAACGTTTTTTAAATGTTCCTTATTTTTACAGAAATACACAATTACGTTAACATAATCATACAAACTAGTGATGTAAATCAGTTGCTTTCTTGAAATATTTTTTTATTTTACAGTATTTTCATCAAAATGACCTATAAAGTCTAATATTTGTATACAATTGTCTTTAGAGAAATCCTGGTAAAATGTTTATCTGTATATATATAATATATATATATCTTACCGTACTTAATATACACATAGATAAAAAAAAAAATCAATATCATTTTCCTCAACATTTACTTTAATGCCAAAATGTTATTTTTCATCTTCATTTTCCTAGAAAATCAAACAAAAACAGAATTAGATGAACCTTGTTTTCACATTATCTAACAGGAAGAGGAAGTGAGTGACATGTTTTTCAATCTTCCCATGCAGTAATATGATGACGAAACACGAGCAGTATCTTTAACAGCACCGTTTCAAGGCAGACAACAGATGATGTTCATGATCTTTTGATAAACAGACTATTATAATTACAATATAGGTTAACAAACATTACCTCTTCTGTAAACTTTCATAAAATTATGCTGAAAATTAGTTAAATAATCATACCCTCATCTCATTTTGTGCTCTATAAGATGTCAATATGAACAGACAAAACATTGTGAAATGTTGTCACGCCCTGGCCTTAGTTATCTTTGTTTTCTTTATTATTTTAGTTAGGTCAGGGTGTGACATGGGGAATGTATGTGTTTTTGGGTTGTCTAGGGGTTTTGTATGTTAAATGGGTCAGTTTCTTGTCGAGGTGTTTGTATGTCTATGGCTGCCTAGATTGGTTCTCAGTTAGAGGCAGCTGTGGTTCATTGTCTCTGATTGAGAGCCATATTTAAGGCAGCCATAGGCATTTGGGTTTTGTGGGTAATTGTCTATGTTCTATGTTGCATGTGTGCACTTAGTCATAGCTTCACGTTTGTTGTTTTGTTTGTTCATCTTCCAAATAAAATAAGATGTATTTTTCACACGCTGCGCCTTGGTCCTCTCTCTCACCGCAAGACGATCGTGACAAATGTACTTTAAACTGATGTTGGGACTTTATTAGATTAATCATGTGATCAAACAGGATGTGCGTGTGTAGTGATTAATTTGGATTATTTACAGATCTCTGGTTTCAGCTTCTTGTGAAATGGAAAGGAAAGTTAGCTCGTTCACAGTGCACAGTTAGGATGCTGGATTGCCCTAAAGTAACGTGATGTTTCACCAACATTATAGAATTACTCCTGTCTAAATAACATTAAGAAATACTTCACCAGGGAGCATCTTAGCCACAGAGGAACATTCACTTCATTAAAACAAATGCTGTGGAATGTTTCAAATCCCCCCAGTGTGTTTGGGAAGCCTATGATTTGGGTAGTGGGCATGGCAGTAGGTGTAGTTGATTGAGTTGTGACTGTCAGTGAAAATCGCCTTAAACATGTGTGAAGATAATGTGTCATGAGTATAATTTAACATTTTGCATCAAGAAGAAGGGGAGGTGGTGAAGATATGGTGTGTCTCTCTCCAGAATGCATTCAGATGTAGGAAATATGTAGGACAGTGCCCATTTGGCAATGTCTGATTTCTGATTGTCTTAACCAACAAAAAGAAGTGTTTGAAAAATAAAAAACATATTTTGATTTGTTAAAGTAGCCACCCTTTGCTCTGATGATGCTCTGCAGGATCTATTAGATGTACCTATATAACTATATCATAGCTTAATAATAGGAGCATAGAGATGGTAAAGAGCTCTCTGCTTTAAGGAATAAAGAAGGCATATTGCTGTGCACATATGGAGGAGTGAAACTATAGTTTCACCCAGGGGCGCCGTCATGGATTTGGGACCCCATGAAAATATATCACATTGGGCCCCACCACCACACCAACCCTGCACAACTGCTGTAACCACACACCTCCAGAACACAATCCACCCATTCAAAGATTTAAATAACTCTACCTTTGCAGGCTTGCAACTCTTGTAGTCCAATATTTACTGTAGGATATTTCCTGACAGTGAGCTGTGAAGGTATAACACAGGCAACATTCTGCATGCAGTGGAATTCACTATTTGATGAAATGTGCTCTGCAGGATCTATTAGATCTATTAGATGTACCCATATCATAGCTTAACTTCTTGTCAATACGGGGGCGCTGTTTCCACTTTGGAAAAAATCGTGCCCAAATTAAACTGCCTCGTACTCTATTCTAGATCATACAATATGCATATTATTATTACTATTGGATAGAAAACACTCAAGTTTCTAAAACTGTTTGAATTATATCTGTGAGTAAAACAGAACTCATTTTGCAGCAAACTTCCATACAGGAAGTGAAAAATCTGAAAATGATGCTCTGTTCCAGGGCCTGCCTATTCAATTGCTTTATATTTATCGATATGCATGCACTTCATACACCTTCCACTAGATGTCAACAGGCAGTGGAAGGTGGAATGGGGTGTCTAGCTTGATCTGAGGTGGAACAAGAGCTTTTGGAGTGGCAGGTCAGGAATTTCCTTTCTCTACCAAGACGCGCGAAGCACCTCCATATTGTCTTCTGATAAGCGTTCGGTTTACATGGCGAATATCTCCGGCTCTGATTTTATTTGATACATGTGATAATATCATCGTAAAGTATCTTTTTTCAACCGAGTTTAATCAGATTATTCAACGTTTATTGGGACTTTTGGAGTTTTCCGTTCTTTGCGTCAAGAGAAGATGGGCATGTTCGCGCCACATGGTTGCTAAATCGACAGGAGAAAAGGACATTCTAAAACCAAACAACAATTTATTCTGGACCAAGGACTCCTTGTACAAGATTCTGATGGAAGCTCAGCAAAAGTAAGAACAATTTATGATGTTATTTCGTATTTCTGTGGAAAATGTTGATTACTATTCTCTGCCGTTTTTGCGTGTGCTGTCTCGCAATAACGCAAGCTGTTTGTTATGGTAAAGGTATTTTTAAAAATCTAACACAGCGGTTGCATTAAGAACCAGTGTATCTTTCATTTGCCATACCACAAGTATTTTTATGTAAAGTTTATGATGAGTTATTTGGTCAGATTAGGTGAGTGTCCAAGATAGCTCCGGACATTCTGGTGAATCGATGCTACGTATTCACAATGTACAACCACGGTTTGCAGCTCTAAATATGCAAATTTTCGAACAAAACATAAGTGTATTGTATAACCTGATGTTATAAGACTGTCATCTGATGAAGTTGGTCAATGTTAGTGATTCATTTTATATATTTTGCTGGTTTTTGCGAATGCTATCTTTGCGGTGAATAAATGCGTTTGTGTGTGTGGCTATTGTGGTAAGCTAATATAATGCTATATTGTGTTTTCGCTGTAAAACACTTAAAAAATGTGGAAATATTGGCTGAATTCACAAGATGTTTATCTTTCATTTGCTGTACACCATGTATTTTTCATAAATGTTTTATGATGAGTATTTATGTATTTCACGTTGCTCTCTGTAATTATTCTGTCTGCTTTGGTAATATTTTTGATGGTAGCTGCAATGTAAAACTATGATTTTTACCTCAAATATGCACATTTTCAAACAAAACATAAATGTACTGTATAACATGTTATAAGACTGTCATCTGATGAAGTTGTTTCTTGGTTAGTGACTAATTATATCTCTAATTGGTCGGTTTTGTGATAGCTACCTATGCGGTAGAAACATGGTGAAAATATGCGGATGAGTCTTTGGCTATTGCGGTTAGCTAATAGAAATACATATTGTGTTTTCGCTGTAAAACATTAAAAAAATCGGAAATGATGGCTGGATTCACAAGATGTTTATCTTTCATTTGCTGTATTGGACTTGTGATTTCATGAAAATTATGTTATATGATATCCCTGTGGCGTTAGGCTAGGCTATGCTAGTCAGCTTTTTTGAGCCCCCCATCTCACAGCTAGCTTTCAGGAAGCTGCTCATCCAGGAGCTTGCTAGCTACAGCAAGAACACTGTAGCACCTTCTGTCCCCTCTACCTCTGTCCCTTCTGCTCCAACCAGCGGTACGCACATGCTGAAATTCATCATTGCAGGCAGGAATGTGCCTCAGAGAAAAAAGGGCTCAGTAGGGCGGCTTCGTTGTGCCCTGTGCCATAAGAAGTCCCCTGTCACCTGCACCACCTGTTCTGTGACCCTCTGTTTCACACCAGAGAGAGACTGCTATGGGATATGGCATCAGGAGAGCAACATTGTGTAGAGGACTGAGAGTCTTCACATGATTGAACATTGAAGTGTAAATGGTTACCCTTGTTATTCTTTTTTTTATTTTTATATATCTTTGTTTTTTTCTTGAATTTTTCAAATATATATGTTTTGGGGTATGTTAGAATACTTGTTTTGTATTTTGTATATAGTTATTTGTATCAATGTACCAATTCGGCCACTTGGGTACATTTGGGAAACTTGTGAGGGACACCTGGGTGACTTCATGCTCAATGGCATGTACCTCACTCATTCCTGAAGGTATCTATCTGAAACTTTGGTCAAATACTGTTGCCTACTTATGTTCTGATTCGAAATGATCCCCAGTATCATAACTGAATGTTTGGCCTTTATTGTTGATTTTAAAGATGCAACAACAGTAAAAGAACAAAAAACATCTGTTGATTTCCTTGTATTTTCTTCTACCAGATCTATTGTGTTATATTCTCCTACATTCAATTCACATTTACACAAACGTCAGAGTGTTTCCTTTCAAATAATACCAAGAATATGCATATCCTTCCTTCTAGGCCTGAGCTACAAGCAGTTAGATTAGGGTATGTTTTCAGGTGGAAATTGAGAAAATGGGGAGGGCTATCCCTAACAAGTTAACCTGCAGGCCACCCTCTTGGTTCTAGAAGACCAGAGGATTCAGTGGTGTCTTGTTTACCTGCAGGCCACCCTCTTGATTCTAGAAGACCAGAGGATTCAGTGGTGTCTTGTTAACCTGCAGGACACCCTCTTGGTTCTAGAAGACCAGAGGATTCAATGGTGTCTTGTTTACCTGCAGGCCACCTTCTTGGTTCTAGAAGACCAGAGGATTCAGTGGTGTCTTGTTTACCTGCAGGACACCCTCTTGGTTCTAGAAGACCAGAGGATCCAGTGGTGTCTTGTTTACCTGCAGGACACCCTCTTGGTTCTAGAAGACCAGAGGATCCAGTGGTGTCTTGTTTACCTGCAGGACACCCTCTTGGTTCTAGAAGACCAGAAGATTCAGTGGTGTCATGTTTAAATGCAGGCCACCCTCTTGGTTCTAGAAGACCAGAAGATCCAGTGGTGTCTTGTTTACCTGCAGGACACCCTCTTGGTTCTAGAAGACCAGAGGATTCAGTGGTGTCTTGTTTACCTGCAGGTCACCCTCTTGGTGTCATAAACTTTGCATCTGCTCTGTTTTTCAAGTAAATGTTTTATTGTTTAAAGTCGTCCTTGTGCATAGAGTTGTAAGGCTTTTTAATACTGATAGCAACAACAATCAGACAGACAGACAGACAGGTTGTTTACTATGACTGGATGAAGGGATGCAGTGTTGAAGGCTTCCTTTAGGTCTCCTGGTCTCTTGGGATTTAAACTGTGAATACAGAGAGATAGTCCTAACCTTTCAATCAATGTACACAACAAAAAGTAATCATTAACACTATACTGAGTGGAGACTCTTATAATATAATACAATATAATGACTAGAATATAATAATATGCCTGTCACCTTGACAGTGTGTCTCTGTACCTCTCAGTCTCTAAACCACTAGGATACCTGTCACCTTGACAGTGTGTCTCTGTACCTCTCAGTCTCTAAACCACTAGGATACCTGTCACCTTGACAGTGTGTCTCTATACCTCTCAGTCTCTAAACCACTAGGATACCTGTCACCTTGACAGTGTGTCTCTCTACCTCTCAGTCTCTAAACCACTAGGATACCTGTCACCTTGACAGTGTGTCTCTATACCTCTCAGTCTCTAAACCACTAGGATACCTGTCACCTTGACAGTGTGTCTCTGTACCTCTCAGTCTCTGAAGACACCCAGCCATGGTTAGGATTATTAGAGCAGCTTTTCCTGCTGAAAGCCAGTTTCATTTCATCTGGTTTCAGAGATAATGTATTGTATATGTCCATAACCCCGTCCACCTATAAGATGTGGGGGATCTGTATGACTAAGAAGAGATACAAATAACTCTGATTGTAAAACGTCTTCTCTTTTTAGTCCTAGATATGTCTAGGGTTACTGCTGAATGTAGTACCTCTAACCCTGACCCTAGACCTAACAGTAATAACCACACTGTAATGTAAAGTATTACCTCATTCTCAATGATCAGTCAATACATACAGTATTCATTTAACCTACAGTACATTGTATCAATATCAAGTTCCCTCCCCATTACAACCACGTATTAATTATTATAGACACTTATAATCAGTGTTATAACACATACGTGTATTATAAGGCATTTTAAAGGTCATTAAATATTAATATTTAGGGTCCTATCCTAGGAACTAAAATATGTGTCTCCTTCTCGACGTTGCATGCAGTTCTTTCTCCCTCTCTCTAACCACTCCCTCCCTCCATGTTTTCTCTTGCTAATCCATGCAGGTTTGTCATCTGATTTCCAAGATAGATACCATACTCCAAGGCACGACATGTTTTCTCTTCCATGCAGGATTGTCATCTGATTTCCAAGATAGATACCATACTCCAAGGCACGACATGTTTTCTCTTCCATGCAGGTTTGTCATCTGATTTCCAAGATAGATACCATACTCCAAGGCACGACATGTTTTCTCTTCCATGCAGGTTTGTCATCTGATTTCCAAGATAGATACCATACTCCAAGGCACGACATGTTTTCTCTTCCATGCAGGTTTGTCATCTGATTTCCAAGATAGATACCATACTCCAAGGCACGACATGTTTTCTCTTCCATGCAGGATTGTCATCTGATTTCCAAGATAGATACCATACTCCAAGGCACGACATGTTTTCTCTTCCAGGCAGGTTTGTCATCTGATTTCCAAGGAGTCTGGTTGTAGCCATCTCCACCAGACTCCAGGATATTTCCCCATATCCTTGTTGAGGCTACCAGCAGGAACACGGAGCACCTCACATGTCCTTGTTGAGGCTACCAGCAGGAACACGGAGCACCTCACATGTCCTTGTTGAGGCTACCAGCAGGAACACGGAGCACCTCACATGTCCTTGTTGAGGCTACCAGCAGGAACACGGAGCACCTCACATGTCCTTGTTGAGGCTACCAGCAGGAACACGGAGCACCTCACATGTCCTTGTTGAGGCTACCAGCAGGAACACGGAGCACCTCACATGTCCTTGTTGAGGCTACCAGCAGGAACACGGAGCACCTCACATGTCCTTGTTGAGGCTACCAGCAGGAACACGGAGCACCTCACATGTCCTTGTTGAGGCTACCAGCAGGAACACGGAGCACCTCACATGTCCTTGTTGAGGCTACCAGCAGGAACACGGAGCACCTCACATGTCCTTGTTGAGGCTACCAGCAGGAACACGGAGCACCTCACATGTCCTTGTTGAGGCTACCAGCAGGAACACGGAGCACCTCACATGTCCTTGTTGAGGCTACCAGCAGGAACACGGAGCACCTCACATGTCTTTCAGAAACAATAGGTTTTTGCCTTACCGCTGCAATATGTCACATCTTTTTTGCAACCTGACCAAATCCACGTAGAAATGTGTGTTTTACATCTGTCATTCTCATTTAAAGCAAGTCTAATAATGTCACGTTCCTGACCTTATTTCCTTTGTTTAGTCTTTGATTAGTTGGTCAGGACGTGAGCTGGGTGGGTGTAGTCTATGTTACGTGTTTCTATGTTTAGGTTGTCATTTGGCCTGATATGGTTCTCAATCAGAGGCTTAAGTTTCACTTCTGGATCTTATACTTTTGGTTTTCCGTTTTGTTCCTCTAGATCTCCATCTATGTGTTCATTGGCGTTGATGTCAGTGAAGAAGAATCTGTATTTACCCGCACTGTGGCCCCGCCTGGCTCCTCCCACAAGGAGGTGGAGAAACGTGGGGGATAATGAAGATGCTGATATTTTATTACATTTGATGTTGTCTTCTTTATTTTTTATTTGAGCCCTCCATCACAAACCCCTTCCATGAATGACAACTTCTTCAATAAATGCAGTTGATCAAAGATAATCCATGCTCACAATTCACTGAGAGATTATTTCAGAAAATGTTGCAGGAAATGTTTTTGAAGAAAAAAAGGTTTTCTTGACTTCCAAAGTTGATGTGTTTGTATTTATTATGGATCCCCATTAGTTCCTGTTGCCAAGGCAGCAGCTACTCTTCCTGGGGTTTATTATGGATCCCCATTAGTTCCTGTTGCCAAGGCAGCAGCTACTCTTCCTGGGGTTTATTATGGATCCCCATTAGTTCCTGTCAAGGCAGCAGCTACTCTTCCTGGGGTTTATTATGGATCCCCATTAGTTCCTGCCAAGGCAGCAGCTACTCTTCCTGGGGTTTATTATGGATCCCCATTAGTTCCTGCCAAGGCAGCAGCTACTCTTCCTGGGGTTTATTATGGATCCCCATTAGTTCCTGCCAAGGCAGCAGCTACTCTTCCTGGGGTTTATTATGGATCCCCATTAGTTCCTGCCAAGGCAGCAGCTACTCTTCCTGGGGTTTATTATGGATCCCCATTAGTTCCTGCCAAGGCAGCAGCTACTCTTCCTGGGGTTTATTATGGATCCCCATTAGTTCCTGTTGCCAAGGCAGCAGCTACTCTTCCTGGGGTTTATTATGGATCCCCATTAGTTCCTGTAGCCAAGGCAGCAGCTACTCTTCCTGGGGTTTACTATGGATCCCCATTAGTTCCTGTCAAGGCAGCAGCTACTCTTCCTGGGGTTTATTATGGAACCCCATTAGTTCCTGTCAAAGCAGCAGCTACTCTTCCTGGGGTTTATTATGGATCCCCATTAGTTCCTGTAGCCAAGGCAGCAGCTACTCTTCCTGGGGTTTACTATGGATCCCCATTAGTTCCTGTTGCCAAGGCAGCAGCTACTCTTTGTGGGGTCCAGCAACATTAAGGCAGTTATATAATTTAGATTATGTCAGTGAGAGCAAGAAAGAATTATAGCTTCCTCGATACCTTATTATCTAATGTACTATATGGGACATGATTTAACTGTCTTCCTTTAATATCAGATACGTTAGGTTTTCCTTCCTGAATAGCAGACTCAATATTGTCTTCATTAATTCTGAGCTCGGTTTTAATATAGAAGTCATTCCTATTCATTAAAGAAATATGATATTATATAGAAACGGGTCTGTAACGTTTTTTAAATGTTCCTTATTTTTACAGAAATACACAATTACGTTAACATAATCATACAAACTAGTGATGTAAATCAGTTGCTTTCTTGAAATATTTTTTTATTTTACAGTATTTTCATCAAAATGACCTATAAAGTCTAATATTTGTATACAATTGTCTTTAGAGAAATCCTGGTAAAATGTTTATCTGTATATATATAATATATATATATCTTACCGTACTTAATATACACATAGATAAAAAAAAAAATCAATATCATTTTCCTCAACATTTACTTTAATGCCAAAATGTTATTTTTCATCTTCATTTTCCTAGAAAATCAAACAAAAACAGAATTAGATGAACCTTGTTTTCACATTATCTAACAGGAAGAGGAAGTGAGTGACATGTTTTTCAATCTTCCCATGCAGTAATATGATGACGAAACACGAGCAGTATCTTTAACAGCACCGTTTCAAGGCAGACAACAGATGATGTTCATGATCTTTTGATAAACAGACTATTATAATTACAATATAGGTTAACAAACATTACCTCTTCTGTAAACTTTCATAAAATTATGCTGAAAATTAGTTAAATAATCATACCCTCATCTCATTTTGTGCTCTATAAGATGTCAATATGAACAGACAAAACATTGTGAAATGTTGTCACGCCCTGGCCTTAGTTATCTTTGTTTTCTTTATTATTTTAGTTAGGTCAGGGTGTGACATGGGGAATGTATGTGTTTTTGTATTGTCTAGGGGTTTTGTATGTTAAATGGGTCAGTTTCTTGTCGAGGTGTTTGTATGTCTATGGCTGCCTAGATTGGTTCTCAATTAGAGGCAGCTGTGGTTCATTGTCTCTGATTGAGAGCCATATTTAAGGCAGCCATAGGCATTTGGGTTTTGTGGGTAATTGTCTATGTTCTATGTTGCATGTGTGCACTTAGTCATAGCTTCACGTTTGTTGTTTTGTTTTGTTTGTTCATCTTCCAAATAAAATAAGATGTATTTTTCACACGCTGCGCCTTGGTCCTCTCTCTCACCGCAAGACGATCGTGACAAATGTACTTTAAACTGATGTTGGGACTTTATTAGATTAATCATGTGATCAAACAGGATGTGCGTGTGTAGTGATTAATTTGGATTATTTACAGATCTCTGGTTTCAGCTTCTTGTGAAATGGAAAGGAAAGTTAGCACGTTCACAGTGCACAGTTAGGATGCTGGATTGCCCTAAAGTAACGTGATGTTTCACCAACATTATAGAATTACTCCTGTCTAAATAACATTAAAAAATACTTCACCAGGGAGCATCTTAGCCACAGAGGAACATTCACTTCATTAAAACAAATGCTGTGGATTGTTTCAAATCCCCCCAGTGTGTTTGGGAAGCCTACGATTTGGTTAGCGGGCATGGCAGTAGGTGTAGTTGATTGAGTTTCGACTGTCAGTGAAAATCGCCGTAAACATGTGTGAAGATAATGGTTCATGAGTATAATTTAACATTTTGCCTCAAGAAGAAGGGGAGGTGGTGAAGTTATGGTGCGTCTCTCTCCAGAATGCATTCAGATGTAGGAAATATGTAGGACAGTGCCCATTTGGCAATGTCTGATTTCTGATTGTCTTAACCAACAAAAAAAAGTGTTTGAAAAATAAAAAACATATTTTGATTTGTTAAAGTATCCACCCTTTGCACTGATGATGCTCTGCAGGATCTATTAGATGTACCCATATCATAGCTTAACTTCTTGTCAATACGGGGGTGCTGTTTCCACTTTGGAAAAAATCGTGCCCAAATTAAACTTAAATTAAACTGCCTCGTACTCTATTCTAGATCATACAATATGCATATTATTATTACTATTGGATAGAAAATA
The DNA here is from genome assembly GCF_016432855.1 of Salvelinus namaycush. Classification (NCBI taxonomy): domain Eukaryota; kingdom Metazoa; phylum Chordata; class Actinopteri; order Salmoniformes; family Salmonidae; genus Salvelinus; species Salvelinus namaycush. The sequence continues at coordinate 358,223 of NW_024061007.1, forward strand.
CTCAAGTTTCTAAAACTGTTTGAATTATATCTGTGAGTAAAACAGAACTCATTTTGCAGCAAACTTCCATACAGGAAGTGAAAAATCTGAAAACGATGCTCTGTTCCAGGGCCTGCCTATTCAATTGCTTTATATTTATCGATATGCATGCACTTCATACACCTTCCACTAGATGTCAACAGGCAGTGGAAGGTGGAATGGGGTGTCTAGCTTGATCTGAGGTGGAACAAGAGCTTTTGGAGTGGCATGTCAGGAATTTCCTTTCTCTACCAAGACGCGCGAAGCACCTCCATATTGTCTTCTGATAAGCGTTCGGTTTACATGGCGAATATCTCCGGCTCTGATTTTATTTGATACATGTGATAATTACATCGTAAAGTATGTTTTTTCAACCGAGTTTAATCAGATTATTCAACGTTTATTGGGACTTTTGGAGTTTTCCGTTCTTTGCGTCAAGAGAAGATGGGCATGTTCGCGTCACATGGTTGCTAATTCGACAGGAGAAAAGGACATTCTAAAACCAAACAACAATTTATTCTGGACCAAGGACTCCTTGTACAAGATTCTGATGGAAGCTCAGCAAAAGTAAGAACAATTTATGATGTTATTTCGTATTTCTGTGGAAAATGTTGATTACTATTCTCTGCCGTTTTTGCGTGTGCTGTCTCGCAATAACGCAAGCTGTTTGTTATGGTAAAGTTATTTTTAAAAATCTAACACAGCGGTTGCATTAAGAACCAGTGTATCTTTCATTTGCCATACCACAAGTATTTTTATGTAAAGTTTATGATGAGTTATTTGGTCAGATTAGGTGAGTGTCCAAGATAGCTCCGGACATTCTGGTGAATCGATGCTACGTATTCACAATGTATAATCACTGTTTGCAGCTCTAATTATGCACATTTTCGAACAAAACATAAGTGTATTGTATAACCGGATGTTATAAGACTGTCATCTGATGAAGTTGGTCAATGTTAGTGATTCATTTTATATATTTTGCTGGTTTTTGCGAATGCTATCTTTGCGGTGAATAAATGCGTTTGTGTGTGTGGCTATTGTGGTAAGCTAATATAATGCTATATTGTGTTTTCGCTGTAAAACACTTAAAAAATTTGGAAATATTGGCTGAATTCACAAGATGTTTATCTTTCATTTGCTGTACACCATGTATTTTTCATAAATGTTTTATGATGAGTATTTAGGTATTTCACGTTGCTCTCTGTAATTATTCTGTCTGCTCTGGTGATATTTTTGATGGTAGCTGCAATGTAAAACTATGATTTATACCTCAAATATGCACATTTTCAAACACAACATAAATGTACTGTATAACATGTTATAAGACTGTCATCTGATGAAGTTGTTTCTTGGTTAGTGACTAATTATATCTCTATTTGGTCGGTTTTGTGATAGCTACCTATGCGGTAGAAACATGGTGAAAATATGCGGTTGAGTCTTTGGCTATTGTGGTTAGCTAATAGAAATACATATTGTGTTTTCGCTGTAAAACATTTAAAAAATCGGAAATGATGGCTGGATTCACAAGATGTTTATCTTTCATTTGCTGTATTGGACTTGTGATTTCATGAAAATTATGTTATATGATATCCCTGTGGCGTTAGGCTAGGCTATGCTAGTCAGCTTTTTTGAGCCCCCCATCTCACAGCTAGCTTTCAGGAAGCTGCTCATCCAGGAGCTTGCTAGCTACAGCAAGAACACTGTAGCACCTTCTGTCCCCTCTACCTCTGTCCCTTCTGCTCCAACCAGCGGTACGCACATGCTGAAATTCATCATTGCAGGCAGGAATGTGCCTCAGGGAAAAAAGGGCTCAGTAGGGCGGCTTCGTTGTGCCCTGTGCCATAAGAAGTCCCCTGTCACCTGCACCACCTGTTCTGTGACCCTCTGTTTCACACCAGAGAGAGTGTCACGCCCTGGCCTTAGTATTCTTTGTTTCCTTTATTATTTTAGTTAGGTCAGGGTGTGACATGGGGAATGTATGTGTTTTTGTATTGTCTAGGGTGGTTGTATGGTTTAGGGGGTTAAGTAGAGTAGATGGGTTTGTGTTTAGTGTAGGTGTCTAGCTGTGTCTATGGTTGCCTGAATGGTTCTCAATCAGAGACAGATGTCATTAATTGTCTCTGATTGAGAGCCATATTTAAGACAACCATAGGCACTAGATTAATGTGGGTAATTGTCTATGTTGTACGTTTGTAGCTTGTGTGTGCACTTACGTCTTTAGCTTCACGATCGTTTGTTGTTTTGGTTTCAGTTTGTTAAAGTGTTCGTTGCGTGTTTTTTTTCCTTTTCTCTAAAAATAAAAGAGAATGTATTTTGCACACGCTGCGCCTTGGTCCACTCTCTCTCAGCAAGACGATCGTGACAGAATTACCCACCAAAGGACCAAGCAGCTTGTGAAACAGCAACAGGACCCACCTACACAGGATTCATGGACATGGGAGGAGATATTAGATGGAAAGGGACCTTGGGCACAACCGGGAGAATATCGCCTCCCTCGTGAAGAGCTGGAGGCAGCTAAAGCCGAGAGGAGGCGATATGAGGAGGCAGCACGGAAGCAAGGCTGGAAGCCCGTGAGTACAACCCAAAAATGTATTGGGGGGGTTAAAAGGGAGTGTGGCGAAGTCAGGTAGGAGACCTGCGCCTACTCCCTGTACTTACCGTGGAGAGCGAGAGTACGGGCAGACACCGTGTTACGCAGTAGAGCGCATGGTGTCTCCTGTACGTGTTCATAGCCCGGTGCGGGTTATTCCACCTCCCCGCACTGGTAGGGCTAGATTGAGGATTGAGCCGGATGTCATGAAGCCGGACCAACGCATCTGGCCACCAGTGCGTCTCCTCGGGCCGGCTTACATGGCACCAGCCTTACGCATGGTGTCCCCGGTTCGGCTACATAGCCCGGTGCTGGTTATTCCACCACCCCGCACTGGTCGGGCTACGGGGAGCATACAACCAGGTAAGGTTGGGCAGGCTCAGTGCTCAAGGGAGCCAGTACGCCTGCACGGTCCGGTATTTCCGGCGCCACATCCCCGCCCCAGCCCAGTACCACCAGTGCCTTCACCACGCACCAGGCTTCCTGTGCGTCTCCAGAGCCCTGTTCCTCCTCCACGCACTAGCCCTGTGGTGCGTGTCTCCAGCCCATTACCACCTGTGCCTACGCCACGCACCAAGCCTCCTGTGTGTTCCCAGAGTCCTGTGCGTCCTGTTGCTGCTCCCCGCACTAGCCTGAAGGTGCGTGTACTTAGCCCGGTACCTCCAGTTCCGGTACCACGCACCAGGCCTACAGTGCGCCTCAGCCGGCCAGAGTCTGCCGTCTGCCCAGCGCCATCTGAGCCATCCGTCTGCCCAGCGCCATCTGAGCCATCCGTCTGCCCAGCGCCATCTGAGCCATCCGTCTGCCCAGCGCCATCTGAGCCATCCGTCTGCCCAGCGCCATCTGAGCCATCCGTCTGCCCAGCGCCATCTGAGCCATCCGTCTGCCCAGCGCCATCTGAGCCATCCGTCTGCCCAACGCCATCTGAGCCATCCGTCTGTCCCGAGCCATTAGAGCCGCCCGTCTGTCCCGAGCCGTCAGAGCCGTTCGTCAGTCAGGAGCCGTCAGAGCCGCCAGTCAGCCAGGATCCGCCAGAGCATCCAGTCGGCCAGGATCCGCCAGAGCCGCCAGTCGGCCAGGATCCGCCAGAGCCGCCAGTCGGCCAGGATCCGCCAGTCGGCCAGGATCCGCCAGAGCCGCCAGTCGGCCAGGATCCGCCAGAGCCGCCAGTCGGCCAGGATCCGCCAGAGCCGCCAGTCGGCCAGGATCCGCCAGAGCCGCCAGTCGGCCAGGATCCGCCAGAGCCGCCAGTCGGCCAGGATCCGCCAGAGCCGCCAGTCGGCCAGGAGCAGCCAGAGCCGCCAGTCGGCCAGGAGCAGCCAGAGCCGCCAGTCGGCCATGAGCTGCCAGATCCGTCAGCCGGCCATGAGCAGCCAGATCCGTCAGCCAGCCATGAGCTGCCGTCCCTCAGTCCGGAGCTGCCGTCCCTCAGTCCGGAGCTGCCGTCCCTCAGTCCGGAGCTGCCGTCCCTCAGTCCGGAGCTGCCGTCCCTCAGTCTGGAGCTGCCCTCCAGTCATGAGCTGCCCTCCAGTCATGAGCTGCCCTCCAGTCATGAGCTGCCCTTCAGTCATGAGCTGCCCTTCAGTCATGAGCTGCCCTTCAGTCATGAGCTGCCCTTCAGTCATGAGCTGCCCTTCCAGTCATGAGCTGCCCTCCAGTCATGAGCTGCCCTCCAGTCATGAGCTGCCCCTCAGTCCGGAGCTACCCCTCAGTCCGGAGCTACCCATCCGTCCAGTGGCGCCCTCTGGGATGGTCTTCAGTCCGGGACTTGCTACAAGGGTCGCCGCTCCAGAGGCGCCACCAAAGCGGGTATTGACTATGGTGGAGTGGGGGCCTCGTCCCGCGCCCGAGCCGACGCCATGATGGGGGCCACCCCGGACCCTCCCCTTCTGTTTCAGGTACTGCGGCCGGAGTCCGCACCTTTGGGGGGGGGGGGGGTACTGTCACGCCCTGGCCTTAGTATTCTTTGTTTCCTTTATTATTTTAGTTAGGTCAGGGTGTGACATGGGGAATGTATGTGTTTTTGTATTGTCTAGGGTGGTTGTATGGTTTAGGGGGTTAAGTAGAGTAGATGGGTTTGTGTTTAGTGTAGGTGTCTAGCTGTGTCTATGGTTGCCTGAATGGTTCTCAATCAGAGACAGATGTCATTAATTGTCTCTGATTGAGAGCCATATTTAAGACAGCCATAGGCACTAGATTAATGTGGGTAATTGTCTATGTTGTACGTTTGTAGCTTGTGTGTGCACTTACGTCTTTAGCTTCACGATCGTTTGTTGTTTTGGTTTCAGTTTGTTAAAGTGTTCGTTGCGTGTTTTTTTTCTCTAAAAATAAAAGAGAATGTATTTTGCACACGCTGCGCCTTGGTCCACTCTCTCTCAGCAAGACGATCGTGACAGAGAGACTGCTATGGGATATGGCATCAGGAGCGCAACATTGTGTAGAGGACTGAGAGTCTTCACATGATTGAACATTGAAGTGTAAATGGTTACCCTTGTTGTTCTTTTTTTTTTAAATATTCTTTTTTTTTTTTGAATTTTTTAAATATATATGTTTTGGGGTATGTTAGAATAATTGTTTTGTATTTTGTATATAGTTATTTGTATCATTGTACCAATTCGGCCACTTGGGTACATTTGGGAAACTTGAGGGACACCTGGGTGACTTCATGCTCAATGGCATGTACCTCACTCATTCCTGAAGGTATCTATCTGAAACTCTGGTCAAATACTGTTGCCTACTTATGTTCTGATTTGAAATGATCCCCAGTATCATAACTGAATGTTTGGCCTTTCTTGTTGATTTTTAAAGATGCAACAACAGTAAGAGAACAAAAAACATATGTTTATTTCCTTGTATTTTCTTCTACCAGATCTATTGTGTTATATTCTCCTACATTCAATTCACATTTACACAAACTTCAGAGTGTTTCCTTTCAAATAATACCAAGATATACATATCCTTCCTTCTAGGCCTGAGCTACAAGCAGTTAGATTAGGGAATGTTTTCAGGTGGAAATTGAGAAAATGGGGAGGGCTATACCTAACAAGTTATTAACCTGCAGGCCACCCTCTTGGATCTAGAAGACCAGAGGATTCAGTGGTGTCTTGTTTACCTGCAGGCCACCCTCTTGGTTCTAGAAGACCAGAGGATTCAGTGGTGTCTTGTTTACCTGCAGGACACCCTCTTGGTTCTAGTAGACCAGAGGATTCAGTGGTGTCTTGTTAACCTGCAGGACACCATATTGGTTCTAGTAGACCAGAGGATTTAGTGGTGTCTTGTTACCTGCAGGACACCCTCTTGGTTCTAGAAGACCAGAGGATTCAGTGGTGTCTTGTTTACCTGCAGGACACCCTCTTGGTTCTAGTAGACCAGAGGATTCAGTGGTGTCTTGTTAACCTGCAGGACACCCTCTTGGTTCTAGAAGACCAGAGGATTCAGTGGTGTCTTGTTTACCTGCAGGACACCCTCTTGGTTCTAGTAGACCAGAGGATTTAGTGGTGTCTTGTTACCTGCAGGCCACCCTCTTGGTTCTAGTAGACCAGAGGATTCAGTGGTGTCTTGTTTACCTGCAGGCCACCCACTTGGTTCTAGAAGACCAGAGGATTCAGTGGTGTCTTGTTTACCTGCAGGTCACCCTCTTGGTGTCTTAAACTTTGCATCTGCTCTGTTCTTCAAGTAAATGTTTTATTGTTTAAAGTCGTCCTTGTGCATAGAGTTGTAAGGCTTTTTAATACTGATAGCAACAACAATCAGACTACAGACAGACAGGTTGTTTACTATGACTGGATGAAGGGATGCAGTGTTGAAGGCTTCCTTTAGGTCTCCTGGTCTCTTGGGATTTAAACTGTGAATACAGAGAGATAGTCCTAACCATTCAATCAATGTACACAACAAAAAGTAATCATTAACACTATACTGAGTGGAGACTCTTATAATACAATATAATATAATGACTAGAATATAATAAGATGCCTGTCACCTTGACAGTGTGTCTCTGTACCTCTCAGTCTCTAAACCACTAGGATACCTGTCACCTTGACAGTGTGTCTCTCTACCTCTCAGTCTCTAAACCACTAGGATACCTGTCTTCTTGACAGTGTGTCTATATACCTCTCAGTCTCTAAACCACTAGGATACCTGTCACCTTGACAGTGTGTCTCCATACCTCTCAGTCTCTAAACCACTAGGATACCTGTCACCTTGACAGTGTGTCTCTCTACCTCTCAGTCTCTAAACCACTAGGATACCTGTCACCTTGACAGTGTGTCTCTGTACCTCTCAGTCTCTAAACCACTAGGATACCTGTCACCTTGACAGTGTGACTCTCTACCTCTCAGTCTCTAAACCACTAGGATACCTGTCACCTTGACAGTGTGTCTCTATACCTCTCAGTCTCTAAACCACTAGGATAGTAAACACACACAATAAACACACTGTAATGTAAAGTAAATCCTCATTCTCAATGATCACTCAATACATACAGTATTCATTTCACCTACAGTACATTGTATCAATATCAAGTTCCCTCCTCATTACAACCACGTACTAATCATTATAGACACTTATAATCAGTGTTATAACACATAAGTGTATTATAAGGCATTATAAAGGTCATTAAAATAATTATAATATGTACTTCATAGAAACTGTTACCCTTTATATATTCTAACCACTCTATTTAATATTAAGGGTCCTAACCTAGGAACTAAAATATGTGTCTCCTTCTCGACGTTGCATGCAGTTCTCTCTCCCTCTCTCTAACCCCTCCCTCCCTCTAAACTCACCTATCTGGCAGAACCAGAAAGTCCATACCTCCCAAAAACTGTCTTCTGTGGAAACGAAACTGATCTGATTCTCTCTGTCGTCTGTCTGTGTGAGAGTGAACAACCGTCCAAATGGCTCAGCAGGGAGATCTTCTGGACCAGGACCAGTTCTGTTGTTCTGTCTGTCTGGGTCTACTGAAGGAGCCAGTCACCATCCCCTGTGGACACAGTTACTGTAGGAGCTGTATTGAGGGCTGCTGGGATCAGGATGTTCTGAAAGGGGTCTATAGCTGTCCTCAGTGCAGAGAGACCTTCACTCCAAGGCCTAATCTGAGGAAAAATAACATGTTGGCTGAGCTGGAGGAGAAACTGAGGAAGACAGGACTCCAGGCTGCTCCCCCGCATGCTCTGTGCTATGCTGGACCTGGAGATGTGGCGTGTGATTTCTGCACTGGGACCAGAAAGCAGAAAGCCCTCATGTCCTGTCTGGCGTGTCTGGTATCTTACTGTGAGACTCACCTTCAACCTCACTATGAATTTCCTGCTTTGAAGAAGCACAAGCTGGTCAAAGCCACTGCACAACTACAGGAGAAGATCTGCTCTCATCATGACAAACTGCTGGAGGTTTACTGTCGTACCGAACAGCAGTGTATCTGTCTGCTGTGTGTGATGGATGAACATAAAGGCCATGATACAGTGTCAGCTGCAGCAGAGAGGACTGAGAAACAGGTAAGACCAGAACAACTTGTTGGTTACTGTCTGATAAACAAAGAATTAAAGATACAGTAGGAACTAAATCTGTTTGAATATGAGATCATTCAAGTTAAATCGATCCAGGGCAGAACAAATATGAACACAAACCTTGATTGTATAGATATGTTAACCCAGATTCTTCAAATGTATCACCATTTTATAAAGTCTGTTAGGTTCTGAAGAGACAGAGTTAAAAACTCAAACCAAGTTTATTCACCCACTGGGTCATACAGCTGCAAAGACAATGTATGATTACACAAGAACATATATTTATAACCTCATACTAGGCGGGATAAACTCCTTACACATCTAGACAGCCAATGCATCTCTGTTGCTAGGCAGGAACTGAATTGGTTCCTCTCACTGATGCAGTCATGGCCCTGTCTGATGCTTAAACCTTTGTGGGTGTGGACGTGTATGTGTGTGAGATAGGACTGTAGTAGGAGGGTTGGTGTGGTGGCTTGACCTCGAGATGAATTACTCGCTCCTCCCTAGTTCTGCAGCTGGCCTGCCTTATCAGAGACTGAAACTAGTCTGTTGAATTCCTGGCTCCTCCCTAGTTCTGCAGCTGGCCTGCCTTATCAGAGACTAACTAGACTGTTGAATTCCTGGCTCCTCCCTAGTTCTGCAGCTGGCCTACCTTATCAGAGACTAACTAGACTGTTGCATTCCTGGCTCCTCCCTAGTTCTGCAGCTGGCCTGCCTTATCAGAGACTAACTAGACTGTTGCATTCCTGGCTCCTCCCTAGTTCTGCAACTGGCCTACCTTATCAGAGACTAACTAGACTGTTGCATTCCTGGCTCCTCCCTAGTTCTGCAGCTGGCCTGCCTTATCAGAGACTAACTAGACTGTTGCATTCCTGGCTCCTCCCTAGTTCTGCAGCTGGCCTGTCTTATCATAGACTAACTAGACTGTTGAATTCCTGACTCCTCCCTAGTTCTGCAGCTGGCCTGCCTTATCAGAGACTAACTAGACTGTTGAATTCCTGACTCCTCCCTAGTTCTGCAGCTGGCCTGCCTTATCAGAGACTAACTAGACTGTTGAATTCCTGGCTCCTCCCTAGTTCTGCAGCTGGCCTGCCTTATCAGAGACTAACTAGACTGTTGAATTCCTGGCTCCTCCCTAGTTCTGCAGCTGGCCTGCCTTATCAGAGACTAACTAGTCTGTTGAATTCCTGGCTCCTCCCTAGTTCTGCAGCTGGCCTGCCTTATCAGAGACTAACTAGACTGTTGAATTCCTGACTCCTCCCTAGTTCTGCAGCTGGCCTGCCTTATCAGAGACTGAAACTAGTTCCCCTTTGTCTCCCTCTTTAGGAACATTGATATTCAACAATAACATGTTTGAACAGAATATTTCAGCACTTCCCCTTGTCTCTCTCGGTAACTTTCCATACACCCAGTTCCTATCCACCCGTCATTGACCCCAACATATACATTCCTTATACATGTAAAGTCATCAGTACGTTATAGTATGGTAACATGGATAAGTATATTTCTAGCTAGAATCCAACAAGTCAAACACCATTATCATTAGTTATCAAACACCATTATCATTAGTTATCAAACACCATTATCATTCGTTATCAAACACCATTATCATTCGTTATCAAACACCATTATCATTCGTTATCAAACACCATTATCATTCGTGCTCAAACATCATTATCATTAGTTATCAAACACCATTATCATTAGTTATCAAACATCGTTATCATTAGTTATCAAACACCATTATCATTCGTGATCAAACATCATTATCATTAGTTATCAAAAATTGTTAGCATTAGTTATCAAACATCATTATCATTCGTTATCAAACATCATTATCATTAGTTATCAAACAGCATTATCATTAGTAATCAAACACCCAATCAACTCTCTGATTTGTGTACTGTTAAAACTATCATTATTCACATGACAACATGATGATATAATTTCAGACAGACACTTCCTCAATATTTGTATCCCTATCTTCTATGGGTCCTATGTCACATGACTATACTATTGATCTACTGGACTAATAAAGCTTGATAGCTCATTGAAGAGTGATTCTCCACAGAGGCAGCTGGGGATGAGTCAGCAGAAGGTCCAGCAGAGATTCCAGGAGAGAGAGAAGGAGCTGAAGGAGCTCCAACAGGATGTGGAGTCTCTCAAGGTGAGTATTGTTGACCAGAGGAGACACACCATTTAACTTCTCTCCTTCAATCCGAGAGAGGGAGAGAGGGGCCCCTATCCAATCCCACTGACCCCACTGTTGGGAACAGGCTGCACGGACCCCTTTCAGAGAATAGACTGCTTAATGTAACTGACGGGATATGAACCCTGGTCTACCGTGGGAGAAACCAACATCTTGACCGTTACAGCAAGAGGACATTCCCTATTGGACCGACACTGATTTAGAAGTAGCAGGCGGGGCTACCTCATCACATAACCATGAGTAACCATGACTGACTCATGTCCCCTATACATTAACATGGAGCTCTCTCTCTATTCAATTCAAAGGGCTTTATTGGCTTGGGAAACATATGTTTACATATGAACAGAAATGAACAGTAAACATTGCACACACAAAAGTTTCAAAGGAATAGAGACATTTCAAATGTTATAATTAAATTGGAAAACAGTGTTTATTTGTGGTTTTACAGTGTGTTTCTTCTGACCAGAGAGAGTCGCTCCGTGTCACGCAACTTGGGTCAAGATCTGTTTCTTTGCTCTTAGTTCATAGCAATGGTTATCAACTGTACCGCAGAAATGGAATGGAATCCACCGTAAATCACAGACAATAGATGTTGTGGTGGCAGCTGCAGAGAACTATTTGGACAAACGAGATTTGACTTCAGAAGAGTTACAGGGTGTGTTGAGTGGTGGTGTCCCGTCCTCCCAGGTCGTTGGCATGGTGCAGGAGCAGATAGGGTCAAAGTAGTGGAATGGGGTAGTGGGTTTTTAATGAGTGTAGGGTTAGTTGGCATGGTGGAGGAGCAGATAGGGTCAAAGTAGTGGAATGGGGTAGTGGGTTTTTAATGAGTGTAGGGTTAGTTGGCATGGTGCAGGAGCAGATAGGGTCAAAGTAGTGGAATGGGGTAGTGGGTTTTTAATGAGTGTAGGGTTAGTTGGCATGGTGCAGGAGCAGATAGGGTCAAAGTAGTGGAATGGGGTAGTGGGTTTTTAATGACTGTAGGGTTAGTTGGCATGGTGCAGGAGCAGATAGGGTCAAAGTAGTGGAATGGGGTAGTGGGTTTTTAATGAGTGTAGGGTTAGTTGTCATGGTGCAGGAGCAGATAGGGTCAAAGTAGTGGAATGGGGTAGTGGGTTTTTAGTGAGGAGCAGATAGGGTCAAAGTAGTGGAATGGGGTAGTGGGTTTTTAATGAGTGTAGGGTTAGTTGGAAGGGTGTTATGTAGTATTATCATAATTTCCCCTTTTCCCATTTTGTATCACAAAGTAAAATAGATTTATATTATAGTCCAGTTGGGGGCGGTAATGCAACATATTGGATGCCAACCACCGTTAAACTCCAAAGAAGAAGAAACGTTATATTATGTCTATGTACAGTGTTGTAACGATGTCTCTCTCTCTCTCTCATTCCATCACTTTCGTGGTAGTTGGTTGTGTGGGTCTCTGGTTATGAATGGGGTGCTGACAGACAATCGTTGATGGATATTTGTAGAGCTCTGATCAGGACGACAATTGATTACAGGTGTATAGTTTATGGAACAGCAGCAAAGACTTGTCTTCAGAAGCTGGACAGAATCCAGTATATAGCTTTAAGGATATGTATTGGTGCATTTAAATCAACATCTGTATGTGTCTTACTAGTGGAGGCAGGTGAGATGCCTTTGGATATACGGCGTAATAAATTGTCATTAGCTTATTGGGTTGAAAGGCTGTGAGGTTGAGCATCCCACTGCTACTGTTCTAGATGACTGTTGGGAATATACTAGTAGACAAGGCAGTGGCTTTGGTTGGACAGTTGGAAAGCTTGCTGATGAGAGTGGTTTGAGGGAGTTGGAGGTTGGCCCTTCTGTGGTGATAGGGGATGTTCCTCCATGGTTACTCCCAGATCCTGTTGTTGATCTAACCCTGGTAGACAAAAGGAAATTATTGGTCAGAAGTCAGTGATGAAGGGAAACTGGTTGACAATTACATTGGTAGAAGTTTCTATGCTTTTTGACCTCTTTTCCCAGATGGATCCAAGGACCCAGATAGTGGGCACACAGGAGCAGGCGTTTACCTTCCGGAATTTGATGTGCAGATATGTAGAAGACTAACAGATGAACTGTCAGTACCCTCAGTTGAACTGTTGGTGATAATAGTTGCCCTCCAGTGGGTGGAGGACGTACAACCTGTTAGAATTATAGGATGCTCAGATTCTCTGTCTGTATTGAATAGTTTATCATCTGGTAAATCTAGTAGGAGTGACCTACTAAATCAAATCAAATTGTATTAGTCACATGCGCCGAATACAACAGGTGTAGACCTTACAGTGAAATGCTTACTTACGAGATCCTAATCAACAAAAAAGAAATATATGGATAAGAATAAGAATTAAAAGTAACAAGTAATTAAAGAGCAGCAGTAAAATAACAATAGCGAGACAATATACAGGGGCGTACCGATACTGAGTCAATGTGGAGGCTATATACAGGGGGTACCGGTACAGAGTCAATGTGGAGGCTATATACAGGGCGTACCGATACTGAGTCAATGTGGAGGATATATACAGGGGGTACCGATACTGAGTCAATGTGGAGGCTATATACAGGGGGTACCGGTACAGAGTCAATGTGGAGGCTATATACAGGGGGTACCGGTACAGAGTCAATGTGGAGGCTATATACAGGGGTGTACCGGTACAGAGTCAATGTGGGGGCTATATACAGGGGGTACCGGTACAGAGTCAATGTGGAGGCTATATACAGGGTGTACCGGTACAGAGTCAATGTGGAGGCTATATACAGGGGGTACCGGTACAGAGTCAATGTGGAGGCTATATACAGGGGGTACCGGTACAGAGTCAATGTGGAGGCTATATACAGGGGTGTACCGGTACAGAGTCAATGTGGGGGCTATATACAGGGGGTACCGGTACAGAGTCAATGTGGAGGCTATATACAGGGTGTACCGGTACCGAGTCAATGTGGAGGCTATATACAGGGGTGTACCGGTACAGAGTCAATGTGGAGGCTATATACAGGGGTGTACCGGTACAGAGTCAATGTGGAGGCTATATACAGGGGTGTACCGGTACAGAGTCAATGTGGAGGCTATATACAGGGTGTACCGGTACAGAGTCAATGTGGAGGCTATATACAGGGGGTACCGGTACAGAGTCAATGTGGAAGCTATATACAGGGGGTACCGGTACAGACTCAATGTGGAGGCTATATACAGGGGGTACCGATACTGAGTCAATGTGGAGGCTATATACAGGGGGTACCGGTACAGAGTCAATGTGGAGGCTATATACAGGGGGTACCGGTACAGAGTCAATGTGGAGGCTATATACAGGGGTGTACCGGTACAGAGTCAATGTGGGGGCTATATACAGGGGGTACCGGTACAGAGTCAATGTGGAGGCTATATACAGGGTGTACCGGTACCGAGTCAATGTGGAGGCTATATACAGGGGGTACCGGTACAGAGTCAATGTGGAGGCTATATACAGGGGGTACCGGTACAGAGTCAATGTGGAGGCTATATACAGGGGTGTACCGGTACAGAGTCAATGTGGGGGCTATATACAGGGGGTACCGGTACAGAGTCAATGTGGAGGCTATATACAGGGTGTACCGGTACCGAGTCAATGTGGAGGCTATATACAGGGGTGTACCGGTACAGAGTCAATGTGGAGGCTATATACAGGGGTGTACCGGTACAGAGTCAATGTGGAGGCTATATACAGGGGTGTACCGGTACAGAGTCAATGTGGAGGCTATATACAGGGTGTACCGGTACAGAGTCAATGTGGAGGCTATATACAGGGGTGTACCGGTACAGAGTCAATGTGGAGGCTATATACAGGGGTGTACCGGTACAGAGTCAATGTGGAGGCTATATACAGGGGTGTACCGGTACAGAGTCAATGTGGAGGCTATATACAGGGTGTACCGGTACAGAGTCAATGTGGAGGCTATATACAGGGGGTACCGGTACAGAGTCAATGTGGAAGCTATATACAGGGGGTACCGGTACAGAATCAATGTGGAGGCTATATACAGGGGGGTACCGATACAGAGTCAATGTGGAGGCTATATACAGGGGGTACCGATACTGAGTCAATGTGGAGGCTATATACAGGGGCGTACCGATACTGAGTCAATGTGGAGGCTATATACAGGGGGTACCGGTACAGAGTCAATGTGGAGGCTATATACAGGGGGTACTGGTACAGAGTCAATGTGGAGGCTAAATACAGGGGGTACCGGTACAGAGTCAATGTGGAGACTATATACAGGGGGTACCGGTACAGAGTCAATGTGGAGACTATATACAGGGGGTAACCACCCTGGACGGTTCCGACCTAGAATATGTGGACATCTATAAGTACCTAGGTGTCTGGCTAGACTGCAAACTCTCCTTCCAGACTCATATCAAACATCTCCAATCCAAAATCAAATCAAGAATCTGCTTTCTATTCCGCAACAAAGCCTCCTTCACTCACGCCGCCAAACTTACCCTAGTAAAACTGACTATCCTGCCGATCCTCGACTTCGGCGATGTCATCTACAAAATAGCTTGCAACACTCTACTCAGCAAACTGGATGCAGTTTATCACAGTGCCATTCGTTTTGTTACTAAAGCACCTTATACGACCCACCACTGCGACCTGTATGCCCTAGTCGGCTGGCCCTCGCTACATGTTCGTCGTCAGACCCACTGGCTCCAGGTCATCTACAAGGCTATGCTAGGTAAAGTGCCGCCTTATCTCAGTTCACTGGTCACGATGGCTACACCCACCCGCAGCACGCGCTCCAGCAGGTGTATCTCACTGATCATCCCTAAAGCTAAAACCTCATTTGGACGCCTTTCCTTCCAGTTCTCTGCTGCCTGCGACTGGAACGAATTGCAAAAATCTCTGAAGTTGGAGACTTTTATCTCCCTCAACAACTTTAAAAATCTGCTATCCGAGCAGCTAACCGATCGCTGCAGCTGTACATAGTCCATCTGTAAACTACCCACCCAATTTACCTACCTCACCCCCCATACTGCTTTTATTTATTTACTTTTCTGCTCTTTTGCACACCAGTACCAATATCTCTTCTTGCACATGATCATCTGATGATTTATCACTCCAGTGTTAATCTGCTAAATTGTAATTATTCGATTTATTGCCTACCTCATGCCTTTTGCACACATTGTATATAGATTCTCTTTTTTTCTACCATGTTATTGACTTGTTTATTGTTTACTCCATGTGTAACTCTGTGTTGTCTGTTCACACTGCTATGCTTTATCTTGGCCAGGTCGCAGTTGCAAATGAGAACTTGTTCTCAACTAGCCTACCTGGTTAAATAAAGGTGAAATAAAAATAAATAAAAAATATACAGGGTGTACCGATACAGAGTCAATGTGGAGGCTATATACAGGGGGTACCGGTACAGAGGCAATGTGGAGGCTATATACAGGGGGTACCGGTACAGAGTCAATGTGGAGGCTATATACAGGGGGTACCGGTACAGAGTCAATGTGGAGGCTATATACAGGGGGTACCGGTACAGAGTCAATGTGGAGGCTATATACAGGGGGTACCGGTACAGAGTCAATGTGGAGGCTATATACAGGGGGTACCGGTACAGAGTCAATGTGGAGGCTATATACAGGGGGTACCGGTACAGAGTCAATGTGGAGGCTATATACAGGGGGTACCGGTACAGAGTCAATGTGGAGACTATATACAGGGGGTACCGGTACAGAGTCAATGTGGAGGCTATATACAGGGGGTACCGGTACAGAGTCAATGTGGAGGCTATATACAGGGGGTACCGGTACAGAGTCAATGTGGAATGTGGTACCGCTTGCCTTGCGGTAGCAGAGAGAACAGTCTATGACTGGGGTGGCTCGAGTCTTTGACAAATTTTAGGGCCTTCCTCTGACACCGCCTGGTATAGAGGTCCTGGATGGCAGGAAGCTTGGCCTTTTTTGTCATTAGCTTATTGGGTTGAAAGGCTGTGAGGTTGAGCATCCCACTGCTACTGTTCTAGATGACTGTTGGGAATATACTAGTAGACAAGGCAGTGGTTTTGGTTGGACAGTTGTAGGTATCAATGTTATTATGGAGAATTGAGAGAATGGGTGTAGTAGTGAGATTCTGCTGGGTCCCAGCACATTCAGGTGTGGAAGGAAATTTAATTGTAGACCAGTTATCTAAAAGAGCTTTGAAACAAGATATAATTGATATTAATGTTCCACTGGGTAGAGGTGAGGCCACATGTAAGATCAGAGACATTTTGATAGATGTGTGGCAGAAGAGATGGGACTCTGAGAACAAGGGACGGCATTTATATGTCCTCTAAAGGTCGGTGGACCAAGGATCAAAGGTCAGATTAGGAAGGAAGAGGTGGTGTTTACTCGATTGTGTTTAGGACATTGTACATTGAACTGGTCCTTACATCTGGTTGGCAGCATGTGAATGGTTTGTGTCTGGAGGGTCTGGTCAATGAAACGGTGGAGCATGTGTTGTTATATTGTTGTAAGGATGTTGAAGAGAGGGAAAGATTGAAGTGTAGGGTCATTGAGGTTGGATGGGGTTGGGGGGGTTTGGAAGGGATTTGGGGGATGGGGGAGGGTCTATTAGAAGTTACTAGGACTCTTTTTTATTTTCTCAGAAGTTCTGAGTTAGGTAGGAGGATTTAGAAATGGTGTAAACTGTGATTGAACACACTCCAGCACAGTAGGTGGCGCCATGCACCTTTAACGTTGGTTTGTGGACCGCCATTATATCATAGAAGAAGAAGTTGGTCTGTGAGGGTTTTGTGGTTCCTGAGGAGGGCTACTATTCTTTTTTATTTTAGTTTTCAAGTATTCTCTGAATTTAATAAAGCCAAAGCTAAAGCTACCCTAAACAATTCTAAATATATCAGTCAATATATTTTCTCTGTGATTTGTTGTTTTCCCGTCAACCGTTCCATCGCATCTTAACCGTGTTACCGGGCGGGCACTAGGACCCGGGGGAGGCTGCTGCTGCAGAGGCTGCTGCACCGGTAGTGACGTCAGTCCTACTTGTAGCTCATTGTGGTCAACGTCAGCTGTGGCTCGAGACTGCTAGCTAACGGTTAACGGAGAGGAAAAGACTCTGACAGGACACATTCATGTAGATAGGCTATGATGGCAATTTGTGGTAAGTTACAATAGAGAGAGAGACTTTTCACTACTATAGACTTTGGTCAGAATCAAAGCTTTGTTAACCAATACGTTTTTATGTGAGGCTGCCGGTAAGTTACAGTGTAACAGACGTTGTTAGCTAGCTAACGGTAACGTTAACGGTGTCTTTTAAATTCGACATAAGTTATGTGGCGATGATATCTAGATAACGTTGTATTTAATGTAGTTTTACTCTCTGTACCAGGCTATAAATGACACAGATGATATCTAGTTAACGTTGTATTTAATGTAGTTTTACTATCTGTCCAGGCTATAAATGACACAAATGATATCTAGTTAATGTTGTATTTAATGTAGTTTTACTATCTGTACCAGGCTATAAATGGCACAAATTATATCTAGTTAACGTTGTATTTAAGTTTCCATGTGAATCATTTAGCAGACACTCTTATCCAGAGCCACCAGGGTTAAGTGACTAAATCTGCCTAAAAAAGGCGATTTACAGATTTTTCACCTAGTCTGCTACTTAACACCAAGCGGTCCAGGAGGGGAGACAAGTTGTTATTTTCCAGTTTGGTCCTAAGAACAGGTTTTAGTGGTCAAATAAGGAGGAGAGTAGAGCAGGACCAAGAGGTGCTCTGTACCTGTCTGTCCAGGAGGGAGGGGAGTAGAGCAGGACCAAGAGGTGTTCTGTACCTGTCTGTCCAGGAGGGAGGAGAGTAGAGCAGGACCAAGAGGTGTTCTGTACCTGTCTGTCCAGGAGGGAGGAGAGTAGAGCAGGACCAAGAGGTGTTCTGTACCTGTCTGTCCAGGAGGGAGGAGAGTAGAGCAGGACCAAGAGGTGTTCTGTACCTGTCTGTCCAGGAGGGAGGAGAGTAGAGCAGGACCAAGAGGTGTTCTGTACCTGTCTGTCCAGGAGGGAGGAGAGTAGAGCAGGACCAAGAGGTGTTCTGTACCAGCCTGTCCAGGAGGGGGGACAAGGCCTGGTGGACCTGGATATCAGGGTGGCAGCGTTCTGACTCAATGAGGTGCAGAGAGGCTACTGTACCTACTGTCTCTCTCTCTGTGTCTCTCTCTCTCTGTGTCTCTCTCTCTCTGTGTGTCTCTCTCTCTCTCTCTCTCTCTCTCTCTGTCTCTCTCTCTGTCTCTCTCTCTCTCTCTCTCTCTCTCTCTCTCTCTCTCTCTCTCTCTCTCTCTCTCTCTCTCTCTCTCTCTCTCTCTCTCTGTCTCTCTGTCTCTGTCTCTGTCTCTGTCTCTCTCTCTCTCTCTGTCTCTCTCTCTGTCTCTGTCTGTCGCTCTGTCTGTCTCTCTCTGTCTATGTCTGTCTCTCTCTGTCCCTCTCTCTCTCTCTCTCTCTCTCTCTCTCAACAGCGCTCTGCACAGGCAGCAGTGGAGGACAGTGATCAGATCTTTACTGAGCTGATCCGCTCCATTGAGAGAAGGAGCTCTGAGGTGAAGGAGCTGATCAGAGCCCAAGAGAAGGCTCAAGTGAGTCAAGCTGAAGGACTCCTGGAGCAACTGAAGCAGGAGATAGCTGAGCTGAGGAAGAGAAGCACTGAGCTGGAGCAGCTCTCACACACAGAGGATCACATCCATTTCCTCCAGGTAACTAAACTGTCTTGTTACATGTGATATGACATTAACTTCATGTGAAACTATTCATCTACATCATTATGTTGTCCTGTCTCTCTCTCTGTCCCCCTCTCTCTCTGTCCGTCCCTCTCTCTCTCTCTCTCTCTCTCTCTCTCTCTCTCTGTCCGTGTCTCTCTCTCTCTCTGTCCGTGTCTCTCTCTCTCTCTGTCCGTGTCTCTCTCTCTCTCTGTCCGTGTCTCTCTCTCTCTCTGTACGTCCCTCTCTCTCTGTCCGTCCCTCTTTCTCTCTCTGTTCGTCCCTCTCTCTCTCTCTCTCTCTCTCTCTCTCTCTCTCTCTCTCTCTGTCCGTCCCTCTCTGTCTGTCCGTCCCTCTCTCTCTCTCTGTACGTCCCTCTCTCTCTCTCTGTCCGTCCCTCTCTCTCTGTCCGTCCCTCTCTCTCTCTCTCAATTCAATTCAATTCAATTCAATTCAAGGGGCTTTATTGGCATGGGAAACATGTGTTAACATTGCCAAAGCAAGTGAGGTAGATATTATACAAAAGTGAAATAAACAATAAAAATTAACAGTAAACATTACACATACAGAAGTTTCAAAACAATAAAGACATGACAAATGTCATACTATATATATGCAGTGTTGTAACAATGTACAAATGGTTAAAGCACACAAGTTAAAATAAATAAACATAAATATGGGTTGTATTTACAATGGTGTTTGTTCTTCACTGGTTGCCCTTTTCTTGTGGCAACAGGTCACAAATCTTGCTGCTGTGATGGCACACTGTGGAATTTCACCCAGTAGATATGGGAGTTTATCAAAATTGGATTTGTTTTCGAATTCTTTGTGGATCTGTGTAATCTGAGGGAAATATGTCTCTCTAATATGGTCATACATTGGGCAGGAGGTTAGGAAGTGCAGCTCAGTTTCCACCTCATTTTGTGGGCAGTGAGCACATAGCCTGTCTTCTCTTGAGAGCCATGTCTGCCTACGGCGGCCTTTCTCAATAGCAAGGCTATGCTCACTGAGTCTGTACATAGTCAAAGCTTTCCTTAAGTTTGGGTCAGTCACAGTGGTCAGGTATTCTGCCACTGTATACTCTCTGTTTAGGGCCAAATAGCATTCTAGTTTGCTCTGTGTTTTTGTTAATTCTTTCCAATGTGTCAAGTAATTATCTTTTTGTTTTCTCATGATTTGGTTGGGTCTAATTGTGCTGTTGTCCTGGGGCTCTGTGGGGTGTGTTTGTGTTTGTGAACAGAGCCCTAGGACCAGCTTGCTTAGGGGACTCTTCTCCAGGTTCATCTCTCTGTAGGTGATGGCTTTGTTATGGAAGGTTTGGGAATCGCTTCCTTTTAGGTGGTTGTAGAATTTAACGTCTCTTTTCTGGATTTTGATAATTAGTGGGTATCGGCCTAATTCTGCTCTGCATGCATTATTTGGTGTTCTACGTTGTACACGGAGGATATTTTTGCAGAATTCTGCATGCAGAGTCTCAATTTGGTGTTTGTCCCATTTTGTGAAATCTTGGTTGGTGAGCGGACCCCAGACCTCACAACCATAAAGGGCAATGGGCTCTATGACTGATTCAAGTATTTTTAGCCAGATCCTAATTGGTATGTTGAAATTTATGTTCCTTTTGATGGCATAGAATGCCCTTCTTGCCTTGTCTCTCAGATCGTTCACAGCTCTGTGGAAGCTACCTGTGGTGCTGATGTTTAGGCCGAGGTATGTATAGTTTTTTGTGTGCTCTAGGGCAACGGTGTCTAGATGGAATTTGTGTTCCTGGCGACTGGACCTTTTTTGGAACACCATTATTTTGGTCTTACTGAGATTTACTGTCAGGGCCCAGGTCTGACATAATCTGTGCAGAAGATCTAGGTGCTGCTGTAGGCCCTCCTTGGTTGGTGACAGAAGCACCAGATCATCAGCAAACAGTAGACATTTGACTTCGGATTCTAGTAGGGTGAGGCCGGGTCCTGCAGACTGTTCTAGTGCCCTCGCCAATTCGTTGATATATATGTTGAAGAGGGTGGGGCTTAAGCTGCATCCCTGTCTCACCCCACGACCCTGTGTGAAGAAATGTGTGTGTTTTTTGCCAATTTTAACCGCACACTTGTTGTTTGTGTACATGGATTTTATGATGTCGTATGTTTTACCCCCAACACCACTTTCCATCAATTTGTATAGCAGACCCTCATGCCAAATTGAGTCGAAGGCTTTTTTGAAATCAACAAAGCATGAGAAGACTTTGCCTTTGTTTTGGTTTGTTTGGTTGTCAATTAGGGTGTGTAGGGTGAATACATGGTCTGTTGTACGGTAATTTGGTAAAAAGCCAATTTGACATTTGCTCAGTACATTGTTTTCATTGAGGAAATGTACGAGTCTGCTGTTAATGATAATGCAGAGTATTTTCCCAAGGTTACTGTTGACGCATATTCCACGGTAGTTATTGGGGTCAAATTTGTCTCCACTTTTGTGGATTGGGGTGATCAGTCCTTGGTTCCAAATATTGGGGAAGATGCCAGAGCTAAGGACGATGTTAAAGAGTTTTAATATAGCCAATTGGAATTTGTTGTCTGTGTATTTGATCAATTCATTAAGGATACCATCAACACCACAGGCCTTTTTGGGTTGGAGGGTTTTTATTTTGTCCTGTAACTCATTCAAGGTAATTGGAGAATCCAGTGGGTTCTGGTAGTCTTTAATAGTTGATTCTAGGATTTGTATTTGATCATGTATATGTTTTTGCTCTTTATTCTTTGTTATAGAGCCAAAAAGATTGGAGAAGTGGTTTACCCATACATCTCCATTTTGGATAGATAATTCTTCGTGGTGTTGTTTGTTTAGTGTTTTCCAATTTTCCCAGAATTGGTTAGAGTCTATGGATTCTTCAATTACATTGAGCTGATTTCTGACGTGCTGTTCCTTCTTTTTCCGTAGTGTATTTCTGTATTGTTTTAGTGATTCACCATAGTGAAGGCGTAGACTCAGGTTTTCCGGGTCTCTTTGTTTTTGGTTGGACAGGTTTCTCAATTTATTTCTTAGATTTTTGCATTCTTTATCAAACCATTTGTCATTGTTGTTCATTTTCTTCGGTTTTCTATTTGAGATTTTTAGATTTGATAGGGAAGCTGAGAGGTCAAATATACTGTTAAGATTTTCTACTGCCAAGTTTACACCTTCACTATTGCAGTGGAACGTTTTACCCAGGAAGTTGTCTAAAAGGGATTGAATTTGCTGTTGCCTAATTGTTTTTTGGTAGGTTTCCAAACTGCATTCCTTCCATCTATAGCATTTCTTAATGTTACTCAGTTCCTTTGGCTTTGATGCCTCATGATTGAGTATTGCTCTGTTCAAGTAGACTGTGATTTTGCTGTGGTCTGATAGGGGTGTCAGTGGGCTGACTGTGAACGCTCTGAGAGACTCTGGGTTGAGGTCAGTGATAAAGTAGTCTACAGTGCTACTGCCAAGAGATGAGCTATAGGTGTACCTACCATAGGAGTCCCCTCGAAGCCTACCATTGACTATGTACATACCCAGCGTGCGACAGAGCTGCAGGAGTTGTGACCCGTTTTTGTTGGTTATGTTGTCATAGTTGTGCCTAGGTGGGCATATGGGGGAGGGAATGCTGTCACCTCCAGGTAGGTGTTTGTCCCCCTGTGTGCTGAGGGTGTCAGGTTCCTGTCCAGTTCTGGCATTTAGGTCGCCACAGACTAATACATGTCCCTGGGCCTGGAAATTATTGATTTCCCCCTCCAGGATGGAGAAGCTGTCTTCATTAAAGTATGGGGATTCTAGTGGGGGGATATAGGTAGCACACAGGAGGACATTTTTCTCTGTTAAGATAATTTCCTTTTGAATTTCAAGCCAAATGTAAAATGTTCCTGTTTTGATTAATTTAATGGAGTGAGTTAGGTCTGCTCTATACCAAATTAGCATTCCCCCTGAGTCCCTTCCCTGTTTCACACCTGATAGTTTGGTGGATGGGACTACCAGCTCTCTGTAACCTAGAGGGCAACCAGTGGGTCCGTCTCCTCTATACCATGTTTCTTGCAGGATGACAATGTCTGCATTACCGATTTCTTTGGTGAAGTCCGGGTTCCTGCTCTTTAGGCCAAAGGCAGATGACCTCAGACCTTGGATATTCCAGGATGATATAGTGAAGGCTTTTTGTTCCTTTTTGTTTTTTGTTGATGCCCTCTCTCTGTCTCTCTCTCTCTCTCTCTCTCTCTGTCCGTCCCTCTCTCTCTGTCCGTCCCTCTTTCTCTCTCTGTTCGTCCCTCTCTCTCTCTCTCTCTCTCTCTCTCTCTGTCCGTCCCTCTCTCTCTGTCCGTCCCTCTCTCTCTCTCTCTCTCTCTCTCTCTCTCTCTGTCCGTCCCTCTCTCTCTGTCCGTCCCTCTCTCTCTGTCCGTCCCTCTCTCTCTGTCCGTCCCTCTCTCTCTCTCTGTCCGTCTGTCCCTCTCTCTCTCCCTTTGTCCGTCCCTCTCTCTCTCCCTTTGTCCGTCCGTCCCTCTCTCCCACTGTCCGTCCCTCTCTCCCACTGTCCGTCCCTCTCTCCCACTGTCCGTCCCTCTCTCCCACTGTCCGTCCCTCTCTCCCACTGTCCGTCCCTCTCTCCCACTGTCCGTCCCTCTCTCCCACTGTCTTTCTCTCACTCCCACCGTCCGTCCCTCTCTCTCCCTCTGTCTCTGTCCGTCTCTGTCCCTCCCCCTCTTTGTCCGTCTCTGTCCCTCTCTCTCTCTGTCCCTCTCTCTCTCTGTCCCTCTCTCTCTCTGTCCCTCTCTCCCTCTCTGTCCCCCTTTCTCTCTGTCTCTCTCTCTCTCTGTCCCCCTTTCTTTCTGTCCCCCTTTCTCTCTGTCTCTCTCTGTCCCTCTCTCTCTGTCTCTCTCTCCCTTTGTCCCTCTCTCTCTTTGTCCCTCTCTCTCTCTCTCTGTCTCTCTCTCTTTGTCCCTCTCTCTCTGTCCTTCTCTCTCTCTCTGTCCCTCTCTCTCTCTTTCTGTCTCTCTCTGTCCCTCTCTCTCTCTATCCATCTCTCTCTCTGTCCCTCTCTCTCCCTCTCTCTCTCTTGCTCTGTCTCTCTCTCTCTCTCTTGCTCTGTCTCTCTCTCTCTCTTGCTCTGTCCCTCTCTCTCTCTCTTGCTATGTCCCTCTCTCTCTCCCTCTGTCTCTCCCTCTGTCTCTCCCTCTGTCTCTCCCTCTGTCTCTCCCTCTGTCTCTCCCTCTGTCTCTCCCTCTGTCCCTCTCTCCCTCTGTCCCTCTCTCCCTCTGTCCCTCTCTCCCTCTGTCCCTCTCTCCCTCTGTCCCTCTCTCTCCCTCTGTCCCTCTCTCTCTTGCTCTGTCCCTCTCTCTCTTGCTCTGTCCCTCTCTCTCTCCCTCTGTCTCTCGCTCTGTCTCTCCCTCTGTCCCTCGCTCTGTCCCTCGCTCTCCCTCTGTCCCTCACTCTCCCTCGCCCTCACTCTGTCCCTCGCTCTCCCTCTGTCCCTCACCCTCACTCTGTCCCTCACTCTCCCTCTGTCTCTCTCTCTCTCTGTCTCTCTCTCTGTCCCTCTCTCTGTCCCTCTCTCTCTCTTTCTATCTGTCTCTGTGTCTCTCTCTTTCTCTGTGTCTCTGTCTCTCTCTGTGTCTCTCTCTCTCTCTCTGTCTCTCTCTCTCTCTCCAGAGTTATCAGTCTCTCTCTCTATGTCTCTCTCTCTCAATTCAATTCAAGGGGCTTTATTGGCATGGGAAACATGTGTTAACATTGCCAAAGCAAGTGAGGTAGATAATATACAAAATTGAAACAAACAATACAAATTAACAGTAAACATTACACATACAGAAGTTTCAAAACAATAAAGACATTACAAATGTTTTATTATATATATATACAGTGTTGTAACAATGTACAAATGGTTAAAGCACACAAGTTAAAATAAATAAGCATAAATATGGGTTGTATTTACAATGGTGTTTGTTCTTCACTGGTTGCCCTTTTCTTGTGTCTCTCTCTCTCTCTCTCTCTCTCTCTCTCTCTCTCTCTCTCTCTGTCTCTCTCTCTCTCTCTGTCTCTCTCTCTCTCTGTCTCTCTCTGTGTGTGTCTCTCTCTCTCTCTCTGTCTCTCTCTCTCTCTGTCTCTCTCTCTCTCTGTCCCTCTCTGTGTGTCTCTCTCTCTCTCCAGAGTTATCAGTCTCTCTCCAGTATCAGTGTATCTTCAGACTTACCCAGCATCGTTGTCCGTCCTCTTCAGTACTTTGGAGATGTGAGTAAGACTGTGTCTGAACTGAGAGAGAAACTAGAAGACTTCCTTAAAGGAGAATGGACCAAGATCTCCACTACAGGTGTGTTGAAAACAATAAGAACATCAACTTTAGACCATTGAAAGTTCCCTACTAGTCATATACATGTGGAATATGGTCTGATGATAACATTCCCTCTCTCTGTCAATGTGTTTGTGTGTCTGTAGTGAATATAGTGGATGTTGTACTGCCTCCAGAGCCCAAGACCAGAGAACAGTTGTTACAATGTGAGTCTCTTTATTGTGAAGTAACTAACAGTCTCTTTTTACTGACACTCCTAACAATCCCTCTAGAAATATATAGCAATAGTAGATCTAATCAAAGACTGGGTATCTATCTGACTCCTCATATTTCTCTGATTTGATCTCTGCTGTGCTCTAATCAAAGACAGGGTAGATACAGTATCTGACTTAACTTATTGTTCTGACTCCCCTCATTGGTCTCTGCTCTGCTCTTCTCCCAGATTCCTGTCAGCTCACACTGGACCCAAACACAGCATACACACTCCTCTCTCTGTCTAAAGGGAACAGAAAGGTGACCTTTACACGCCAAGTCCAACCATATCCTGACCATCCAGACAGATTCACCAACACGTTGCAGGTTCTGTGTAGAGAGGGTCTGTCTGGACGCTGTTACTGGGAGGTGGAGTGGACTGGTAATGTTGTTACAGCAGTCTCATATAAAGACATCAGCAGAACAGGGACAGATGGTGGATTTGGATACAATAACAAGTCCTGGAGTTTACAGTGCTATAGTGGTGGTTATTGTTTCAGACACAAAAATGTTGAGACTAAAGTATCAGGCCTTCAGTCCTCCAGAGTAGGAGTGTACCTGGATCACAAGGCAGGTACTCTGTCCTTCTACAGTGTCTCTGACACAATGACCCTCCTCCACAGAGTCCAGACCACATTCACTCAGCCCCTCTATCCTGGGTTTTGTCTCACTGGTTCTGCTGAGCTGGTTAAACTGTAGTAGGGTCCACATAGATACTAGTCATGCTGGTGTAGTCTATAGCTGAGCTGGTTAAACTGTAGTAGGGTCCACATAGATACTAGTCATGCTGGTGTAGTCTATAGCTGAGCTGGTTATACTGTAGTAGGGTCCACATAGATACTAGTCATGCTGGTGTAGTCTATAGCTGAGCTGGTTAAACTGTAGTAGGGTCCACATAGATACTAGTCATGCTGGTGTAGTCTATAGCTGAGTTGGTTAAACTGTAGTAGGGTCCACATAGATACTAGTCATGCTGGTGTAGTCTATAGCTGAGTTGGTTAAACTGTAGTAGGGTCCACATAGATACTAGTCATGCTGGTGTAGTCTATAGCTGAGTTGGTTAAACTGTAGTAGGGTCCACATAGATACTAGTCATGCTGGTGTAGTCTATAGCTGAGCTGGTTAAACTGTAGTAGGGTCCACATAGATACTAGTCATGCTGGTGTAGTCTATAGCTGAGCTGGTTAAACTGTAGTAGGGTCCACATAGATACTAGTCATGCTGGTGTAGTCTATAGCTGAGCTGGGCTGGTTAAACTGTAGTAGGGTCCACATAGATACTAGTCATGCTGGTGTAGTCTATAGCTGAGCTGGTTAAACTGTAGTAGGGTCCACATAGATACTAGTCATGCTGGTGTAGTCTATAGCTGAGCTGGTTAAACTGTAGTAGGGTCCACATAGATACTAGTCATGCTGGTGTAGTCTATAGCTGAGCTGGTTAAACTGTAGTAGGGTCCACATAGATACTAGTCATGCTGGTGTAGTCTATAGCTGAGCTGGTTAAACTGTAGTAGGGTCCACATAGATACTAGTCATGCTGGTGTAGTCTATAGCTGAGCTGGTTAAACTGTAGTAGGGTCCACATAGATACTAGTCATGCTGGTGTAGTCTATAGCTGAGCTGGTTAAACTGTAGTAGGGTCCACATAGATACTAGTCATGCTGGTGTAGTCTATAGCTGAGCTGGTTAAACTGTAGTAGGGTCCACATAGATACTAGTCATGCTGGTGTAGTCTATAGCTGAGCTGGTTAAACTGTAGTAGGGTCCACATAGATACTAGTCATGCTGGTGTAGTCTATAGCTGAGCTGGTTAAACTGTAGTAGGGTCCACATAGATACTAGTCATGCTGGTGTAGTCTATAGCTGAGCTGGTTAAACTGAATTAGGGTCCACATAGATACTAGTCATGCTGGTGGTGATGGTCCCCAGATGTGATGATTCATTCTGCTCTGTTTTATCTACAATGATTTAACTGATTTGATATTCAGAAGATGTTATGAATTAAAATTCAATATTTTCATATTTTTGTAATTGCAATGTTTTAATCTTGTACATTTCCATGAATCATGATGTCTGGTGTTGATGTATATTGGTCACTCAGTATATCAGTAATGTTCAGAATAGTACTTTAATATCATTGGAGATTGATGGTCTTTTTAATCCACTATCCAGAGTCAGGAACAGATGAAGTTAGGTCTGCTACTGTTCAGTGATTAAATATGATTTATGGTGATGGGAAATAATAAAAAACACTAAACTTCATCTAGTAATAGTTTTCCTTTGTTATTTATTCCAAGGTGTGTCTTTAACTTGTAAATGTATTGTGTGGAGGTGAGCTAGTGGTGTGGCTGATAGAATAGAATGAAAAGGGAGGAGGGGAGGAAGAGGGGAGGAGTGAAGGGCTGTTCAAGAAACCAGATGAGGAAGAGGAAGATGTTCAGGGGAATTACTGTCTCTGTTCCAAATGGTTCCCTATTCCCTACGTAGTGCACTACGGTGCTTCTGACCAGGTCTAAAGTAGTGTTCTACGTAGGGAATAGGGTGTAGATTTATTACAATATCATGCTTTAGTGTTTGGCACAAAAATATATTAGATCTCCACCCCCCCACTTCCTGTCTGTCATCCCCCAGTTCTGTTAAGACTTCCTCTCATTGAACTGGGCCTCATTTTAAATGGTCACTTTGTATTGATAGTCCATACTGGTCTTTACTATGGTTCTACATACAGTACCTGTATTGATAGTCCATACTGGTCTTTACTATGGTTCTACATACAGTACCTGTATTGATAGTCCATACTGGTCTTTACTATGGTTCTACATACAGTATCTGTATTGATAGTCCATACTGGACTTTACTATGGTTCTACATACAGTACCTGTATTGATAGTCCATACTGGGCTTTACTATGGTTCTACATACAGTATCTGTATTGATAGTCCATACTGGGCTTTACTATGGTTCTACATACAGTATCTGTATTGATAGTCCATACTGGGCTTTACTATGGTTCTACATACAGTATCTGTATTGATAGTCCATACTGGTCTTTACTATGGTTCTACATACAGTATCTGTATTGATAGTCCATACTGGTCTTTACTATGGTTCTACATACAGTATCTGTATTGATAGTCCATACTGGGCTTTACTATGGTTCTACATACAGTACCTGTATTGATAGTCCATACTGGTCTTTACTATCGTTCCTCATACAGTACCTGTATTGATAGTCCATACTGGTCTTTACTATGGTTCTACATACAGTATCTGTATTGATAGTCCATACTGGTCTTTACTATGGTTCTACATACAGTACCTGTATTGATAGTCCATACTGGGCTTTACTATGGTTCTACATACAGTACCTGTATTGATAGTCCATACTGGTCTTTACTATGGTTCTACATACAGTACCTGTATTGATAGTCCATACTGGGCTTTACTATGGTTCTACATACAGTACCTGTATTGATAGTCCATACTGGTCTTTTCTATGGTTCTACATACAGTACCTGTATTGATAGTCCATACTGGGCTTTACTATGGTTCTACATACAGTACCTGTATTGATAGTCCATACTGGTCTTTACTATGGTTCTACATACAGTACCTGTATTGATGAGGGCCTCATTCATTTCCACGGAGACCTGAATCATATCCACGAGGCACCAAACTGAAGAAAATGAACTGAAACAGGGAGGGACTAACTGAACTAAAATAAATATGTTGCTAAATGTTTTGCTACAGTGTTCTCTAACGAATACGACCCTGGATTCAAATACTATTTGAAATCTAACAAATACTTTGAGCATTTCCTTTAGTCCTCCAGGTGGGTGGGGTTTGTTTGTACTTTTAGGACGTTTCTATTGGTTCCATTACAACAAACTCAATCAAACACTGTTTATTAAATATTCAACATTATTTTAACGCAGGTCTGTTTCCACGTGCAATAAGCCTGTAACGTCTTGTATGATCTCATCAGGTAAAGGTGTGTCAAATGGAAGGGCAAGTCTCACCACTGAGAGGAAAACATCAGTGGTCCACCTCTGCATCAGGTCAGCTATGTTGATCAGTACTGTCCCAGGGATGCTGGGAGCAGAGATGAACTCCCCTGACCTGGTACCACCTATGGAGTTGTCATTTTAATATCAGTTTAACCCCATTACTGCTATAACACATAAACCATGTTAATAGAATGAAGTGGATCCAGGTTCCATTTATTCTACAATAGATTTACTGCCTGTGGAACACTTCTCCAAAGTGTCTGAAATCAAGATGACTGCAGGTCTGAATCCCAAACTAATGGGGGGAAATGGCTCCATCTAATAAGATGGTATTTAGAGGTATAAACCTTTCTATTGGGGTGATCCATCCCCTTAACATACAGGACCAGTCAAAAGTTTGGACACATCTACTCATTCAAGGGTTTTTCTTTATTTTTACTATTTTCTACATTGTAGTGAAGACATCAAAACTATGAAAACTTGTGTAGGCTTAAACACTGGTAGACACTGATTTATAAGGCCATGTTGGGTAAAATGCCATTTTATCTCTGTTCTTTTTTAGTCAGGTCAGTAAGTAAATATCAATTACTGTCCCATTCTGATTTGCTTCTAACAGAACCAAACATTAGAACAGGTCATGGTAGAAATAGTTTTAGTGACTCAGCTCCGTGGTCCTGGAATTCTCTGCTGAACATTTTAAAATGTGATGATCACTTGATCGATGTATATATCATAGAATATTGTAATTGTTTTTAGGCCAGCTGTTTTTAGTCAAGATGTTTGTGTTTTTAATGTAATATGTAATTGTTGTACTGTATGTGTGTTTATAGTTTTGTTAGTTAGTTTTGTTTAATGTTGTGTTAAATAAAGGTAAAATAAAAACTCAATACATAGTAAAGACCAGTATGGACTATCAACACAGGTACTGTATGTAGAACCATAGTAAAGTCCAGTATAGACTATCAATACAGGTACTGTATGTAGAACCATAGTAAAGCCCAGTATGGACTATCAATACAGATACTGTATGTAGAACCATAGTAAAGACCAGTATGGACTATCAATACAGGTACTGTATGTAGAACCATAGTAAAGACCAGTATAGACTATCAATACAGATACTGTATGTAGAACCATAGTAAAGTCCAGTATGGACTATCAATACAGGTACTGTATGTAGAACCATAGTAAAGTCCAGTATAGACTATCAATACAGGTACTGTATGTAGAACCATAGTAAAGTCCAGTATGGACTATCAATACAGGTACTGTATGTAGAACCATAGTAAAGACCAGTATGGACTATCAATACAGGTACTGTATGTAGAACCATAGTAAAGACCAGTATGGACTATCAATACAGGTACTGTATGTAGAACCATAGTAAAGACCAGTATGGACTATCAATACAGGTACTGTATGTAGAACCATAGTAAAGTCCAGTATGGACTATCAATACAGGTACTGTATGTAGAACCATAGTAAAGTCCAGTATGGACTATCAATACAGGTACTGTATGTAGAACCATAGTAAAGACCAGTATGGACTATCAATACAGGTACTGTATGTAGAACCATAGTAAAGACCAGTATGGACTATCAATACAGGTACTGTATGTAGAACCATAGTAAAGTCCAGTATGGACTATCAATACAGGTACTGTATGTAGAACCATAGTAAAGTCCAGTATGGACTATCAATACAGATACTGTATGTAGAACCATAGTAAAGACCAGTATGGACTATCAATACAGG
Organism: Salvelinus namaycush; assembly: GCF_016432855.1. NCBI lineage: Eukaryota > Metazoa > Chordata > Actinopteri > Salmoniformes > Salmonidae > Salvelinus > Salvelinus namaycush. Next base: position 389,566 of record NW_024061007.1, read on the forward strand.
TACTGTATGTAGAACCATAGTAAAGACCAGTATGGACTATCAATACAGGTACTGTATGTAGAACCATAGTAAAGTCCAGTATGGACTATCAATACAGGTACTGTATGTAGAACCATAGTAAAGTCCAGTATGGACTATCAATACAGGTACTGTATGTAGAACCATAGTAAAGACCAGTATGGACTATCAATACAGGTACTGTATGTAGAACCATAGTAAAGACCAGTATGGACTATCAATACAGGTACTGTATGTAGAACCATAGTAAAGTCCAGTATGGACTATCAATACAGGTACTGTATGTAGAACCATAGTAAAGTCCAGTATGGACTATCAATACAGATACTGTATGTAGAACCATAGTAAAGACCAGTATGGACTATCAATACAGGTACTGTATGTAGAACCATAGTAAAGACCAGTATGGACTATCAATACAGGTACTGTATGTAGAACCATAGTAAAGTCCAGTATGGACTATCAATACAGATACTGTATGTAGAACCATAGTAAAGACCAGTATGGACTATCAATACAGGTACTGTATGTAGAACCATAGTAAAGTCCAGTATGGACTATCAATACAGGTACTGTATGTAGAACCATAGTAAAGTCCAGTATGGACTATCAATACAGGTACTGTATGTAGAACCATAGTAAAGACCAGTATGGACTATCAATACAGGTACTGTATGTAGAACCATAGTAAAGACCAGTATGGACTATCAATACAGGTACTGTATGTAGAACCATAGTAAAGTCCAGTATGGACTATCAATACAGGTACTGTATGTAGAACCAAAGTAAAGACCAGTATGGACTATCAATACAGATACTGTATGTAGAACCATAGTAAAGACCAGTATGGACTATCAATACAGGTACTGTATGTAGAACCATAGTAAAGCCCAGTATGGACTATCAATACAGGTACTGTATGTAGAACCATAGTAAAGTCCAGTATGGACTATCAATACAGGTACTGTATGTAGAACCATAGTAAAGCCCAGTATGGACTATCAATACAGGTACTGTATGTTGAACCATAGTAAAGCCCAGTATGGACTATCAATACAGGTACTGTATGTAGAACCATAGTAAAGCCCAGTATGGACTATCAATACAGGTACTGTATGTAGAACCATAGTAAAGACCAGTATGGACTATCAATACAGGTACTGTATGTAGAACCATAGTAAAGCCCAGTATGGACTATCAATACAGGTACTGTATGTAGAACCATAGTAAAGACCAGTATGGACTATCAATACAGGTACTGTATGTAGAACCATAGTAAAGCCCAGTATGGACTATCAATACAGGTACTGTATGTAGAACCATAGTAAAGCCCAGTATGGACTATCAATACAGGTACTGTATGTAGAACCATAGTAAAGCCCAGTATGGACTATCAATACAGGTACTGTATGTAGAACCATAGTAAAGCCCAGTATGGACTATCAATACAGGTACTGTATGTAGAACCATAGTAAAGCCCAGTATGGACTATCAATACAGGTACTGTATGTAGAACCATAGTAAAGCCCAGTATGGACTATCAATACAGGTACTGTATGTAGAACCATAGTAAAGCCCAGTATGGACTATCAATACAAAGTCATTTGATGTAGGTCGCCACCACCCTTTGGTGCATTTCTTAGATCAAAAGTGCAATTCTTGATACTACTTGTACACATTCCAAATCATCTAGTCACTTGTGCACATCATTAAAGCAATTTCTTATTCCTTTGAACAAATTGCAATTGATAATGTACAAGTGTCAGCTTTTTTCCACATTATCAATTGCTCATGTCATGTTGATCAAAATATAGTAGATGGTTCTCTGTTGAATAGTCTTACCCCTCAAAACATCTAGGCATTAGTTCCTTGCATAAGCCATTACATGCAAAATTGTTGAACTATTTGTCATAAACTGTCAAGCATAGTTTTACACATTTCTATTAGACCTTTTGTACAAAAACGTGAATTGATGAATGGTGCAGGTGAAATTGACCCTCACTCATGAAGGAATGTAAAGTGTTAGTTCAACCAACAATCAACCAGTTGGCTAAATTGCTGAAAGGTGCATCTCATGAAGAATCAAATGGCAAGCATATATAGACAGACCACAACACAGAGTTGCAATTTTCCAATAATGGATGGACCAGGAAACGAACAGGGTCAACAGCCAAGAGGAGGAAGAAGAGGAGCAAGGATGCGTGGTGGAAGGCAAAACAGAGAAAGAGGCAGAAGAGGACATAGGCGCATATCTGATGACATAAGGGCCACTATTGTAGACCGTGTTGTCAATCATGGCCTTACAATGGCTGAGGCGGGTCGAAGGGTGCAGCCGAATATTGGGAGATCAACCGTGTCCTCAATAGTTCAAACGTTTCGAAGAGAGAACAGGTATGTCCACCAATGTGCACTGTTACTGTATATAAGCAGTATACTGTATACTTCCTACAATGCTTCATATTACAGTAGTCCACTTGTATTTCACAGCATACAGAAATATACTCCATACAGATACATACTGCACCTTACATGCACCCGCCTGTATGTTTTACAGTAAAATGTGTGTTCGCATAGTTTTTGTCTATGTGAAAGTGTGCGATGCATCACTGCATTTTCCCCCACATAGGACTGCAAGATTACCTCAAACCGGTGGCAGAGGACGCCTTTTCACACCTCAACAGGAGGAGGCTATTTGCACCATGGTCCGAGCAAACAATGCCATGAGACTCAGGGAAATACAAAGGACCATTAAAGAAGACAACGATGTCTTTGAAAATATCCATACGGTTAGCATCTCAACCATCGACAGGGTGCTGCATAGAAACCAGATGAGTATGAAACAGCTGTACCGTGTACCATTCCAAAGGAATGAGGACAGAGCTAAGGAGCTACGGTACCAGTATGTACAGGTAAAACATATATCTATGTAACTACTTTACAGCAACATTTTATAGTGATACATAGTACAGTAAGCATAAACTGCACACATTTCCATTGCTGTGGAAGGAACATGCAATATATGTACATTTTATGTCACTCTTCCTTACCAAAACAAATTCAACTGTGTGTTCTGGGATATAGCGTATAATGGAGTTGGAATCAAGTGAACCCTCTCACAACTGTGTGTTCTGGGATATAGCGTATAATGGAGTTGGAATCAAGTGAACCCTCTCACAACTGTGTGTTCTGGGATATAGCGTATAATGGAGTTGGAATCAAGTGAACCCTCTCACAACTTTGTATACGTGGATGAGGCTGGCTTCAACCTGACCAAATGCAGAAGGCGGGGTCGGAATATCATCGGTCACAGAGCTACTGTGGATTTGCCAGGCCAACGGGGAGGAAATATCAGCATGTGTGCTGCTATTTCGGAGCATGGTGTCCTACCCCATATCCCCCTTATAGGGCCGTACAACACCCAGCATCTACTCATCTTTTTAGAGACTCTCTACAGGGCTCTCATCCCTGATGATGAGAGGGGTCTGTTTAGAGAGGATTTGACAAAGTATGTGGTCATTTGTGATAATGTGAGTTTCCATCGATCAAACATCATAAGGCAATGGTTTGTGACCCACCCGAGGATGCTCATAGAATTGCTCCCACCTTATTCACCATTCCTTAACCCAATTGAGGAGTTATTTTCAGCATGGAGGTGGAAGGTGTACGATCGTCAGCCACACACAGATGACCCTGCTGGCTGCAATGGATGCAGCATGTGAGGACATCACAGTAGACGCCTGCAGAGGATGGATAAGGCATTCCAAAAGATTCTTTCCACGTTGCATTGGAAGGGAAAATATCCGGTGTGATGTGGATGAGAATATGTGGGCCGACAGACAGGAACGTCTGGATGTGTAGAGACAGCACAACAGACAGGAACATCTGGATGTGTAGAGACAGCACCACAGACAGGAACATCTGGATGTGTAGAGACAGCACCACAGACAGGAATGTCTGGATGTGTAGAGACAGCACAACAGACAGGAACGTCTGGATGTGTAGAGACAGCACCACAGACAGGAACGTCTGGATGTGTAGAGACAGCACCACAGACAGGAACGTCTGGATGTGTAGAGACAGCACAACAGACAGGAACGTCTGGATGTGTAGAGACAGCACAACAGACAGGAACGTCTGGATGTGTAGAGACAGCACCACAGACAGGAACGTCTGGATGTGTAGAGACAGCACCACAGACAGGAACGTCTGGATGTGTAGAGACAGCACCACAGACAGGAACGTCTGGATGTGTAGAGACAGCACCACAGTGCTGCGGGCAAAGTTGTGCCTTAGGGGTGGTTTCCTGTGTTTCTTTCTAATTTAGTTTTTTTTCCCTTTGTGCCCCTTGGGTTGTCCAGTCTCTTTCAATCAATAACCCACATACAGTAATATGTAAATAGTACTGTTGAAATTGATATATGCCATAGAAGTGCAGCCTTGTGCATTTTAATACAGTAACTGTCATCCAAACTGTAGCCTAAGTTTACATCAGGTAATACTGTCAAAGTACACAGTTACATTGACAACATGCCTAAACATTTTGACGACCTTGTTCGTGAACAATGACTTATCATTCTGATGACACTGACATGATCATTGGCATGAATATTTACTTTTGAGAGATGTACTAAGGATTTTTAGTGACTGACTAGCTTTAGAAACATATCTATTGTATATTGCAGTTTGTACAAATTGTTCTGAGAAATGCACTTATTATTTTGCACATGTTAGGGATGATGTGAAAAATGCACCAAAGCGACTGAGAAAAACTGTAACAGAACTGGGGGATGACAGACAGGAAGTGGGCGGGTGGAGATCTAATATATTGTTGTGCCAAATACTAAAGCATGATATTGTAATAAATCTACACCCTATTCCCTACGTAGAACACTACTTTAGACCTGGTCAGAAGCACCGTAGTGCACTACGTAGGGAATAGGGAACCATTTGGAACAGAGACAGTAATTCCCCTGAACATCTTCCTCTTCCTCATCTGGTTTCTTGAACAGCCCTTCACTCCTCCCCTCTTCCTCCCCTCCTCCCTTTTCATTCTATTCTATCAGCCACACCACTAGCTCACCTCCACACAATACATTTACAAGTTAAAGACACACCTTGGAATAAATAACAAAGGAAAACTATTACTAGATGAAGTTTAGTGTTTTTTATTATTTCCCATCACCATAAATCATATTTAATCACTGAACAGTAGCAGACCTAACTTCATCTGTTCCTGACTCTGGATAGTGGATTAAAAAGACCATCAATCTCCAATGATATTAAAGTACTATTCTGAACATTACTGATATACTGAGTGGCAAGTCCAGATATCTGCTGGTTTTATTGTTTGGTCAATAGCACCACCTGCTGGACAGGTTTAATGTTGCTGGACTGAGCAGTATGGGAGGATGAAAGATGACACATTTAGGGACGGTTTCCTGGACATCTACATTGAACATACTTTTTAGTCCAGGACTAGGATTAATCTGTGTCTGGGAAACCAGTCCATATAGTTTAGTAGAAAGTAAGTGATACCAGCTTGTAGTGGGCTGACTAGTCCTGAATTGTCCTTTAGTTCCTGGACCATTTTCCATGCAGCTCCAGGTGACAGAGAACACATCAATTAGGACCAACAAGCTGATCAATGATACTGAGGAGAATTACATAGAGACAGAGAACCAACTGAGAAAACATATCAATGGTTCTGAATGACAACCAATATACATCAACACCAGACATCATGATTCATGGAAATGTACAAGATTAAAACATTGCAATTACAAAAATATGAAAACATTGAATTATAATTCATAACATCTTCTGAAGATCAAATCAGTTAAATCATTGTAGATAAAACAGAGCAGAATGAATCATCACATCTGGGGACCATCACCACCAGCATGACTAGTATCTATGTTGACCCTACTACAGTTTAACCAGCTCAGCTATAGACTACACCAGCATGACTAGTATCTATGTGGACCCTACTACAGTTTAACCAGCTCAGCTATAGACTACACCAGCATGACTAGTATCTATGTGGACCCTACTACAGTTTAACCAGCTCAGCTATAGACTACACCAGCATGACTAGTATCTATGTGGACCCTACTACAGTTTAACCAGCTCAGCTATAGACTACACCAGCATGACTAGTATCTATGTGGACCCTACTACAGTTTAACCAGCTCAGCTATAGACTACACCAGCATGACTAGTATCTATGTGGACCCTACTACAGTTTAACCAGCTCAGCTATAGACTACACCAGCATGACTAGTATCTATGTGGACCCTACTACAGTTTAACCAGCTCAGCAGTACCATAGAGCCTAAACCCAGGATAGAGGGTCTGAGTGAATGTGGTCTGGACTCTGTGGAGGAGGGTCATTGTGTCAGAGACACTGTAGAAGGACAGAGTACCTGCCTTGTGATCCAGGTACACTCCTACTCTGGAGGACTGAGGGCCTGATACTTTAGTCTCAACATTATTGTGTCTGAAACAATAACCATCACTAGAGCACTGTAAACTCCAGGACTTGTTATTGAATCCAAATGCACCATCATTACCTTCCTCTGTTCTGCTGATGTCTTTATATGAGACTGCTGTATTAACCCACTCCCCAGCCCACTCCACCTCCCAGTAACAGCGTCCAGACAGACCCTCTCTACACAGAACTTGCCACTGGTTGGTGAATCTGTCTGGATGGTCAGGATATGGTTGGACTTGGCGTGTAAAGGTCACCTTTCTGTTCCCTTCAGACAGAGAGAGGCGTGTGTTTACTGTGTTTGGGTCCAGTGTGAGCTGACAGGAATCTGGGAGAAGAGCAGAGCAGAGACCAATGAGGGGAGTCAGAACAATAAGTTAAGTCAGATACTGTATCTACCCTGTCTTTGATTAGAGCACAGCAGAGATCAAATCAGAGAAATATGAGGAGTCAGATAGATACCCAGTCTTTGATTAGATCTACTATTGCTATATATTTCTAGAGGGATTGTTAGGAGTGTCAGTAAAAAGAGACTGTTAGTTACTTCACAATAAAGAGACTCACATTGTAACAACTGTTCTCTGGTCTTGGGCTCTGGAGGCAGTACAACATCCACTATATTCACTACAGACACACAAACACATTGACAGAGAGAGGGAATGTTATCATCAGACCATATTCCACATGTATATGACTAGTAGGGAACTTTCAATGGTCTAAAGTTGATGTTCTTATTGTTTTCAACACACCTGTAGTGGAGATCTTGGTCCATTCTCCTTTAAGGAAGTCTTCTAGTTTCTCTCTCAGTTCAGACACAGTCTTACTCACATCTCCAAAGTACTGAAGAGGACGGACAACGATGCTGGGTAAGTCTGAAGATACACTGATACTGGAGAGAGACTGATAACTCAAGCGAGAGAGAGGGACAGAGGGAGAGGGAAAGAGGGAGAGCGAGGGACAGAGGGAGAGCGAGGGACAGAGGGAGAGACAGAGAGAGAGAGGGACAGAGGGAGAGACAGAGAGAGAGAGAGAGAGAGAGAGGACATAGCAAGAGCGAGAGAGGGACAGAGAGAGAGAGAGAGGGAGAGAGAGACAGAGAGAGAGAGGGACAGAGAGAGAGAGGGACAGAGAGAGAGAGGGACAGAGAGAGAGAGGGACAGAGGGACAGAGAGAGAGAGGGACAGAGAGAGAGGGGGGGACAGAGATGGACAAAGACGGACAGAGGCAGGGGAAAGAGAGAGACAGAGATAAAGAGACAGAGGGACAGGGACAGAAAGGGACGGACAGAGGGAGAGAGAGACGGACAGAGAGAGAGAGAGGGACGAACAGAGAGAGAGGGACGGACAGAGAGAGAGGGACGGACAGAGAGAGAGGGACGGACAGAGAGAGAGAGAGGGACAGAGAGAGAGAGAGGGACAGAGAGAGAGAGAGGGAGAGAGAGAGACAGGGACAGAGAGACAGACAGGACAACATAATGATGTAGATGAATAGTTTCACATGAAGTTAATTTCATATCACATGTAACAAGACAGTTTAGTTACCTGGAGGAAATGGATGTGATCCTCTGTGTGTGAGAGCTGCTCCAGCTCAGTGCTTCTCTTCCTCAGCTCAGCTATCTCCTGCTTCAGTTGCTCCAGGAGTCCTTCAGCTTGACTCACTTGAGCCTTCTCTTGGGCTCTGATCAGCTCCTTCACCTCAGAGCTCCTTCTCTCAATGGAGCGGATCAGCTCAGTAAAGATCTGATCACTGTCCTCCACTGCTGCCTGTGCAGAGCGCTGTTGAGAGAGAGAGAGAGAGAGAGACAGAGAGAGAGACAGAGAGAGACACAGTAGGTACATTAGCCTCTCTGCACCTCATTGAGTCAAAACGCTGCCACCCTGCTCTCCAGGTCCACCAGGCCTTGTCCCCCCTCCTGGACAGACAGGTACAGAACACCTCTTGGTCCTGCTCTACTCTCCTCCCTCCTGGACAGGCAGGTACAGAACACCTCTTGGTCCTGCTCTACTCTCCTCCCTCCTGGACAGACAGGTACAGAACACCTCTTGGTCCTGCTCTACTCTCCTCCCTCCTGGACAGACAGGTACAGAACACCTCTTGGTCCTGCTCTACTCTCCTCCCTCCTGGACAGACAGGTACAGAACACCTCTTGGTCCTGCTCTACCCTCCTCCCTCCTGGACAGGCAGGTACAGAACACCTCTTGGTCCTGCTCTACTCTCCTCCCTCCTGGACAGACAGGTACAGAACACCTCTTGGTCCTGCTCTACTCTCCTCCCTCCTGGACAGACAGGTACAGAACACCTCTTGGTCCTGCTCTACTCTCCTCCCTCCTGGACAGGCAGGTACAGAACACCTCTTGGTCCTGCTCTACTCTCCTCCCTCCTGGACAGACAGGTACAGAACACCTCTTGGTCCTGCTCTACTCTCCTCCCTCCTGGACAGACAGGTACAGAACACCTCTTGGTCCTGCTCTACTCTCCTCCCTCCTGGACAGACAGGTACAGAACACCTCTTGGTCCTGCTCTACTCTCCTCCCTCCTGGACAGACAGGTACAGAACACCTCTTGGTCCTGCTCTACTCTCCTCCCTCCTGGACAGAGAGGTACAGAACACCTCTTGGTCCTGCTCTACTCTCCTCCCTCCTGGACAGAGAGCTACAGAACACCTCTTGGTCCTGCTCTACTCTCCTCCCTCCTGGACAGGCAGGTACAGAACACCTCTTGGTCCTGCTCTACTCTCCTCCCTTCTGGTACCCCCTCCAGTAGCCTGCCCCGTAGCAGAGCTAGACCCAGCCTCTGCCCCCTGAGAACTAGTAGGCTGGACAATACAACGAGTCCAAACGGCCAAAGAACGTTGTCTGAGCTGGAACACTAGCGAGGCCATAGCAAATTAATTGAAACTAACCTTCACAGAGCCTCTTCTGACTGGAATGATCCTTAGAATTCCATTTCCCCTAAATGGCACCAAAAAATGTCTACCTTTTTATTTGACCACTAAAACCTGTTCTTAGGACCAAACTGGAAAATAACAACTGGTGTAGAAAGTAAACATCCTCGATGGTGCCAAGTGTGTTTATGTCTGCATTACCAGGAAGTAGGAAATAACTGCAACTTCTGACTATTTCTGGTCTACGATCGATGACATCAGAGGACGCTGCCCAACCTTATGTCATTAGAAAGAGGAGATTCTCCTGATTAAAATGGTGTCTAACATGAAAACATCTAAATATACACATTGTGAGATATTTAGTAAAATAAACAGACAGACCAGAACTAAGCTGCTCAAACTTACATCATTAGAAATAATAGGTTCTCCTGATTAAAATGGTGTAGAACTTCAAACCATTAAAATAAATACATCTATTAGAGATAATTGGAGAAATAGACAGACACGTCCCTATTTCCCCAAAACAACGGCAGTCTGAAAGTTATAACAGCAGTCTTTTATTTAACCAGCTTACCATTTATCTACCACCATTTGACTTTGTGTTTAACATTTAGTGGTTTGTCATCTAGTGGTTAAGAGCGTTGGGCAGCAACTGAAAGGTGGCTGGTTCGAATCCCTGAGCAGACTAGGTGAAAAATCTATAAATCACCTTTTTTAGGCAGATTTAGTCACTTAACCCTAGTGGCTCTGGATAAGAGTGTCTGCTAAATGACTCACATGTAAATGTAAGCTAGACCTTTGTTAAGGGCGGCAGGTAGTCTAGTGGTTAGAGCGTTGGGCCAGTAACCAAAAGGTTTAGTCCCTGAGTTGACAAGGTAAAAATCTGTCGTTCTGCCCCTGAACAAGACAGTTAACCCACTGTTCCCTCGTAGGCCATCATTGAAAATTAGAATTTGTTCTTAACTGACTTGCATAGTTGGATAAAATATAAATCTCTGACCAATCTTTCCTTTTGTCTACCAGGGTTAGATCAACAACAGGATCTGGGAGTAACCATGGAGGAACATCCCCTATCACCACAGAAGGGCCAACCTCCAACTCCCTCAAACCACTCTCATCAGCAAGCTTTCCAACTGTCCAACCAAAACCACTGCCTTGTCTACTAGTATATTCCCAACAGTCATCTAGAACAGTAGCAGTGGGATGCTCAACCTCACAGCCTTTCAACCCAATAAGCTAATGACAATTTATTACGCCGTATATCCAAAGGCATCTCACCTGCCTCCACTAGTAAGACACATACAGATGTTGATTTAAATGCACCAATACATATCCTTAAAGCTATATACTGGATTCTGTCCAGCTTCTGAAGACAAGTCTTTGCTGCTGTTCCATAAACTATACACCTGTAATCAATTGTTGTCCTGATCAGAGCTCTATAAATATCCATCAACGATTGTCTGTCAGCACCCCATTCATAACCAGAGACCCACACAACCAACTACCACGAAGTGATGGAATGAGAGAGAGAGAACAACACTGTACACGTTACAACACTGTACATAGACATAATATAATGTTTCTTCTTCTTTGGAGTTTAACGGTGGTTGGCATCCAATATGTTGCATTACCGCCCCCAACTGGACAATAATATAAATCTATTTTACTTTGTGATACAAAATGGGAAAAGGGGAAATTATAATAATACTAAGTAACACCATTCCAACTAACCCTACACTCATTAAAAACCCACTGCCCCATTCCACTACTTTGACCCTATCTGCTCCTGCACCATGACAACTAACCCTACACTCATTAAAAACCCACTACCCCATTCCACTACTTTGACCCTATCTGCTCCTGCACCATGCCAACGACCTGGGAGGATGGGACACCACCACTCAACACACCCTGTAACTCTTCTGAAGTCAAATCTCATATGACCAAATACTTCTCTGGTTCTGAACTCTTCACCACACCTTCTACCTCACTTAACTCTCCCTCATTCATTTCCATTTCACCTCCAGAACTCAGTCTGGGGCACGACTCACTCTGTTTGCACTTGAATTATAGCATTTGAAATGTCTCTTCTTTTGAAATTAAATGTTGTGTAAAGTTTTCTGTTCATTCATGATTGTTTATTATCTACTTCACTTGCTCTGGCATAGTAAAGATATGTTTCCCATGCCAATAAATATCTTTGAATTGAATTGAGATAGAGAGAGCTCCATGTAAATGTATAGGGGACATGAGTCAGTCATGGTTACTCATGGTTATGTGATGAGGTAGCCCCGCCTGCTACTTCTAAATCAGTGTCGGTCCAGTAGGGAATGTCCTCTTGGTGTAACGGTCAAGATGTTGGTTTCTCCCACGGTAGACCTGGGTTCATATCCCGTCGGTTACATTAAACAGTCTACTCTATGAAAGGGGTCCAGACAGCCTGTTCCCAACAGTGGGGTCAGTGGGATTGGATAAGGACCTCTCTCCCTCTCTCTGACTGGAGAAGAGAAGTGAAATGGTGTGTCTCCTCTTGTCAACAATACTCACCTTGAAAGACTCCACAGCCTGTTGGAGCTCCTTCAGCTCCTTCTCTCTCTCCTGGAATCTCTGCTGGACCTTCTGCTGACTCATCCCCAGCTGCCTCTGTGGGGAATCACTCTTCAATGAGCTATCAAGCTTTATTAGTCCAGTAGATCAATAGTATATTCATGTGACATAGGACCCATAGAGAGGAAGGTCTACAATCCTGAGGAAGTCCCTTTACAATATGAAATGATGTTGCTATATGAATGATTATAGTTTTTATGGTAGGCCTACATGTATCAAGGGGTTGAGACTGAACTTTGGACTCAAAAAAGCCATTCAGAATGATAATAGTGTTTGACTTTAGAAAATGGTGATACATTTGGAGAATCTGGGTGAACATATCTATATACTCAAGGTTTGTGTTCATATTTGTGAATCCATTTCATTTGAATTCTCTCATATTCAAACAGATACTACTGTATCTTTAATTCTTTGTTTATCAGACAGTCACCAACAAGTTGTTCTGGTCTTACCTGTTTCTCAGTCCTCTCTGCTGCAGCTGACACCGTATCATGGCCTTTATGTTCATCCATTGTACACAGATAACAGATACACTGCTGATCGGTACGACAGTAAACCTCCAGCAGTTTGTCATGATGAGAGCAGATCTTATCCTGTAGTTGTGCGGTGGCTTTGACCAGCTTGTGCTTCTTCAAAGCAGGAAATTCATAGTGAGATTGGAGGTGAGTCTCACAGTAAGAGGCCAGACACACCAGACAGGACATGAGGGCTTTCTGCTTTCTGGTCCCAGTGCAGACATCACACGCCACATCTCCAGGTCCATCATAGCACAGAGCAGGAAGGGGAGCAGCCTGGAGTCCTGTCTTCTTCAGTTTCTCCACCAGCTCAGCCAACATGTTATTTTTCCTCAGATTAGGCCTTGGAGTGAAGGTCTCTCTGCACTGAGGACAGCTATAGACCCCTTTCAGATCATCCTGATCCCAGCATCCCTCAATACAGATTCTACAGTAATTGTGTCCACAGGCAGTAGTGACCGGCTCCTTCAGTAGATCCAGACAGACAGAACAACAGAACTGGTCCTGGTCCAGCAGAAGTCCCTGCTGAGCCATTTGGACAGTTGTTCACTCTCACACAGACAGACGACACAGAGACTCCGATCAGTTTTGTTTCCACAGAAGTTCGTTTTTGGGAGGTATGGCCTTTCTGGTTCTGCCAGATAGGTGAGTTTAGAGGGAGGGAAGGAGGGAGGGGTTAGAGAGAGGGAGGGGTTAGAGAGAGGGAGAAAGAACTGCATGCAACATCGAGAAGGAGACACATATTTTAGTTCCTAGGTTAGGACCCTTAATATTAAATAGAGTGGTTAGAATATATAAACGGTAACAGTTTCTATGAAGTACATATTATAATTATTTTAATGACCTTTAAAATGCCTTATAATACACGTATGTGTTATAACACTGATTATAAGTGTCTATAATAATTAATACGTGGTTGTAATGAGGAGGGAACTTGATATTGATACAATGTACTGTAGGTGAAATGAATACTGTATGTATTGACTGGTCATTGAGAATGAGGTAATACTTTACATTACAGTGTGGTTATTACTGTTAGGTCTAGGGTCAGGGTTAGAGGTACTACATTCAGCAGTAACCCTAGACATATCTAGGACTAAAAAGAGAAGACGTTTTACAATCAGAGTTCTTTGTATCTCTTCTTAGTCATACAGATCCCCCACATCTTATAGGTGGACGGGGTTATGGACATATACAATACATTATCTCTGAAACCAGATGAAATGAAACTGTCTTTCAGCAGGAAAAGCTGCTCTAATAAACCTGACCATGGCTGGGTGTCTTCAGAGACTGAGAGGTATAGAGACACACTGTCAAGGTGACAGGTATCCTAGTGGTTCAGAGACTGAGAGGTATAGAGACACACTGTCAAGGTGACAGGTATCCTAGTCGTTTAGAGACTGAGAGGTATAGAGACACACTGTCAAGGTGACAGGTATCCTAGTGGTTTAGAGACTGAGAGGTATAGAGACACACTGTCAAGGTGACAGGTATCCTAGTGGTTTAGAGACTGAGAGGTGTAGAGACACACTGTCAAGGTGACAGGTATCCTAGTGGTTTAGAGACTGAGAGGTATAGAGACACACTGTCAAGGTGACAGGTATCCTAGTGGTTTAGAGACTGAGAGGTGTAGAGACACACTGTCAAGGTGACAGGTATCCTAGTGGTTTAGAGACTGAGAGGTAGAGACACACTGTCAAGGTGACAGGTATCCTAGTGGTTTAGAGACTGAGAGGTATAGAGACACACTGTCAAGGTGACAGGTATCCTAGTGGTTTAGAGACTGAGAGGTAGAGAGACACACTGTCAAGGTGACAGGTATCCTAGTGGTTTAGAGACTGAGAGGTATAGAGACACACTGTCAAGGTGACAGGTATCCTAGTGGTTTAGAGACTGAGAGGTATAGAGACACACTGTCAAGGTGACAGGTATCCTAGTGGTTTAGAGACTGAGAGGTAGAGACACACTGTCAAGGTGACAGGTATCCTAGTGGTTTAGAGACTGAGAGGTATAGAGACACACTGTCAAGGTGACAGGTATCCTAGTGGTTTAGAGACTGAGAGGTACAGAGACACACTGTCAAGGTGACAGGTATCCTAGTGGTTTAGAGACTGAGAGGTATAGAGACACACTGTCAATGTGACAGGTATCCTAGTGGTTTAGAGACTGAGAGGTAGAGAGACACACTGTCAAGGTGACAGGTATCCTAGTGGTTTAGAGACTGAGAGGTACAGAGACACACTGTCAAGGTGACAGGCATCTTATTCTATTATAGTCATTATATTATATTATAAGAGTCTCCACTCAGTATAGTGTTAATGATGACTGTTTGTTGTGTACATTGATTGAATGGTTAGGACTATGTCTCTACAGTCACAGTTTAAATCCCAAGAGACCAGGAGACCTAAAGGAAGCCTTCAACACTGCATCCCTTCATCCAGTCATAGTAAACAACCTGTCTGTCTGTCTGGTTGTTGTTGCTATCAGTATTCAAAATACTTACAACTCTATGTACAAGGACGACTTTAAACAATAAAACATTTACTTGAAGAACAGAGCAGATGCAACGTTTAAGACACCAAGAGGGTGTCCTGCAGGTAAACAAGACACCACTGAATCTTCTGGTCTTCTAGAACCAAGAGGGTGGCCTGCAGGTAAACAAGACACCACTGAATCCTCTGGTCTTCTAGAACCAAGAGGGTGTCCTGCAGGTAACCAAGACACCGCTGAATCCTCAGGTCTTCTAGAACCAAGTGGGTGTCCTGCAGGTAAACAAGACACCACTGAATCCTCTGGTCTTCTAGAACCAAGAGGGTGTCCTGCAGGTAAACAAGACACTACTGGATCCTCTGGTCTTCTAGAACCAAGAGGGTGTCCTGCAGGTAACCAAGACACCACTGAATCCTTTGGTCTTCTAGAACCAATAGGGTGTCCTGCAGGTAAACAAGACACCACTGAATCCTCTGGTCTTCTAGAACCAAGAGGGTGTCCTGCAGGTTAAACTTGTTAGGGATAGCCCTCCCCATTTTCTCAATTTCCGCCTGAAAACATACCCTAATCTAACTGCTTGTAGCTCAGGCCTAGAAGGAAGGATATGCATATTCTTGGTATCATTTGAAAGGAAACACTCTGAAGTTTGTGTAAATGTGAATTGAATGTAGGAGAATATAACACAATAGATCTGGTAGAAGAAAATACAAGGAAGTCAACAGACGTTTTTTGTTCTTTTGATTGTTGTTGCATCTTTAAAATCAACAAGAAAGGCCAAACATTCAGTTATGATACTGGGGATCATTTCAAATCAGAACATAAGTAGGCAACAGTATTTGACCAAAGTTTCAGATAGATACCTTCAGGAATGAGTGAGGTACATGCCATTGAGCATGAAGTCACCCAGGTGTCCCTAACAAGTTTCCCAAATGTACCCAAGTGGCCGAATTGGTACATTGATACAAATAACTATATACAAAATACAAAACAATTATTCTAACATACCCCAAAACATATATATTTGAAAAATTCAAAAATAAAAAAAAAAGAATATTTCAATATAAAAAAAAAGACTCTCAGTCCTCTACACAATGTTGCAATCCTGATGCCATGCATTTCTATCATATAACATAATTTTCATGAAATCACAAGTCCAATACAGCAAATGAAAGATAAACATCTTGTGAATCCAGCCATCATTTCCGATTTTTAAAATGTTTTACAGCGAAAACACAATATGTATTTCTATTAGCTAACCACAATAGCCAAAGACTCAACCGCATATTTTCACCATGTTTCTACCGCATAGGTAGCTATCACAAAACCGACCAAATAGAGATATAATTAGTCACTAACCAAGAAACAACTTCATCAGATGACAGTCTTATAACATGTTATACAATAAATGTATGTTTTGTTCGAAAATGTGCATATTTGAGGTATAAATCATAGTTTTACATTGCAGCTACCATCAAAAATATCACCAAAGCAGCCAGAATAATTACAGAGAGCAACGTGAAATACCTAAATACTCATCATAAAACATTTATGAAAAATACATGGTGTACAGCAAATGAAAGATAAACATCTTGTGAATCCAGCCAATATTTCCAAATTTTTAAGTGTTTTACAGCGAAAACACAATATAGCATTATATTAGCTTACCACAATAGCCACACACACAAACACATTTATTCACCGCATAGATAGCATTCGCAAAAACCAGCAAAAGATATAAAATTAATCACTAACCTTGACCAACTTCATCAGATGACAGTCTTATAACATCAGGTTATACAATACACTTATGTTTTGTTCGAAAATGTGCATATTTAGAGCTGCAAACCGTGGTTATACATTGTGAATACGTAGCATCGATTCACCAGAATGTCCGTAGCTATCTTGGACACTCACCTAATCTGACCAAATAACTCATCATAAACTTTACATAAAAATACTTGTGGTATGGCAAATCAAAGATACACTGGTTCTTAATGCAACCGCTGTGTTAGATTTTTAAAAATAACTTTACCATAACGTACACCTTGTGTTATCGCGAGACAGCACTCGCCAAAACGGCAGAGAATAGTAATCAACATTTTCCACAGAAATACGAAATAACATGATAAATTGTTCTTACTTTTGCTGAGCTTCCATCAGAATCTTGTACAAGGAGTCCTTGGTCCAGAATAAATCGTTGTTTGGTTTTAGAATGTCCTTTTCTCCTGTCGAATTAGCAACCTTAGCTAGCCATGTGGCGCGAACATGCCCATCTTCTCTTGACGCAAAGAACGGAAAACTCCAAAAGTCACAATAAACGTTGAATAATCTGATAAAACTCGGTTGAAAAAACATACTTTACGATGTTATTATCACATGTATCAAATAAAATCAGAGCCGGAGATATTCGCCGTGTAAACCGAACGCTTATCAGAAGACAACTCCAAAAGCTCACTCCAAAAGCTCTTGTTCGACCTCAGATCAAGCTAGACACCCCATTCCACCTTCCACTGCCTGTTGACATCTAGTGGAAGGCGTATGCAGTGCATGCATATCAATAAATATAAGGCAATTGAATAGGCAGGCCCTGGAACAGAGCATCGTTTTCAGATTTTTCACTTCCTGTATGGAAGTTTGCTGCAAAGTGAGTTCTGTTTTACTCACAGATATAATTCAAACAGTTTTAAAAACTTGAGTGTTTTCTATCCAATAGTAATAATAATATGCGTATTGTATGATCTAGAATAGAGTACGAGGCAGTTTAATTTGGGAACGATTTTTTCCAAAGTGGAAACAGCGCCCCCGTATTGACAAGAAGTTATTAAGCTATGATATGGGTACATCTAATAGATCCTGCAGAGCATCATCAGAGAAAGGGAGGCTACTTAAACAAATCAAAATATGTTTTTTATTTTTCAAACACTTTTTGTTGGTTAATACAATCAGAAATCAGACATTGCCAAATGGGCACTTTCCTACATCTGAATGCATTCTGGAGAGAGACGCACCATAACTTCACCACCTCCCCTTCTTCTTGAGGCAAAATGTTAAATTATACTCATGACACGTTATCTTCACACATGTTTAAGGCGATTTTCAATGACAGTCACAACTCAATCAACTACACCTACTGCCATGCCCACTAACCAAATCGCAGGCTTCCCAAACACACTGGGGGGATTTGAAACAATCCACAGCATTTCTTTTAATGAAGTGAATGTTCCTCTGTGGCTAAGATGCTCCCTGGTGAAGTATTTTTATAATGTTATTTAGACAGGAGTAATTCTATAATGTTGGTGAAACATCACGTTACTTGAGGGCAATCCAGCATCCTAACTGTGCACTGTGAACTCGCTAACTTTCCTTTCCATTTCACAAGAAGCTGAAACCAGAGATCTGTAAATAATGATGAGATGCTCATGTCTCCGCCCTAACAATGGGGGTCTTAGGCTCTACACCGGTTATAAAGAGGATTCATGGGGGTCTTAGACTCTACACCGGTTATAAAGAGGATTCATGTGCTTCATTTGAAGGAGTTATTTGGCCACTTTGGTACAGACCTTATTAAAACATATAGTGTTTCCTTTAATTTAGTCAGTTACCTGTCTGCATTTGTCATCTGTTACCTTTTTCTTGTTCAAATCATGTGTTTTATTGAAAATGTTCCATTCCTATTGTTATAAACAGGGACAATCGTGACTTTGACTCCACACAACATAACATCCACAGATGTTTGAAATATATCTCTCAACATTGATCACTTTTCTACAGTGTTTCAAAGATATATCTTGTGTTTCAGATGTTTTATATACCTCTGTTTCTGGTGAATAATTGTTACTTTTTATAAACTTTTTATACTGTATTAAAAAATAGTATTTTGATCTTGAACTTGATTGTGTATTTATTCTTCACCTTAAACCGATGAATAGTTAATCTGGTCCCTTAAACTGATGAATAGTTAATCTGGTCCCTTAAACTGATGAATAGTTAATCTGGTACCTTAAACTGATGAATAGTTAATCTGGTCCCTTAAACTGATGAATAGTTAGCCTGGTCCCTTAAACTGATGAATAGTTAGCCTGGTCCCTTAAACTGATGAACAGTTAATCTGGTCCCTTAAACTGATGAATAGTTAATCTGGTCCCTTAAACTGATGAATAGTTAATCTGGTCCCTTAAACTGATGAATAGTTAGCCTGGTACCTTAAACTGATGAATAGTTAGCCTGGTACCTTAAACTGATGAATAGTTAGCCTGGTACCTTAAACTGATGAATAGTTAGCCTGGTACCTTAAACTGATGAATAGTTAGCCTGGTCCCTTATACTGATGAATAGTTAGCCTGGTCCCTTATACTGATGAATAGTTAGCCTGGTCCCTTAAACTGATGAATAGTTAATCTGGTCCCTTAAACCGATGAATAGTTAGCCTGGTACCTTAAACTGATGAATAGTTAATCTGGTACCTTAAACTGATGAATAGTTAATCTTAAACTGATGAATAGTTAATCTGGTCCCTTAAACTGATGAATAGTTAATCTGGTCCCTTAAACTGATGAATAGTTAATCTGGTACCTTAAACTGATGAATAGTTAGCCTGGTCCCTTAAACTGATGAATAGTTAGCCTGGTCCCTTAAACTGATGAATAGTTAGCCTGGTACCTTAAACTGATGAATAGTTAGCCTGGTCCCAGGTTAGTTTGTGTTGTCTTGCCAACTCCTATGGTATTTTGCAATACAGCACAAACAGATCTGGGACCAGGCTAATGAACAGTCTGTATTCAAATCTCAGTAAATGTTGTGATGGCTTCCGGTCTACGCAGTTCGTTGACTGTAACATTAGCTAAACGTTTCAGCACCTCTCCCCATTTCTCCTGGTCCTCCTCTCTCTCCTGGAGCTTGGCCTGGTGGGCAGAGTAGACTATGCCCAGGATGAGGCTCTCAAAGCGGGGTGCAGCCAGAGGGAGAGCCCCTCTCTGGTCCTCCAGGTCCTTCACCATCTGCTCAATGGAAGAGAGGGTCTTGGGGATGTTGTGGTTGATGCGAGCCAGGAAGGCCCGTCCCTGCCTCATAGATGCCATCTCCAGGTCCTTCACCATCTGCTCCATGGAAGAGAGGGTCTTGGGGATGTTGTGGTTGATGCGAGCCAGGAAGGCCCGTCCCTGCCTCATAGATGCCATCTCCAGGTCCTCCACCATCTGCTCCATGGAAGAGAGGGTCTTGGGGATGTTGTGGTTGATGCGAGCCAGGAAGGCCCGTCCCTGCCTTATAGATGCCATCTCCAGGTCCTCCACCATCTGCTCCATGGAAGAGAGGGTCTTGGGGATTTTGTGGTTGATGCGAGCCAGGAAGGCCCGTCCCTGCCTCATAGATGCCATCTCCAGGTCCTCCACCATCTGCTCCATGGAAGAGAGGGTCTTGGGGATGTTGTGGTTGATGCGAGCCAGGAAGGCCCGTCCCTGCCTCATAGATGCCATCTCCAGGTCCTTCACCATCTGCTCCATGGAAGAGAGGGTCTTGGGGATGTTGTGGTTGATGCGAGCCAGGAAGGCCCGTCCCTGCCTCATAGATGCCATCTCCAGGTCCTTCACCATCTGCTCCATGGAAGAGAGGGTCTTGGGGATGTTGTGGTTGATGCGAGCCAGGAAGGCCCGTCCCTGCCTCATAGATGCCATCTCCAGGTCCTTCACCATCTGCTCCATGGAAGAGAGGGTCTTGGGGATGTTGTGGTTGATGTGAGCCAGGAAGGCCCGTCCCTGCCTCATAGATGCCATCTCCAGGTCCAGCAAGATGATGTTGTTGTCTTTGTCGATCTCTACTCCACCCAACAAGAACTGTATGGAGAGGAAAGGAACTAACGATCAGTGAAATGTGGGTAGATAATAACATATGTATAAGAAAGAAGTTTAGGAGTGAGCTGATATGGGTGAGCGGAGGAAAAACAAAGAGTTTGACAACATGCCCATTAAAGTGTAGCCTGGTCCCAGACCTGTTTGTGTTTTCTTGCTGACTTTGATGGTCGTTGTCAGTAAGACATCCCAAACTGATCTGGGACCAGGCTAATAGAAGTGTAACCTCAAACATCAGGTTGGCATCACTGAGGGATTGGCCCTGGGTAGGAAGATCGCCATGTACGGCACCAGACACGTCTGAGAGAGAAACATGTTGTTCCTTTTAAATGATTCATTATGAGAAAAAATATATTGTTCCACTCAGGACCATTGCATATGAACATTTACATATCGATAAAGATTTTCAAACTGAACTTCCACTCAGAACCTGTTGTGGTATTCTATCACATTATATAACATACTAATTATGTAACTGGACTTCCACTCAGAACCTGTTGTGGTATTCTATCACATTATATAACATACTAATTATGTAACTGGACTTCCACTCAGAACCTGTTGTGGTATTCTATCACATTATATAACATACTAATTATGTAACTGGACTTCCACTCAGAACCTGTTGTGGTATTCTATCACATTATATAACATACTAATTATGTAACTGGATATCTACTCAAGGCATTCAAGACACAGAATATTTAAAATATAACAATAACACAAACTATAAATGAGTCTGATACCTCACCATCTAGTAGATTCTGAACCCATAGAGTTCCCAGAGTGACCCAGACCAGGAGTCTGATACCTCACCATCTAGTAGATTCTGAACCCATAGAGTCCCCAGAGTGACCCAGACCAGGAGTCTGATAACTCACCATCTAGTAGATTCTGAACCCATAGAGTTCCCAGAGTGACCCAGACCAGGAGTCTGATACCTCACCATCTAGTAGATTCTGAACCCATAGAGTTCCCAGAGTGACCCAGACCAGGAGTCTGATAACTCACCATCTAGTAGATTCTGAACCCATAGAGTTCCCAGAGTGACCCAGACCAGGAGTCTGATAACTCACCATCTAGTAGATTCTGAACCCATAGAGTTCCCAGAGTTCCCAGACCAGGAGTCTGATAACTCACCATCTAGTAGATTCTGAACCCATAGAGTTCCCAGAGTGACCCAGACCAGGAGTCTGATAACTCACCATCTAGTAGATTCTGAACCCATAGAGTTCCCAGAGTGACCCAGACGAGGAGTCTGATAACTCACCATCTAGTAGATTCTGAACCCATAGAGTTCCCAGAGTGACCCAGACCAGGAGTCTGATAACTCACCATCTAGTAGATTCTGAACCCATAGAGTTCCCAGAGTGACCCAGACCAGGAGTCTGATAACTCACCATCTAGTAGATTCTGAACCCATAGAGTTCCCAGAGTGACCCAGACCAGGACTCTGATAACTCACAATCTAGTAGATTCTGAACCCATAGAGTTCCCAGAGTGACCCAGACCAGGAGTCTGATATCTCACCATCTAGTAGATTCTGAACCCATAGAGTCCCCAGAGTGACCCAGACCAGGAGTCTGATAACTCACCATCTAGTAGATTCTGAACCCATAGAGTTCCCAGAGTGACCCAGACCAGGAGTCTGATATCTCACCATCTAGTAGATTCTGAACCCATAGAGTTCCCAGAGTGACCCAGACCAGGAGTCTGATAACTCACCGTCTAGTAGATTCTGAACCCATAGAGTTCCCAGAGTGACCCAGACCAGGAGTCTGATAACTCACCATCTAGTAGATTCTGAACCCATAGAGTTCCCAGAGTGACCCAGACCAGGAGTCTGATAACTCACCATCTAGTAGATTCTGAACCCATAGAGTTCCCAGAGTGACCCAGAGCAGGAGTCTGATAACTCACCGTCTAGTAGATTCTGAACCCATAGAGTTCCCAGAGTGACCCAGACCAGGAGTCTGATAACTCACCGTCTAGTAGATTCTGAACCCATAGAGTTCCCAGAGTGACCCAGACCAGGAGTCTGATAACTCACCATCTAGTAGATTCTGAACCCATAGAGTTCCCAGAGTGACCCAGACCAGGAGTCTGATAACTCACCATCTAGTAGATTCTGAACCCATAGAGTTCCCAGAGTGACCCAGACCAGGAGTCTGATAACTCACCATCTAGTAGATTCTGAACCCATAGAGTTCCCAGAGTGACCCAGACCAGGAGTCTGATAACTCACCATCTAGTAGATTCTGAACCCATAGAGTTCCCAGAGTGACCCAGACCAGGAGTCTGATAACTCACCATCTAGTAGATTCTGAACCCATAGAGTTCCCAGAGTGACCCAGAGCAGGAGTCTGATAACTCACCGTCTAGTAGATTCTGAACCCATAGAGTTCCCAGAGTGACCCAGACCAGGAGTCTGATAACTCACCATCTAGTAGATTCTGAACCCATAGAGTTCCCAGAGTGACCCAGACCAGGAGTCTGATAACTCACCACCTAGTAGATTCTGAACCCATAGAGTTCCCAGAGTGACCCAGACCAGGAGTCTGATAACTCACCATCTAGTAGATTCTGAACCCATAGAGTTCCCAGAGTGACCCAGACCAGGAGTCTGATAACTCACCATCTAGTAGATTCTGAACCCATAGAGTTCCCAGAGTGACCCAGACCAGGAGTCTGATAACTCACCACCTAGTAGATTCTGAACCCATAGAGTTCCCAGAGTGACCCAGACCAGGAGTCTGATAACTCACCATCTAGTAGATTCTGAACCCATAGAGTTCCCAGAGTGACCCAGACCAGGAGTCTGATAACTCACCATCTAGTAGATTCTGAACCCATAGAGTTCCCAGAGTGACCCAGACCAGGAGAATGATAACTCACCATCTAGTAGATTCTGAACCCATAGAGTTCCCAGAGTGACCCAGAGCAGGAGTCTGATAACTCACCATCTAGTAGATTCTGAACCCATAGAGTTCCCAGAGTGACCCAGAGCAGGAGTCTGATAACTCACCATCTAGTAGATTCTGAACCCATAGAGTTCCCAGAGTGACCCAGACCAGGAGTCTGATAACTCACCATCTAGTAGATTCTGAACCCATAGAGTTCCCAGAGTGACCCAGACCAGGAGTCTGATAACTCACCATCTAGTAGATTCTGAACCCATAGAGTTCCCAGAGTGACCCAGACCAGGAGTCTGATAACTCACCATCTAGTAGATTCTGAACCCATAGAGTTCCCAGAGTGACCCAGACCAGGAGTCTGATAACTCACCATCTAGTAGATTCTGAACCCATAGAGTTCCCAGAGTGACCCAGACCAGGAGTCTGATAACTCACCATCTAGTAGATTCTGAACCCATAGAGTTCCCAGAGTGACCCAGACCAGGAGAATGATAACTCACCATCTAGTAGATTCTGAACCCATAGAGTTCCCAGAGTGACCCAGACCAGGAGTCTGATAACTCACTATCTAGTAGATTCTGAACCCATAGAGTTCCCAGAGTGACCCAGACGAGGAGTCTGTTAACTCACCATCTAGTAGATTCTGAACCCATAGAGTTCCCAGAGTGACCCAGACCAGGAGTCTGATAACTCACCATCTAGTAGATTCTGAACCCATAGAGTTCCCAGAGTGACCCAGACCAGGAGTCTGATAACTCACCATCTAGTAGATTCTGAACCCATAGAGTTCCCAGAGTGACCCAGACCAGGAGTCTGATAACTCACCATCTAGTAGATTCTGAACCCATAGAGTTCCCAGAGTGACCCAGACCAGGAGTCTGATAACTCACCATCTAGTAGATTCTGAACCCATCGAGTTCCCAGAGTGACCCAGACCAGGAGTCTGATAACTCACCATCTAGTAGATTCTGAACCCATAGAGTTCCCAGAGTGACCCAGACCAGGAGTCTGATAACTCACCATCTAGTAGATTCTGAACCCATAGAGTTCCCAGAGTGACCCAGACGAGGAGTCTGATAACTCACCATCTAGTAGATTCTGAACCCATAGAGTTCCCAGAGTGACCCAGACCAGGAGTCTGATAACTCACCATCTAGTAGATTCTGAACCCATAGAGTTCCCAGAGTTCCCAGACCAGGAGTCTGATAACTCACCATCTAGTAGATTCTGAACCCATAGAGTCCCCAGAGTGACCCAGACGAGGAGTCTGATAACTCACCATCTAGTAGATTCTGAACCCATAGAGTTCCCAGAGTGACCCAGACCAGGAGTCTGATAACTCACCATCTAGTAGATTCTGAACCCATAGAGTTCCCAGAGTGACCCAGACCAGGAGTCTGATAACTCACCATCTAGTAGATTCTGAACCCATAGAGTTCCCAGAGTGACCCAGACCAGGAGTCTGATACCTCACCATCTAGTAGATTCTGAACCCATAGAGTTCCCAGAGTGACCCAGACCAGGAGTCTGATAACTCACCATCTAGTAGATTCTGAACCCATAGAGTTCCCAGAGTGACCCAGACCAGGAGTCTGATAACTCACCATCTAGTAGATTCTGAAGCCATAGAGTTCCCAGAGTGACCCAGACGAGGAGTCTGTTAACTCACCATCTAGTAGATTCTGAACCCATAGAGTTCCCAGAGTGACCCAGACCAGGAGTCTGATAACTCACCATCTAGTAGATTCTGAACCCATAGAGTTCCCAGAGTGACCCAGACCAGGAGTCTGATAACTCACCATCTAGTAGATTCTGAACCCATAGAGTTCCCAGAGTTCCCAGACCAGGAGTCTGATACCTCACCATCTAGTAGATTCTGAAGCCATAGAGTTCCCAGAGTGACCCAGACCAGGAGTCTGATAACTCACCATCTAGTAGATTCTGAACCCATAGAGTTCCCAGAGTGACCCAGACCAGGAGTCTGATAACTCACCATCTAGTAGATTCTGAACCCATAGAGTTCCCAGAGTGACCCAGACCAGGAGTCTGATAACTCACCATCTAGTAGATTCTGAACCCATAGAGTTCCCAGAGTGACCCAGAGCAGGATTCAGAGTTGAGATTTCACCACCATTTCTCTTTTCTGAACGTATAACTCTGATTGCACGATGGTTTCACTGCTTCCTGTCTTTCCTTAGCTTCTACTTCAAGTTCTGTTTTTATACACTAAAAACCCCAGTGCGATAGCCAGTGAGTTAAAGGCTAGAATGCCATACATTCTTCAGCCTAGGAAACAGGACATCGGGTCCAGTTGGCTCATAGGTTTACAGTTACAGTTACAGTTTACACTACCGTTCTTCATTCCTGGTCCTACTGGGTGTACAGGCTCATTATTCCAGCCAGTACACACCCAACTGTTCAACTACCGTAATCACTAAGCCATTAACTGAATGTGTGTTAGTATTTGAACCAAGTCAATAACACAATAGAAACGTCTATATACAGTGTGTGCAAATGAAGTAAGATTAGGGAGGTGAGGCAATAAATAGGCCGTAGTGGCGAAATAATTACAATTTAGCAAATAAACACTGGAGTGGTAGATGTGCAGAAGAGGAATAGGCAAGTAGAGACACTGGGGTGCAAAGGAGAATGAAAAAAAAATACATATAAATAAAATAAATAACAAAATTGGGATGAGGTAGTTGGATGGGCTATTTACAGATGGGCTATGTACAGGTGCAATGATCTGTAAGCTGCTCTGATAGCTGATGCTTCAAGTTAGTGAGGGAGATATGAGTCTCCAGCTTCAGTGATTTAGTGACAGCACCACAGATTCACTGGCAGCATCAGCTGAGCTGGGTCGTCACTAGTTACCACAGCCACAAAGTGATAAACATCGCCTAATTATACAATTTCTCTTCTTAAAAAGTGATTTTAAACCTAACCACACTAATAACCGTATGCCTAACATGCTGTCTACACCGGGATGTTGATTTTGTCCATCCACACCAGACATGATCAGGACATGCAGGCTGAAATATCAAAACTCTTAACCAACTATATTAATTTGAGAACAGGTGGAAACACATGAAACGTTCATGGATATTTAGCTAGCTAGCTTGCTGTTGCTAGCTCATTTGTCCTATTTAGCTAGCTAGAATGCTGTTGCTAGCTCATTTGTCACATTTAGCTCGCTAGCTTGCTGTTGCTAGCTCATTTGTCCTATTTAGCTAGCTAGCTTGCTGTTGCTAGCTCATTTGTCGCACTTCACCCGCTAGCTTGTTGTTGCTAGCTCATTTGTCCTATTTAGCTCGCTAGCTTGCTGTTGCTAGCTCATTTGTCGCACTTCACCCGCTAGCTTGCTGTTGCTAGCTCATTTGTCCTATTTAGCTAGCTAGATTGCTGTTGCTAGCTCATTTGTCTTATTTAGCTAGCTAGATTGCTGTTGCTCGCTCATTTGTCCTGGGATATAAACATTGGTTTGTTATTTTACTTGAAAACAAGATCCTTTTTTTTCCTGGATCTTTTGTAGAATTTTTACCCATTTTGAGTCACACAAAATCTTGTTCTCTACTCCGCCAATTAACCCACAGATAAACGGGGGAAATGTAGTTTCTTGTAATCTCTTCTTCTTCTTCTTCTGTGGACTTTATGTGTGTCAGTTGGCAACCAACTTTAAGGTGCATCACCACCACCAACTGGACTGGAGTGTGGACCTCAGTTCAGCTTTCTATACACTCTATTTAATTTATTCCATATTAAGGGTCCTAACCTAGGAACTAAATTATTTGTCTCCTTCTCAACTTTGCCTGCAGTTTTCTCTCTCTCCCTCCCTTCCTCTAAACCCTCCCTCTCTCACTCCCTCCGTCCCTCCATCTAACCCCAGCCTTCTGGCAGAACCAGGAAGTACCTCCCTCTCCCACAAACTCTCTTCTGAGGAAACAAAACTGATCTGAGTGTCTGTCGTCTGTCTGTGTGAGAGTGAACAACCGTCCAAATGGCTCAACAGGGAGATCTGCTGGACCAGGACCAGTTCTGTTGTTCTGTCTGTCTGGATCTACTGAAGGAGCCGGTCACTATTCCCTGTGGACACAGTTACTGTAGGAGCTGTATTGAGGGCTGCTGGGATCAGGATGTTCTGAAAGGGGTCTACAGCTGTCCTCAGTGCAGAGAGACCTTCACTCCAAGGCCTAATCTGAGGAAAAATAACATGTTGGCTGAGCTGGTGGAGAAACTGAGGAAGACAGGACTCCAGGCTGCTCCCCCTCCTGCTCTGTGCTATGCTGGACCTGGAGATGTGGCGTGTGATTTCTGCACTGGGACCAGAAAGCAGAAAGCCCTCATGTCCTGTCTGGCATGTCTGGCCTCTTACTTTGAGACTCACCTCCAACCTCACTATGAATTTCATCCTTTGAAAAAGCACAAGCTGGTCAAAGCCACCGCACAACTACAGGAGAAGATCTGCTCTCATCATGACA
Source organism: Salvelinus namaycush (assembly GCF_016432855.1). Taxonomy (NCBI): domain Eukaryota; kingdom Metazoa; phylum Chordata; class Actinopteri; order Salmoniformes; family Salmonidae; genus Salvelinus; species Salvelinus namaycush. The sequence goes on from NW_024061007.1 coordinate 417,806, forward strand.
AACTGCTGGAGGTTTACTGTCGTACCGATCAGCAGTGTATCTGTTATCTGTGTACAATGGATGAACATAAAGGCCATGATACAGTGTCAACTGCAGCAGAGAGGAATGAGAAACAGGTAAGACCAGAACAACTTGTTGGTGACTGTCTGATAAACAAAGAATTAAAGATACAGTAGGAACTAAATCTGTTTGAATATGAGAGAATTCAAATGAAATCGATCCACAGCAGAATAAATATGAACACAAACCTTGAGTAAATAGATATGTTAACCCAGAGTCTCCAAATGTATCACCATTTTCTAAAGTCAAACACTATTATCATTCTGAATGGCCTTTAATGAGTCCAAAGTTCAGTCTCAACCCCTTGATACATGTAGGCCTACCATAACAACTATAATCATTCACATAGCAACATAAAATAATGTTGTAAAGGGACTTCCTCAGGATTGTAGACCTTCCTCTCTTTGGGTCCTATGTCACATTACTATACTATTGATCTACTGGACTAATAAAGCTTGATAGCTCATTGAAGAGTGATTCTCCACAGAGGCAGCTGGGGATGAGTCAGCAGAAGGTCCAGCAGAGATTCCAGGAGAGAGAGAAGGAGCTGAAGGAGCTCCAACAGGCTGTGGAGTCTTTCAAGGTGAGTATTGTTGACCAGAGGAGACACACCATTTTACCCTTCTCCTCCAATCAGAGAGAGGGAGAGGGAGAGGGGTCCCTATCCAATCCCACTGACCCCACTGTTGGGAACAGGCTGTCTGGACCCCTTTCAGAGAATAGACTGTTTAATGTAACTGACGGGATATGAACCCAGGTCTACCGTGGGAGAAACCAACATCTTGACCGTTACACCAAGAGGACATTCCCCATTGGACCGACACTGATTTAGAAGTAGCAGGCGGGGCTACCTCATCACATAACCATGAGTAACCATGACAGACTCATGTCCCCTATACAATAACATGGAGCTCTCTCTCTCAATTCAATTCAAAGATCTTTATTGGCATGGGAAACATATCTTTACTATGCCAAAGCAAGTGAAATAGATAATAACCTGATGAGGACCAGGGGGTGCTGTTTTCACTTCGGGGAAAAATCGTATGCAATTTAAATGGCCTCGTACTCAATTCTTGCTAGTACAATATGCATATTATTATTACTATTGGATAGAAAACAACCTCTAGTTTCTAAAAACGTTTGAATTTTTTCTCTGAGTGGAACAGAAGTCATTTGGCAGCACTTTCCCTGACCAGGAAGTAGAATGCAAGATGTCTATGCTCGCTTCAACACTCTGCCTATACATGGTCATGCCACGTATGACCCGAAACACACCTCATACGCCTTCCTCCGGGTGTCAAGAGGACGTCAGAGGAGAAATTTTGTGTTTATCTTGTTCTGACGTGAAATAAGACCTATTTCTTTGACGTGACCGTCCATTTCCGGAAGTCTGAAGCGCGCGACTTGGAAGAGAGATTGTGTTTTGTTTTGCTGCCGTTTCGGACGTCAACTATCTCCGGCTCGGATTTGATTTGATAAATGAGACCATATCATCGTAATGTATGTTTTTTCAATATAGTTTAATCAGATTATTTGAATTTTTTCGGGAGTTTTGCCGTGTTCCGTTCTGTGACTTTGTTTACTTTGGAGAGATCCGTGCCACTCGACTAGTACCCATGCTAAATGAAGAGGGAAAGTTGCCATTCTGAATGGAAAGAACGACTCATCTGGACTAAGGACACCTTGATCAACATTCTGATGAAAGATCAGCAAAAGTAAGACCCAATTTATAATGTTATTTCATATATCTGTCGTGCATGTCAACTGGTCGTGCGCGCCCAAGTGTGTCTGGCTGGCGTGGCTATGCTAATATAGCGCTACATTTTGTTTTCGCTGTAAAACATTTAATAAATCGGAAATATTGTCTGGAATCACAAGAATCCTGTTTTTCAATTGCTGCACAGTATGTATTTCTCAGAAATGTTTTATGAGGAGTAATTAGGTATTTGACGTTGGTGTCTGTAAATGTTATGGCTGCTTTCGGTGCAATTTCTGATTGTAGCTGAAATGTAATTTATGATTTATACCATAAATATGCACATTTTTCAAAAAAAACATATGCTATACAATAAATATGTTATCAGACTGTCATCTTATGAAGTTGTTTCTTGCTTAGTGGCTATATATATCTTTATTTGGTCGAATTAGTGATAGCTGGTGATGGAGTAAAAAACTGATGGTGTTAGAAAGTGGTGTCTTTTGCTAACGTGGTTAGCTAATAGATTTACATATTGTGTCTTCCCTGTAAAACATTTTAAAAATCGGACATGTTGGCTTGATTCACAAGATGTGTACCTTTCATATGCTGTATTGGACTTGTTAGTGTGTGAAAGTTAAATATTTCTAAAAAACATTTTTTTGAATTTCGCGCTCTGCCTTTTCAGTGGAATGTGGGAGGAGTTCCGCTAGCGGAACGGGGGAGTGAGACAGGATAAACAATCATGAATGAACAGTAAACATTACACTCACACAAGTTTCAAAGGAATAGAGACATTTCAAATGTTATAATTCAAGTGCAAACAGAGTGAGTCATGCGCCAGACTGAGTTCTGGAGGTGAAATGGAAATGAATGAGGGAGAGTTAAGTGAGGTAGAAGGTGTGGTGAAGAGCTCAGAACCAGAGCATCAATGGACATGATAAAGAAGAATCTGGTGCAGTAGGAGTTACATTGTTGGAGAAAGTGGATCCATACCTTTTGGCAGATCCATTAGTGGTTTCAGGGTTTGTGGGAAAGGAGTTGGGTCCAGTTGAATCAGTGAAGGTAACCTAGGTAACCTGTAGTGGACTTGTGATATTTGTTTGTTTCTTCTGACCAGAGGGAGTGGGCGCTCCCTGTCACGTAACTTGGGTCAAGATCTGTTTCTTGCTTTGCTCTCAGGAACAGGGCACCATTGAAAGGAGTTTCAGGTACAACGTTTATGGTCGTGTTGCAGCAGTTTGTAGGAGGGAGACTCCAAGATGTGGGAAGTGTGCAGGAGGTCATGGGATAGAGGATTGTGTAGTTTCAGTGGATAAAGTTGTGTGTCGACTGTAGGGGTCCCCATGTTGCTGGGGATCAGAAGTGTCTGGTGAGAGAGAGGCAGGTTGAGGTGGCTAGAGTCAGAGTAGTGCAGAAGGTGTCGTATGCTGAGGCAGTGAAGAAAGTAGAGGAGGATGGGTCAAGGGTGAGGGATCCTGAGAGGATCCCTGTGAGTAGTAGATCTGTGCAGCACAGAGGGAAAGGCCAACGAGTGATATTTGCTTCAGTAAGGTTGGCTTCTTAACGTTCATAGCAATGGTTATCAACTGTACCGCAGAAATGGAACGTAAATCACAGACAATAGATGTTGTGGTGGCAGCTGTAGAGAAGTATTTGGTCATACGAGATATGACTTCAGAAGAGTTCCAGGGTGTGTTGAGTGGTGGTGTCCCGTCCTCCCAGGTCGTTGACATGGTGCAGGAGCAGATAGGGTCAAAGTAGTGGAATGGGGTAGTGGGTTTTTAATGAGTGTGGGGTTAGTTGGCATGGTGCAGGAGCAGATAGGATCAAAGTAGTGGAATGGGATAGTGGGTTTTTAATGAGTGGAGGGTTAGTTGGCATGGTGCAGGAGCATATAGGGTCAAAGCAGTGGAATGGGGTAGTGGGTTTTTAATGAGTGTGGGGTTAGTTGGCATGGTGCAGGAGCAGATAGGGTCAAAGCAGTGGAATGGGGTAGTGGGTTTTTAATGAGTGTAGGGTTAGTTGGCATGGTGCAGGAGCAGATAGGGTCAAAGCAGTGGAATGGGGTAGTGGGTTTTTAATGAGTGTAGGGTTAGTTGTCATGGTGCAGGAGCAGATAGTGTCAAAGTAGTGGAATGGGGTAGTGGGTATTTAATGAGTGTAGGGTTAGTTGGAAGGGTGTTTTATTATTTGTATCACAAAGTAAATTAGATTTATATTATAGTCCAGTTGGGGGCGGTAATGCAACATATTGGATGCCAACCACCGTTAAACTCCAAAGAAGAAGAAACGTTATATTATGTCTATGTACAGTGTTGTAACAATGTCTCTCTCTCTCTCTCATTCCATCACTGTCGTGGTAGTTGGTTGTGTTGGTCTCTGGTTATGAATGGGGTGCTGACAGACAATCGTTGATGGATATTTATAGAGCTCTGATCAGGACAACAATTGATTACAGGTGTATAGTTTATGGAACAGCAGCAAAGACTTGTCTTCAGAAGCTGGACAGAATCCAGTATATAGCTTTAAGGATATGTATTGGTGCATTTAAATCAACATCTGTATGTGTCTTACTAGTGGAGACAGGTGAGATGCCTTTGGATATACGGCGTAATAAATTGTCATTAGCTTATTGGGTTGAAAGGCTGTGAGGTTGAGCATCCCACTGCTACTGTTCTGGATGACTGTTGGGAATATACTAGTAGACAAGGCAGTGGTTTTGGTTGGACAGTTGGAAAGCTTGCTGATGAGAGTGGTTTGAAGGAGTTGGAGGTTGGCCCTTCTGTGGTGATAGGGGATGTTCCTCCATGGTTACTCCCAGATCCTGTTGTTGATCTAACCCTGGTAGACAAAAGGAAAGATTGGTCAGAAGTCAGTGATGAAGGGAAACTGGTTGATAATTACATTGGTAGAAGTTTCTATGCTTTTTTACCTCTTTTCCCAAATGGATCCAAGGACCCAGATAGTGGGCACACAGGAGCAGGCGTTTACCTTCCTGAATTTGATGTGCAGATATGTAGAAGACTAACAGATGAACTGTCAGTACCCTCAGTTGAACTGTTGGTGATAATAGTTGTCCTCCAGTGGGTGGAGGACGTACAACCTGTTAGAATTATAGGATGCTCAGATTCTCTGTCTGTATTGAATAGTTTATCATCTGGTAAATCTAGTAGGAGTGACCTACAAAATCAAATCAAATTGTATTTGTCACATGCGCCGAATACAACAGGTGTAGACCTTACAGTGAAATGCTGAATACAACAGGTGTAGACCTTATAGTGAAATGCTGAATACAACAGGTGTAGACCTTACAGTGAAATGCTGAATACAACAGGTGTAGACCTTACAGTGAACTGCTGAATACAACAGGTGTAGACCTTACAGTGAAATGCTGAATACAACAGGTATAGACCTTACAGTGAAATGCTGAATACAACAGGTGTAGTAGACCTTACAGTGAAATGCTTACTTACGAGATCCTAACCAACAATGAAGTTAAAACATGTTTGGATCAGAATAAGAATAAAAAGTAACAAGTAATTAAAGAGCAGCAGTAAAATAACAATAGTGAGACTATATACAGGGGCGTACCGGTACAGAGTCAATGTGGAGGCTATATACAGGGGGTACCGGTACAGAGTCAATGTGGAGGCTATATACAGGGGGTACCGGTACAGAGTCAATGTGGAGGCTATATACAGGGGGTACCGGTACAGAGTCAATGTGTAGGCTATATACAGGGGGTACCGGTACAGAGTCAATGCGCTGGGGCATCGGTTAGTTGAGGTAGTATGTACATGTAGGTAGAGTTATTAAAGTGACTATTCATAGATGATAACAACAGAGAGTAGCAGCAGTGTAAAAGAGGGGGGGGGGGGAGCAAATAGTCTGGGTAGCCATTTGATTTGATGTTCAGGAGTCTTATGACTTGGGGGTAGAAGCTGTTTAGGTACCTCTTGAACCTAGACTTGGTGCTCCGGTACCGCTTGCCTTGCGGTAGCAGAGAGAACAGTCTTTGACTAGGGTGGCTGGAGTCTTTGACAATTTTTAGGGCCTTCCTCTGACACCGCCTGGTATAGAGGTCCTGGATGGCCGGAAGCTTGGCCCCAGTGATGTACTGGGCCATTCGCACTACCCTCTGTAGTGCCTTGTAGTCGGAGGCCAAGCAGCTGCCATACTATTGGAAGTATTACTGTTATTATGGAGAATTGAGAGAATGGGTGTAGTAGTGAGATTCTGCTGGGTTCCAGCACATTCAGGTGTGGAAGGAAATTAAATTGTAGACCAGTTAGCTAAAAGAGCTTTAAAACAAGATATAATTGATATTAATGTTCCACTGGGTAGAGGTGAGGCCAAATGTAAGATCAGAGACATTTTGATAGATGTGTGGCAGAAGAGATGGGACTCTGAGGACAAGGACAAGGGGCATTTATATGTCCTCTAAAGGTCGGTGGACCAAGGATCAAAGGTCAGATTAGGAAGGAAGACGTGGTGTTTACTCGATTGTGTTTAGGACATTGTACATTGAACTGGTCTGTACAATAACGTTGGTTTGTGTACCGCCATTATATCATAGAAGAAGAAGTTGTTGTGTGAGGGTTTTGTGGTTCCTGAGGAGGGCTTCTATTCTTTTTTCAAGTATTTTCTGAATTTATTAAAGCCAAAGCTAAAGCTACCCTAAACAATTCAATATATCAGTCAATATATTTTCTCTGTGATTTGTTGTTTTCCCGTCAACCGTTCCATCGCATCTTAACCCTGTTACCGGGCGGGCACTAGGACCCGGGGGAGGCTGCTGCTGCAGAGGCTGCTGCACCGGTAGTGACGTCAGTCCTACTTGTAGCTCATTGTGGTCAACGTCAGCTGTGGCTCGAGACTGCTAGCTAACGGTTAACGGAGAGGAAAAGACTCTGACAGGACACATTCATGTAGATAGGCTATGATGGCAATTTGTGGTAAGTTACATTAGAGAGAGAGACTTTTCACTACTATAGACTTTGGTCATAATCAAAGCTTTGTTAACCAATACGTTTTTATGTGAGGCTGCCGGTAAGTTACAGTGTAACAGACGTTGTGAGCTAGCTAACGGTAACGTTAACGGTGTCTTTTAAATACGACATAAGTTATGTGGCGATGATATCTAGATAACGTTGTATTTAATGTAGTTTTACTATCTGTACCAGGCTATAAATGACACAAACGATATCTAGTTAACGTTGTATTTAATGTAGTTTTACTATCTGTACCAGGCTATAAATGACACAGATGATATCTAGTTAACGTTGTATTTAATGTAGTTTTACTATCTGTGCCAGGCTATAAATGACACAAATGATATTTAGTTAACGTTGTATTTAATGTAGTTTTACTATCTGTACCAGGCTATAAATGACACAGATGATATCTAGTTAACGTTGTAAGAGAGGTGAAATGTAATTCTAAGGATCATTCCAGTCAGAAGAGGCTCTGTGAAGGTTCGTTTCAATTCATTTGCTATGGCCTCTGACAGAGGCCATAGCAAATGTACCTACTGTCTGTCTCTCTCTCTCTGTCTCTCTCTGTCTCTCTCTCTCTCTCTCTCTCTGTCTCTCTCTCAACAGCGCTCTGCACAGGCAGCAGTGGAGGACAGTGATCAGATCTTTACTGAGCTGATCCGCTCCATTGAGAGAAGGAGCTCTGAGGTGAAGGAGCTGATCAGAGCCCAAGAGAAGGCTCAAGTGAGTCAAGCTGAAGGACTCCTGGAGCAACTGAAGCAGGAGATAGCTGAGCTGAGGAAGAGAAGCACTGAGCTGGAGCAGCTCTCACACACAGAGGATCACATCCATTTCCTCCAGGTAACTAAACTGTCTTGTTACATGTGATATGAAATTAACTTCATGTGAAACGATTCATCTACATCATTATGTTGTCCTGTCTCTCTGTCCATCCCTCTCTCTCTCTCTGTCCATCCCTCTCTCTCTCTCTGTCCGCCCCTCTCTCCCTTTGTCCGTCCCCCTCTCTCTCTCTGTCGGTCTCTCTCTCTCCCTCTGTCGGTCCCTCTCTGCCCCTCTCTCTCTGTCCCTCTCTCTATGCACCTTTCTCTCTCTGTCCCTCTCTCTCGCTCTCTGTCCCTCTCTCTCGCTCTCTGTCCCTCTCTCGCTCTCTGTCCCTCTCTCGCTCTCTGTCCCCCTCTCGCTCTCTGTCCCCCTCTCGCTCTCTGTCCCCCTCTCGCTCTCTGTCCCTCTCTCTCTCTCTGTTCCTCTCTCTCTCTCTGTCCCTCTCTCTCTCTCTGTCCCTCTCTTTCTCTGTCCCTCTCTCTCTCTGTCCCTCTCTCTCTCTCTGTTCCTCTCTCTCTATGTTCCTCTCTCTCTCTGTCCCTCTGTCTCTCTCTCTCTCTGTCCCTCTCTCTCTCTGTCCCTCTCTCTCTCTGTCCCTCTATCTCTCTGTCCCTCTCTCTATCTCTCTCTGTCCCCCTCTCTCTCTCTGTCCCCCTCTCTCTCTCTGTCCCCCTCTCTCTCTCTGTCCCCCTCTCTCTCTCTGTCCCCCTCTCCCTCTCTGTCCCCCTCTCCCTCTCTGTCCCCCTCTCTCTCTCTGTCCCTCTCTCTCTCTCTGTCCCTCTCCCTCTCTCTGTTCCTCTCTCTCTCTCTGTCCCTCTCTCTTTCTCTGTCCCTCGCTCTCCCTCTCTCTCTGTCTCTGTCCCTCTCTCTCTGTCCCTCTCTCTCTCTCTGTCCTTTGCTCTCTCTCTCTGTCCTTTGCTCTCTCTCTCTGTCCTTTGCTCTCTCTCTCTGTCCTTTGCTCTCTCTCTCTGTCCCTCGCTCTCCCTCTCTCTCTGTCCCTCGCTCTCCCTCTCTCTCTGTCCCTCGCTCTCCCTCTCTCTCTGTCCCTCTCTCTCTCTCTCTCTCTCTGTCCCTCTCTCTCTCTCTCTCTCTCTGTCCCTCTTTCTCTCTCTCTCTCTCTCTCTGTCTCCCCCTGTCTCTCTCTCTCTCTGTCTCTCCAGAGTTATCAGTCTCTCTCCAGTATCAGTGTATCTTCAGACTTACCCAGCATCGTTGTCCGTCCTCTTCAGTACTTTGGAGATGTGAGTAAGTCTGTGTCTGAACTGAGAGAGAAACTAGAAGACTTCCTTAAAGGAGAATGGACCAAGATCTCCACTACAGGTGTGTTGAAAACAATAAGAACATCAACTTTAGACCATTGAAAGTTCCCTACTAGTCATATACATGTGGAATATGGTCTGATGATAACATTCCCTCTCTCTGTCAATGTGTTTGTGTGTCTGTAGTGAATATAGTGGATGTTGTACTGCCTCCAGAGCCCAAGACCAGAGAACAGTTGTTACAATGTGAGTCTCTTTATTGTGAAGTAACTAACAGTCTCTTTTTACTGACACTCCTAACAATCCCTCTAGAAATATATAGCAATAGTAGATCTAATCAAAGACTGGGTATCTATCTGACTCCTCATATTTCTCTGATTTGATCTCTGCTGTGCTCTAATCAAAGACAGGGTAGATACAGTATCTGACTTAACTTATTGTTCTGACTCCCCTCATTGGTCTCTGCTCTGCTCTTCTCCCAGATTCCTGTCAGCTCACACTGGACCCAAACACAGCATACACACACCTCTCTCTGTCTGAAGGGAACAGAAAGGTGACCTATACAGACCAAGTCCAACCATATCCTGACCATCCAGACAGATTCACCAACTGGTGTCAGGTTCTGTGTAGAGAGGGTCTGTCTGGACGCTGTTACTGGGAGGTGGAGTGGAGTGGTGATGTTTTTGTTACAGCAGTCTCATATAAAGACATCAGCAGAACAGAGACAGGGATAGGTAGTGCATTTGGATTCAATAACAAGTCCTGGAGTTTAAATTACTATAGTGGTGGTTATTGTTTCAGACACAATAGTGTTCAGACTAAAGTATCTGGCCCTCAGTCCTCCAGAGTAGGAGTGTACCTGGATCACAAGGCAGGTACTCTGTCCTTCTACAGTGTCTCTGACACAATGACCCTCCTCCACAGAGTCCAGACCACATTCACTCAGACCCTCTATCCTGGGTTTAGTCTCAATGGTACTGCTGAGCTGGTTAAACTGTAGTAGGGTCCACATAGATACTAGTCATGGTGGTTTAGTCTATAGCTGAGCTGGTTAAACTGTAGTAGGGTCCACATAGATACTAGTCATGCTGGTGTAGTCTATAGCTGAGCTGGTTAAACTGTAGTAGGGTCCACATAGATACTAGTCATGCTGGTGTAGTCTATAGCTGAGCTGGTTAAACTGTAGTAGGGTCCACATAGATACTAGTCATGCTGGTGTAGTCTATAGCTGAGCTGGTTAAACTGTAGTAGGGTCCACATAGATACTAGTCATGCTGGTGTAGTCTATAGCTGAGCTGGTTAAACTGTAGTAGGGTCCACATAGATACTAGTCATGCTGGTGTAGTCTATAGCTGAGCTGGTTAAACTGTAGTAGGGTCCACATAGATACTAGTCATGCTGGTGTAGTCTATAGCTGAGCTGGTTAAACTGTAGTAGGGTCCACATAGATACTAGTCATGCTGGTGTAGTCTATAGCTGAGCTGGTTAAACTGTAGTAGGGTCCACATAGATACTAGTCATGCTGGTGTAGTCTATATCTGAGCTGGTTAAACTGTAGTAGGGTCCACATAGATACTAGTCATGCTGGTGTAGTCTATAGCTGAGCTGGTTAAACTGTAGTAGGGTCCACATAGATACTAGTCATGCTGGTGTAGTCTATAGCTGAGCTGGTTAAACTGTAGTAGGGTCCACATAGATACTAGTCATGCTGGTGTAGTCTATAGCCGAGCTGGTTAAACTGTAGTAGGGTCCACATAGATACTAGTCATGCTGGTGTAGTCTATAGCTGAGCTGGTTAAACTGTAGTAGGGTCCACATAGATACTAGTCATGCTGGTGTTGTCTATAGCTGAGCTGGTTAAACTGTAGTAGGGTCCACATAGATACTAGTCATGCTGGTGTAGTCTATAGCTGAGCTGGTTAAACTGTAGTAGGGTCCACATAGATACTAGTCATGCTGGTGTAGTCTATAGCTGAGCTGGTTAAACTGTAGTAGGGTCCACATAGATACTAGTCATTCTGGTGTAGTCTATAGCTGAGCTGGTTAAACTGTAGTAGGGTCCACATAGATACTAGTCATGCTGGTGTAGTCTATAGCTGAGCTGGTTAAACTGTAGTAGGGTCCACATAGATACTAGTCATGCTGGTGTAGTCTATAGCTGAGCTGGTTAAACTGTAGTAGTGTCCACATAGATACTAGTCATGCTGGTGTAGTCTATAGCTGAGCTGGTTAAACTGTAGTAGGGTCCACATAGATACTAGTCATGCTGGTGTAGTCTATAATTGAGCTGGTTAAACTGTAGTAGGGTCCACATAGATACTAGTCATGCTGGTGTAGTCTATAGCTGAGCTGGTTAAACTGTAGTAGGGTCCACATAGATACTAGTCATGCTGGTGTAGTCTATAATTGAGCTGGTTAAACTGTAGTAGGGTCCACATAGATACTAGTCATGCTGGTGTAGTCTATAGCTGAGCTGGTTAAACTGTAGTAGGGTCCACATAGATACTAGTCATGCTGGTGTAGTCTATAGCTGAGCTGGTTAAACTGTAGTAGGGTCCACATAGATACTAGTCATGCTGGTGTAGTCTATAGCTGAGCTGGTTAAACTGTAGTAGGGTCCACATAGATACTAGTCATGCTGGTGTAGTCTATAGCTGAGCTGGTTAAACTGTAGTAGGGTCCACATAGATACTAGTCATGCTGGTGTAGTCTATAGCTGAGCTGGTTAAACTGTAGTAGGGTCCACATAGATACTAGTCACGCTGGTGTAGTCTATAGCTGAGCTGGTTAAACTGTAGTAGGGTCCACATAGATACTAGTCATGCTGGTGTAGTCTATAGCTGAGCTGGTTAAACTGTAGTAGGGTCCACATAGTTACTAGTCATGCTGGTGTAGTCTATAGCTGAGCTGGTTAAACTGTAGTAGGGTCCACATAGATACTAGTCATGCTGGTGTAGTCTATAGCTGAGCTGGTTAAACTGTAGTAGGGTCCACATAGATACTAGTCATGCTGGTGTAGTCTATAGCTGAGCTGGTTAAACTGTAGTAGGGTCCACATAGATACTAGTCATGCTGGTGTAGTCTATAGCTGATCTGGTTAAACTGTAGTAGGGTCCACATAGATACTAGTCATGCTGGTGTAGTCTATAGCTGAGCTGGTTAAACTGTAGTAGGGTCCACATAGATACTAGTCATGCTGGTGTAGTCTATAGCTGGGCTGGTTAAACTGTAGTAGGGTCCACATAGATACTAGTCATGCTGGTGTAGTCTATAGCTGAGCTGGTTAAACTGTAGTAGGGTCCACATAGATACTAGTCATGCTGGTGTAGTCTATATCTGAGCTGGTTAAACTGTAGTAGGGTCCACATAGATACTAGTCATGCTGGTGTAGTCTATAGCTGAGCTGGTTAAACTGTAGTAGGGTCCACATAGATACTAGTCATGCTGGTGTAGTCTATAGCTGAGCTGGTTAAACTGTAGTAGGGTCCACATAGATACTAGTCATGCTGGTGTAGTCTATAGCCTGAGCTGGTTAAACTGTAGTAGGGTCCACATAGATACTAGTCATGCTGGTGTAGTCTATAGCTGAGCTGGTTAAACTGTAGTAGGGTCCACATAGATACTAGTCATGCTGGTGTTAGTCTATAGCTGAGCTGGTTAAACTGTAGTAGGGTCCACATAGATACTAGTCATGCTGGTGTAGTCTATAGCTGAGCTGGTTAAACTGTAGTAGGGTCCACATAGATACTAGTCATGCTGGTGTAGTCTATAGCTGAGCTGGTTAAACTGTAGTAGGGTCCACATAGATACTAGTCATTCTGGTGTAGTCTATAGCTGAGCTGGTTAAACTGTAGTAGGGTCCACATAGATACTAGTCATGCTGGTGTAGTCTATAGCTGAGCTGGTTAAACTGTAGTAGGGTCCACATAGATACTAGTCATGCTGGTGTAGTCTATAGCTGAGCTGGTTAAACTGTAGTAGTGTCCACATAGATACTAGTCATGCTGGTGTAGTCTATAGCTGAGCTGGTTAAACTGTAGTAGGGTCCACATAGATACTAGTCATGCTGGTGTAGTCTATAATTGAGCTGGTTAAACTGTAGTAGGGTCCACATAGATACTAGTCATGCTGGTGTAGTCTATAGCTGAGCTGGTTAAACTGTAGTAGGGTCCACATAGATACTAGTCATGCTGGTGTAGTCTATAATTGAGCTGGTTAAACTGTAGTAGGGTCCACATAGATACTAGTCATGCTGGTGTAGTCTATAGCTGAGCTGGTTAAACTGTAGTAGGGTCCACATAGATACTAGTCATGCTGGTGTAGTCTATAGCTGAGCTGGTTAAACTGTAGTAGGGTCCACATAGATACTAGTCATGCTGGTGTAGTCTATAGCTGAGCTGGTTAAACTGTAGTAGGGTCCACATAGATACTAGTCATGCTGGTGTAGTCTATAGCTGAGCTGGTTAAACTGTAGTAGGGTCCACATAGATACTAGTCATGCTGGTGTAGTCTATAGCTGAGCTGGTTAAACTGTAGTAGGGTCCACATAGATACTAGTCACGCTGGTGTAGTCTATAGCTGAGCTGGTTAAACTGTAGTAGGGTCCACATAGATACTAGTCATGCTGGTGTAGTCTATAGCTGAGCTGGTTAAACTGTAGTAGGGTCCACATAGTTACTAGTCATGCTGGTGTAGTCTATAGCTGAGCTGGTTAAACTGTAGTAGGGTCCACATAGATACTAGTCATGCTGGTGTAGTCTATAGCTGAGCTGGTTAAACTGTAGTAGGGTCCACATAGATACTAGTCATGCTGGTGTAGTCTATAGCTGAGCTGGTTAAACTGTAGTAGGGTCCACATAGATACTAGTCATGCTGGTGTAGTCTATAGCTGATCTGGTTAAACTGTAGTAGGGTCCACATAGATACTAGTCATGCTGGTGTAGTCTATAGCTGAGCTGGTTAAACTGTAGTAGGGTCCACATAGATACTAGTCATGCTGGTGTAGTCTATAGCTGGGCTGGTTAAACTGTAGTAGGGTCCACATAGATACTAGTCATGCTGGTGTAGTCTATAGCTGAGCTGGTTAAACTGTAGTAGGGTCCACATAGATACTAGTCATGCTGGTGTAGTCTATAGCTGAGCTGGTTAAACTGTAGTAGGGTCCACATAGATACTAGTCATGCTGGTGTAGTCTATAGCTGAGCTGGTTAAACTGTAGTAGGGTCCACATAGATTACTAGTCATGCTGGTGTAGTCTATAGCTGAGCTGGTTAAACTGTAGTAGGGTCCACATAGATACTAGTCATGCTGGTGTAGTCTATAGCTGAGCTGGTTAAACTGTAGTAGGGTCCACATAGATACTAGTCATGCTGGTGTAGTCTATAGCTGAGCTGGTTAAACTGTAGTAGGGTCCACATAGATACTAGTCATGCTGGTGTAGTCTATAGCTGAGCTGGTTAAACTGTAGTAGGGTCCACATAGATACTAGTCATGCTGGTGTAGTCTATAGCTGAGCTGGTTAAACTGTAGTAGGGTCCACATAGATACTAGTCATGCTGGTGTAGTCTATAGCTGAGCTGGTTAAACTGTAGTAGGGTCCACATAGATACTAGTCATGCTGGTGTAGTCTATAGCTGAGCTGGTTAAACTGTAGTAGGGTCCACATAGATACTAGTCATGCTGGTGTAGTCTATAGCTGAGCTGGTTAAACTGTAGTAGGGTCCACATAGATACTAGTCATGCTGGTGTAGTCTATAGCTGAGCTGGTTAAACTGTAGTAGGGTCCACATAGATACTAGTCATGCTGGTGTAGTCTATAGCTGAGCTGGTTAAACTGTAGTAGGGTCCACATAGATACTAGTCATGCTGGTGTAGTCTATAGCTGAGCTGGTTAAACTGTAGTAGGGTCCACATAGATACTAGTCATGCTGGTGTAGTCTATAGCTGAGCTGGTTAAACTGTAGTAGGGTCCACATAGATACTAGTCATGCTGGTGTAGTCTATAGCTTAGCTGGTTAAACTGTAGTAGGGTCCACATAGATACTAGTCATGCTGGTGTAGTCTATAGCTTAGCTGGTTAAACTGTAGTAGGGTCCACATAGATACTAGTCATGCTGGTGTAGTCTATAGCTTAGCTGGTTAAACTGTAGTAGGGTCCACATAGATACTAGTCATGCTGGTGTAGTCTATAGCTTAGCTGGTTAAACTGTAGTAGGGTCCACATAGATACTAGTCATGCTGGTGTAGTCTATAGCTTAGCTGGTTAAACTGTAGTAGGGTCCACATAGATACTAGTCATGCTGGTGTAGTCTATAGCTGAGCTGGTTAAACTGTAGTAGGGTCCACATAGATACAATGTTTTAATCTTGTTCATTTCTATGAATCATGATGTCTGGTGTCGATGTATATTGGTTGTCATTCAGAACCATTGATATGTTTTCTCAGTTGGTTCTCTGTCTCTATGTAATTCTCCTCAGTATCATTGATCAGCTTGTTGGTCCTAATTGATGTGTTCTCTGTCACCTGGAGCTGCATGGAAAATGGTCCAGGAACTAAAGGACAATTCAGGACTAGTCAGCCCACTACAAGCTGGTATCACTTACTTTCTACTAAACTATATGGACTGGTTTCCCAGACACAGATTAATCCTAGTCCTGGACTAAAAAGTATGTTCAATGTAGATGTCCAGGAAACCGTCCCTAAATGTGTCATCTTTCATCCTCCCATACTGCTCAGTCCAGCAACATTAAACCTGTCCAGCAGGTGGTGCTATTGACCAAACAATAAAACCAGCAGATATCTTGACTTGTCACGCAGTATATCAGTAATGTTCAGAATAGTACTTTAATATCATTGGAGATTGATGGTCTTTTTAATCCACTATCCAGAGTCAGGAACAGATGAAGTTAGGTCTGCTACTGTTCAGTGATTAAATATGATTTATGGTGATGGGAAATAATAAAAAACACTAAACTTCATCTAGTAATAGTTTTCCTTTGTTATTTATTCCAAGGTGTGTCTTTAACTTGTAAATGTATTGTGTGGAGGTGAGCTAGTGGTGTGGCTGATAGAATAGAATGAAAAGGGAGGAGGGGAGGAAGAGGGGAGGAGTGAAGGGCTGTTCAAGAAACCAGATGAGGAAGAGGAAGATGTTCAGGGGAATTACTGTCTCTGTTCCAAATGGTTCCCTATTCCCTACGTAGTGCACTACGGTGCTTCTGACCAGGTCTAAAGTAGTGTTCTAAGTAGGGAATAGGGTGTAGATGTATTAAAATATCATGCTTTAGTGTTTGGCACAACAATATATTAGATCTCCACCCCCCCACTTCCTGTCTGTCATCCCCCAGTTCTGTTAAGACTTCCTCTCATTGATCTGGGCCTCATTCTAAATGGTCACTTTGTATTGATAGTCCATACTGGGCTTTACTATGGTTCTACATACAGTACCTGTATTGAAAGTCCATACTGGTCTTTACTATGGTTCTACATACAGTACCTGTATTGATAGTCCATACTGGTCTTTACTATGGTTCTACATACAGTACCTGTATTGATAGTCCATACTAGACTTTACTATGGTTCTACATACAGTACCTGTATTGATAGTCCATACTGGGCTTTACTATGGTTCTGCATACAGTACCTGTATTGATAGTCCATACTGGTCTTTACTATGGTTCTACATACAGTACCTGTATTGATAGTCCATACTGGTCTTTACTATGGTTCTACATACAGTACCTGTATTGATAGTCCATACTGGACTTTAATATGGTTCTACATACAGTATCTGTATTGATAGTCCATACTGGACTTTACTATGGTTCTACATACAGTACCTGTATTGATGAGGGCCTCACCATCCGGCTGCACAAAGAAAGCCAGGGACTGCAGTGTGCTCCAGTCTCCAGCAGGGGGCAGTAAAACCCTATGGACCTGAAAGGGACTGCAGTGTGCTCCAGGTTCCAGCAGGGGGCAGTAAAACCCTATGGACCTGAAAGGGACTGCAGTGTGCTCTAGTCTCCAGCAGGGGGCAGTAAAACCCTATGGACCTGAAAGGGACTGCAGTGTGCTCCAGTCTCCAGCAGGGGGCAGTAAAACCCTATGGACCTGAAAGGGACTGCAGTGTGCTCCAGTCTCCAGCAGGGGGCAGTAAAACCCTATGGACCTGAAAGGGAAAGTGAGGAGTAAAAATCAAAGGTGAATTTACATTGATGTTTCCACGGACACCAGAATCATATTCACGAGGCACCAAACTGAAGAAAATTAACTGAAACAGGGAGGGACTAACTGAACTAAAACAATTATGTTGCTAAATGTTTTGCTACAGTGTTCTCTAACGAATACGACCCTGGATTCAAATACTATTTGAAATCTTACAAATACTTTGAGCATTTCCTTTTGTCCTCCAGGTGGGCGGGGTCTGTTTGTACTTTTAGGACTTTTCTATTGGTTCCATTATAACAACCTCAATCAAACACTGCTTATTAAATATTCAACATTAATTTAACACAGGTTAACACAGGTCTGTTTCCACATTCCACATTAGAGGTTTGGAGAAAAACTAGTTTGACAAACTTTACTATTGGGGTGAACAAATTCTTTTAACATACACACAGTGCATTCAGAAAGTATTCAAACCCCTTCCCTTGTTCCACATTTTGTTACGTTACAGCCTTGTTCTACAATGGATGAAATAAACATTTCCTCATTAATCTACCCACAATACCCACACAATATAATCTACCCTATAATAACAAAGCGAAAAGAGATTTTTTGAATATTTTGCTTTTGTATAAAAAAAAATATATATATATATATTTTCAGACCCTTTCATATGAGACTCGAAATTGACCTTAGATGCATCCTGTTTCCATTGAGATATTTAATCGAGTCCACCTTTGGTAAAAATCAATTGATTGGACATGATTTGGAAAGGAACACACCTGTCTATATAAGGTCCCACAGTTGACAGCATGTCAGAGCTTGAGAGGATCTGCAGAGATGTGAAGAACAAGTCACATAAGTTACATGGACTCACTTTGTGGGCGGTAGGTAGTCTAGTGGTTCGAGCATTGGACTAGTAGCCGGAAGGTTGCAAGATTGAATCCCGAGCTGACAAGTAAAAAATCTGTCGTTCTGCCCCTGAAAAAAGCAGTTCACCCACTGTTCCACTGTAGGACGTCATTGAAAATAAGAATTTGTTCTTAACTGACTTGCCTAGGTAAATACAGGATACATTTAAAAATAAAGGTCAAATAATAATATAACTACAGACAAAGTTTTTACTGCCAGGTGACGTAGCCAGGAAAACTCCTGTCCCCTAATAGAAGCTGCAGAGGATTCAGTGGTGTCTTTTTTACCTGCAGGCCACCCTCTTGGTTCTGGAAGACCAGAGGATTCAGTGGCGTCTTGTTTACCTGCAGGCCACCCTCTTGGTTCTAGAAGACCAGAGGATTCAGTGGTGTCTTGTTAACCTGCAGGCCACCCTCTTGGTTCTAGAAGACCAGAGGATTCAGTGGTGTCTTGTTTACCTGCAGGCCACCCTCTTGGTTCTAGAAGACCATAGGATTCAGTGGTGTCTTGTTTACCTGCAGGACACCCTCTTGGTTCTGGAAGACCAGAGGATTCAGTGGTGTCTTGTTTACCTGCAGGTCACCCTCTTGGTTCTGGAAGACCAGAGGATTCAGTGGTGTCTTGTTTACCTGCAGGTCACCCTCTTGGTTCTAGAAGACCAGAGGATTCAGTGGTGTCTTGTTTACCTGCAGGACACCCTCTTGGTTCTAGAAGACCAGAGGATTCAGTGGTGTCTTGTTTACCTTCAGGACACCCTCTTGGTTCTAGAAGACCAGAGGATTCAGTGAATCTCTTGCTTACCTGCAGGCCACCCTCTTGGTTCTAGAAGACCAGAGGATTCAGTGGTGTCTTGTTTACCTGCAGGACACCCTCTTGGTTCTAGAAGACCAGAAGATTCAGTGGTGTCTTGTTTACCTGCAGGCCACCTTCTTGGTTCTAGAAGACCAGAGGATTCAGTGGTGTCTTGTTTACCTGCAGGACACCCACTTGGTGTCTTAAACTTTTCATCTGCTCTGTTCTTCAAGTAAATGTTTTATTGTTTAAAGTCGTCCTTGTACATAGAGTTGTAAGTATTTTTAATACTGATAGCAACAACAACCAGACAGACAGACAGGTTGTTTACTATGACTGGATGAAGGGATGCAGTGTTGAAGGCTTCCTTTAGGTCTCCTGGTCTCTTGGGATTTAAACTGTGACTACAGAGAGATAGTCCTAACCATTCAATCAATGTACACAACAAAAAGTAATCATTAACACTATATGGAGTGGAGACTCTTATAATACAATATAATATTACATTTACATTTACATTTAAGTCATTTAGCAGACGCTCTTATCCAGAGCGACTTACAAATTGGTGCATTCACCTTATGAAATCCAGTGGAACAACCACTTTACAATAGTGCATCTAACTCTTTTAAGGGGGAGGGGTGGGGTTAGGAGGATTACTTTATCCTATCCTAGGTATTCCTTAAAGAGGTGGGGTTTCAGGTGTCTCCGGAAGGTGGTGATTGACTCCGCTGACCTGGCGTCGTGAGGGAGTTTGTTCCACCATTGGGGTGCCAGAGCAGCGAACAGTTTTGACTGGGCTGAGCGGGAACTGTACTTCCTCAGAGGTAGGGAGGCGAGCAGGCCAGAGGTGGATGAACGCAGTGCCCTTGTTTGGGTGTAGGGCCTGATCAGAGCCTGAAGGTACGGAGGTGCCGTTCCCCTCACAGCTCCGTAGGCAAGCACCATGGTCTTGTAGCGGATGCGAGCTTCAACTGGAAGCCAGTGGAGAGAGCGGAGGAGCGGGGTGACGTGAGAGAACTTGGGAAGGTTGAACACCAGACGGGCTGCGGCGTTCTGGATGAGTTGTAGGGGTTTAATGGCACAGGCAGAGAGCCCAGCCAACAGCGAGTTGCAATAATCCAGACGGGAGATGACAAGTGCCTGGATTAGGACCTGCGCCGCTTCCTGTGTGAGGCAGGGTCGTACTCTGCGAATGTTGTAGAGCATGAACCTACAGGAACGGGTCACCGCCTTGATGTGTAATATAATGACTAGAATATAATAAGATGCCTGTCACCTTGACAGTGTGTCTCTATACCTCTCAGTCTCTAAACCACTAGGATACCTGTCACCTTGACAGTGTGTCTCTATACCTCTCAGTCTCTAAACCACTAGGATACCTGTCACCTTGACAGTGTGTCTCTCTACCTCTCAGTCTCTAAACCACTAGGATACCTGTCACCTTGACAGTGTGTCTCTATACCTCTCAGTCTCTAAACCACTAGGATACCTGTCACCTTGACAGTGTGTCTCTATACCCTTCAGTCTCTAAACCACTAGGATACCTGTCACCTTGACAGTGTGTCTCTGTACCTCTCAGTCTCTAAACCACTAGGATACCTGTCACCTTGACAGTGTGTCTCTATACCTCTCAGTCTCTAAACCACTAGGATACCTGTCACCTTGACAGTGTGTCTGTCTACCTCTCAGTCTCTAAACCACTAGGATACCTGTCACCTTGACAGTGTGTCTCTATACCTCTCAGTCTCTAAACCACTAGGATACCTGTCACCTTGACAGTGTGTCTCTATACCTCTCAGTCTCTAAACCACTAGGATACCTGTCACCTTGACAGTGTGTCTCTCTACCTCTCAGTCTCTAAACCACTAGGATACCTGTCACCTTGACAGTGTGTCTCTCTACCTCTCAGTCTCTAAACCACTAGGATACCTGTCACCTTGACAGTGTGTCTCTGTACCTCTCAGTCTCTAAACCACTAGGATACCTGTCACCTTGACAGTGTGTCTCTCTACCTCTCAGTCTCTAAACCACTAGGATACCTGTCACCTTGACAGTGTGTCTCTATACCTCTCAGTCTCTAAACCACTAGGATACCTGTCACCTTGACTGTGTGTCTCTCTACCTCTCAGTCTCTAAACCACTAGGACACCTGTCACCTTGACAGTCTTTCTCTATACCTCTCAGTCTCTAAACCACTAGGATACCTGTCACCTTGACAGTGTGTCTCTATACCTCTCAGTCTCTAAACCACTAGGATACCTGTCACCTTGACAGTGTGTCTCTAAACCTCTCAGTCTCTAAACCACTAGGATACCTGTCACCTTGACAGTGTGTCTCTGTACCTCAGTCTCTAAACCACTAGGATACCTCTCAGTCTCTAAACCACTAGGATACCTATCACCTTGACAGTGTGTCTCTATACCTCTCAGTCTCTAAACCACTAGGATACCTGTCACCTTGACAGTGTGTCTCTGTACCTCAGTCTCTAAACCACTAGGATACCTGTCACCTTGACAGTGTGTCTCTGTACCTCTCAGTCTCTAAACCACTAGGATACCTGTCACCTTGACAGTGTGTCTCTATACCTCTCAGTCTCTAAACCACTAGGATACCTGTCACATTGACAGTGTGTCTCTGTACCTCTCAGTCTCTAAACCACTAGGATACCTGTCACCTTGACAGTGTGTCTCTATACCTCTCAGTCTCTAAACCACTAGGATACCTGTCACCTTGACAGTGTGTCTCTGTACCTCTCAGTCTCTAAACCACTAGGATACCTGTCACCTTGACAGTGTGTCTCTATACCTCTCAGTCTCTAAACCACTAGGATACCTGTCACCTTGACAGTGTGTATCTATACCTCTCAGTCTCTAAACCACTAGGATACCTGTCACCTTGACAGTGTGTCTCTACCTCTCAGTCTCTAAACCACTAGGATACCTGTCACCTTGACAGTGTGTCTCTGTACCTCTCAGTCTCTAAACCACTAGGATACCTGTCACCTTGACAGTGTGTCTCTCTACCTCTCAGTCTCTAAACCACTAGGATACCTGTCACCTTGACAGTGTGTCTCTGTACCTCTCAGTCTCTAAACCACTAGGATACCTGTCACCTTGACAGTGTGTCTCTCTACCTCTCAGTCTCTGAAGACACCCAGCCATGGTTAGGATTCTTAGAGCAGCTTTTCCTGCTGAAAGACAGTTTCATTTCATCTGGTTTCAGAGATAATGTATTGTATATGTCCATAACCCCGTCCACCTATACTATATCTATACATACAGTATTCATTTCACCTACAGTACATTGTATCAAGTTCCCTCCTCACTACAACCACGTATTAATTATTATAGACACTTATAATCAGTGTTATAACATATACGTGTATTATAAGGCATTTTAAAGGTCATTAAAATAATTATAATATGTACTTCATAGAAACTGTTACCGTTTATATATTCTAACAACTCTATTTAATATTAAGGGTCCTAACCTAGGAATTAAAATATGTGTCTCCTTCTCGACGTTGCATGCAGTTCTTTCTCCCTCTCTCTAACCACTCCCTCCCTCCCTCCTTCCCTCCCTCTAAACTCACCTATCTAGCAGAACCAGAAAGGCCATACCTCCCAAAAACGAACTTCTGTGGAAACAAAACTGATCGGAGTCTCTGTGTCGTCTGTCTGTGTAAGAGTGAACAACTGTCCAAATGGCTCAGCAGGGACTTCTGCTGGACCAGGACCAGTTCTGTTGTTCTGTCTGTCTGGATCTACTGAAGGAGCCGGTCACTACTGCCTGTGGACACAATTACTGTAGAATCTGTATTGAGGGCTGCTGGGATCAGGATGTTCTGAAAGGGGTCTATAGCTGTCCTCAGTGCAGAGAGACCTTCACTCCAAGGCCTAATCTGAGGAAAAATAACATGTTGGCTGAGCTGGTGGAGAAACTGAAGAAGATAGGACTCCAGGCTGCTCCCCCTCCTGCTCTGTGCTATGCTGGACCTGGAGATGTGGCGTGTGATGTCTGCACTGGGACCAGGAAGCAGAAAGCCCTCATGTCCTGTCTGGTGTGTCTGGCCTCTTACTGTGAGACTCACCTCCAACCTCACTATGAATCTCCTGCTTTGAAGAAGCACAAGCTGGTCAAAGCCACCGCACAACTACAGGATAAGATCTGCTCTCATCATGACAAACTGCTGGAGGTTTACTGTCGTACCGATCAGCAGTGTATCTGTTATCTGTGTACAATGGATGAACATAAAGGCCATGATACAGTGTCAGCTGCAGCAGAGAGGACTGAGAAACAGGTAAGACCAGAACAACTTGTTGGTGATTGTCTGATAAACAAAGAATTAAAGATACAGTAGGAACTAAATCTATTTGAATATGAGAGAATTCAAATGAAATGGATCCACAAATATGAACACAGACCTTGAGTATATAGATATGTTAACCCAGATTCTCCAAATGTATCACCATTTTCTAAAGTCAAACACTATTATCATTCTGAATGGCCTTTTATGAGTCCAAAGTTCAGTCTCAACCCCTTGATACATGTAGGCCTACCATAAAAACTATAATCATTCATATAGCAACATAACATCATATTGTAAAGGGACTTCCCCAGGATTGTAGACCTTCCTCTCTATGGGTCCTATGTCACATTACTATACTATTGATCTACTGGACTAAGAAAGCTTCATAGCTCATTGAAGAGTGATTCTCCACAGAGGCAGCTGGGGATGAGTCAGCAGAAGGTCCAGCAGAGATTCCAGGAGAGACAGAAGGAGCTGAAGGACCTCCAACAGGCTGTGGAGTCTTTCAAGGTGAGTATTGTTGACCAGAGGAGACACACCATTTCACTTCTCTCCTCCAATCAGAGAGAGAGAGATGGGTCCTTATCCAATCCCACTGACCCCACTGTTGGGAACAGGCTGTCTGGACCCCTTTCATAGAGTAGACTGTTTAATGTAACCGACGGGATATGAACCCAGGTCTACCGTGGGAGAAACCAACATCTTGACCGTTACACCAAGAGGACATTCCCTATTGGACCGACACTGATTTAGAAGTAGCAGGCGGGGCTACCTCATCACATAACCATGAGTAACCATGACTGACTCATGTCCCCTATACATTAACATGGAGCTCTCTCTCTCTCAATTCAATTCAAAGATCTTTATTGGCATGGGAAACATATCTTTACTATGCCAAAGCAAGTGAAGTAGATAATAAATAATCATGAATGAACAGTAAACATTACACAACATTTATTTTCAAAAGAATAGAGACATTTCAAATGTTATAATACAAGTGAAGTGAATCGGGGGCGCTAGAGAGCGTGCTATGGAGTAGACGTGCTCCGCTCAATTTTGAAACAAATTAGTATTTATCTTAACCTCTCACAACCTATAACTTCAAACAAATATGACAAAGGGAAAAGGCATCAAAAAAGGGGGCGCTAAACAAGATAATTGGAATGAGATAGACAACGAACCAATTTCAACGTCGCCGACCCATGAGGAGCTAGCTGAAGAGGCTAGCTTCCAAGAGTCCCCACAGATCCTACTCAAAGTGACATACTGGCTGCGATAAACGCACTAAGCAAGAAGGTGGACACAAGGTTGGCTGATATCTCAAAGAGTATTGGGACTTTGGCCGAAACTGTGAAGGCAACTAAGGGAAGGGTGCACGAGGTTGAGCAGACGACAGTCGATCATGAGGCCAGACTACAGGACATAGAGAAACAGTGCGCAACGTTCAAAAATGACAACAAAACCCTGAAGGCCCGACTGGAAATGCTCGAGTCGCATTCAAGACGCCAGAACATCCGAATATGTGGGATCCAGGAGGACACTGAGAAAGGGAAACCCACTGAATTTGTCTCGGAGCTGATACCGGCATTGCTGGGGAGTGAACACTTCAAAACGGCCATCCTGATCGACCGCGCACACAGATCACAGGCAACGAAGCCGGCCAAGGGCGGGCCACCAAGGCCATTCATTGTAAGGCTGCACTATCCCCACACCAGGGATCTCATCCTCAAGCTGGCTAGTCAACTACAACGGAGCCAGGGTGTCTTTCTACCCAGATCTTACCTTGGAGGTGAGGAACCAACGGAAAGAGTATGATGAGGTACGCAACAAATGCAGGGCGGCCAACATCCGATATGGATTCCTCTTCCCAGCCCGGTTTAAGGTGACAGTCGAGGGATCAACACGTACGTTTGACAACGCAAAAGAGGCCGATCTGTTCTTGACAAGCAAGCTCCCCGGCTGAGGATACAGAACGGCTGTGCCAGCAGGCTAAATGGCCAAATACAGGCCAGGAATGTGTGTGAATTGAATTTCCGGCCTATGTCTTTTCGATCAGAAGATCAGAAATTGGGACTTATATGATAGGTGAGATGTTGTGGCTAATATAGCATTGTTTGGCATGTCATGTTTTAGCGCCACTCACCCCCTAACGTGAGAGTTAAGTTAAAACTTCTTGAGAATACAGGGGGTGCTGTTTTCGCATTAGCATAATTTGCTCTACAGATTAAACTGCCTCTTATTCAATTATTGCTCTTACTATATGCATATAAATAATACCATTGGAAAGAAAACAATCTCTAGTTTCTAAAACCGTTTCAATTTTGTCTCTGAGTGATACAGAAGTCATTTCACAGCACTTTCCATGACCAAGAACATAAAAGCAAGATGTGTTATGCTGGCTTCAAAGCTCTGCCTATATATGGTGGTGCCCCCTATGACCCGAAACACAACTCATTGGCCTTCCTCTGGGTGACAAGAGGACGTCAGAGGAAAAATGTCTTGTCTATCTGGGACTGACGTGAAATGAGAGCTAAATCTTTGGCGTGACCGACAACTTCCGGTTCTCTATAGCATGCGAATTGGAGCTACGTTTGTCTTCTGTTGTACGGCCATTATTATCTCCGTCTCGAAGTTTGTTTGATACATGTGACCAGATCATCGTAATGTATGTTTTTTCAATATAGTTTAATCAGATTATTTGAATTTTTTCGGGAGTTTTGAGGTGTTCCGTTGTCTGATTTTATTATCGTTTGAGAAATCCGTGCCACTCGACCGGTACCTGTGCTAAATGGAGTGGGAAAGTAACAATTCTGAACGGAACCAACGACTCATCTTGACAAAGGACACTTTGATCAACATTCTGATGAAAGATCAGCCATAGTAAGACCCAATTTACGATGTTATATCATATCTGTTGTGCATGTGAACTGGCCGTGGGCGCCTAGCCGAATCTGCCTGGTATAGCTATGCTAATTTAGCGCTACATTTTGTTTTCGTTATAAAACATTTAATAAATCTGAAATATTGTTTGGATTCACCAGATGTTGGGCTTTCAATATCTGTACGCTGTGTATTTTTCTGAAATGTTTTAAGATGAGTAATTCGTTATATGACGTTGGTCTCTGTAATTGTTCTGGCTGGGTCAGCACTATTTCAGATTGCAGCTGCAATGTAGAACTGTGATTTATACCTGAAAAATGCACATTTTTCAAAAAAAAAACTATGCTATACCATAAATATGTTATCAGACTGTCATCTTATGAAGTTGTTTCTTGGTTAGTGGCTATATATATTTTTATTTAGTTGAATTAGTGATAGCTACTGACGCAGGAAAAAACTGTTGGGAGTAAAAAAATCGTGTCCTTTGCTAACGTGGTTAGCTAATAGATTTACATATTGTGTCTTCCCTGTAAAACATTTTAAAAATCTGAAATGGTGGCTTTATTCACAAGATCTGTATCTTTCATCTGGTGTCTTGGACTTGTGATTTAATGATATTTAGATGCTACAATTTACTTGTGACGCTATGCTAGCTATGCTACTCAGTGGGGGGGGGAGTGGGGGGTGCTCCCGGATCAGGGTTGGTGACTCGTGAAAGGTTGTTATTTAATATTAGTTTATATGCGGAGCATCTTTAGATGACGAGTTAGTTCAAGCTTTATGTCTAGACACCCTAAGGTTTGTGTGTAAGCCAAGGAGTGCTTCGTTTGGGGAAGTCACTCAGTAAAGGGACGGGAGGGGGGATGGGGTCTGTGTTTAATGTTCACGTTTATTAATACAGGTGGCATGACAAGCTCCCGCACGGCGGGACGTTTTTCTTCTGGGTTTTGTATGACAGCAGCAATTTGCTTTAAAATAAGAAATGCCACATAGTGACCGAGCACAGAGTAGACCAGGTGGAATAAAGATAGTCAGCTGGAACTGTAATGGATTAGGGCATGTCGTGAAACGAGCTAAGGTTTTTTCTCATCTTAAATCACTGGGTGCTTACATAGTGCTTCTTCAAGAAACTCATATTAAACGCTCCGCGCAGGCCAAGCTACGAGTCGGCTGGATCGGTCAG
This sequence comes from Salvelinus namaycush, assembly GCF_016432855.1. Taxonomy (NCBI): domain Eukaryota; kingdom Metazoa; phylum Chordata; class Actinopteri; order Salmoniformes; family Salmonidae; genus Salvelinus; species Salvelinus namaycush. Next base: position 444,879 of record NW_024061007.1, read on the forward strand.
ATATACCAGTCTAACTTTGATGCAAAAGCGAGAGGGGTAGCAATCCTGATAAGGAAAAACATTCCTTTTGTTTACTCAACCTCGATTTCAGATCCTAATGGTCGGTATATTATTGTGGCTGGTACACTGAATTCGAAACCAATAACCTTGGTCAATTTATATGGACCCAATTTCGATGATCCATTATTTTTTCAAAGGGTATTTAAGGCCATACCAAATATCTCGGATACAAGTGTTATTGTTGGAGGTGACTTTAACTGTACGTTAGATCCTCTTTTAGATAAACAGCTCTCAAGGTCACTTCAACAATCAAATGCCAGTGTCTGTCTAAATACATTGATGACAAACCTTAACATTGTCGATATTTGGAGACTGACGCACCCAACAGACAGGGATTATTCTTTCTTTTCTTCAGTTCATAAATCATATTCCAGAATTGACTATTTTTTGTTGGACTCCAAACTAATTTCAGCAGCTGAGTCGGTTACCTATCACCCCATTCTAATTACGGACCACTCTCCTCTGTCCATGGTGCTGAAACTCGACAATATGTCGACAAGTCGGCGACCGTGGCGCTTAGACGCATACCTGTTGAAAGATGAGGCTTTTTGTCAGTATTTGAAGGAGCAGATTGCCTTTTTCCTCAGTACTAACGACACGGGGGATGTTGACGACTCCACCCTTTGGGAATCTCTAAAGGCTGTGATTAGAGGTTACATTATTTCTTATACATCAGAGAGGAAGAAACGTGCCAATACTAGGCTGAGAGAAATTGAAAGAGAGTTAGGGGAACAGGAGATCGTTTTTAGGACAAATTCCTCGTATACAGTCCTTGAGAAGATCACAAAGTTAAAGTATGAATACAATACCATCCTTTCGAAACGGGTGGGCTCTTTACTTGCTAGAACGCAACAAAGTTATTTTGAACTGGGGGACAAACCACATAAATTATTAGCAAGACAGCTAAGGCATGTACAAGCATCTAGAGCTATTCACAAAATAAAAGACAAGAAGGGTAAAATAGTAACAGACCCGCAGGACATTAATAAATGCTTTGCGCAGTTTTACTCAGAGCTATACCAATCAAAATGCGATGCTACTGATCCACAAACTATGGAACGCTTTCTCGCTGAATGTGAACTTCCTAAACTAGACAGGGGGGCAGCTGCCGCACTCGATGCAGGGATAACCTTAGATGAAATTAACACAGCGAAGGCACAATTTCCAAACAGCAAGACCCCTGGGCCCGATGGATATGTAATAGAATTCTATAAGAAGTACTGCGCTAGTCTATCTCCACTTATTTACATTTACATTTAAGTGATTTAGCAGACGCTCTTATCCAGAGCGACTTACACATTGTAAAGTTCATACATATTCATCCTGGTCCCCCCGTGGGAATTGAACCCACAACCCTGGCGTTGAAAGCGCCATGCTCTACCAACTGAGCCACACGGGACCATGCTGCGAATGTTTCAACAATCCAAAGAAAATGCCAAACTCCCGCAAACACTGTATGAGGCTACAATAGCCCTGATCTTGAAAAAAGATAGAGATTCCATGGAGATGTCGTCGTATCGCCCCGTGTCGTTACTCCCCATAGAAAACAAGGTGTTGACAAAGATATTGGCAAACCGATTGAAAAAATATATTTCCGACATCATACACCCTGACCAGACAGGTTTTATCCCGGGCCGACATATATACTACAATTTGAGACGCCTTTTCAACGTAATGTATCATGATCATAAAGTTGAGGCAGTGGTAATAGCTCTCGATGCAGAGAAGGCGTTTGATCAGATTGAGTGGAAGTATATGATGTCGGTTCTGGAGCATTTCGGGTTTGGAAAGGAATTTATTAATTGGATAAGAATTATTTATGCACACCCAATGGCGTCCGTGGTGACCAATCAGGAAATGTCGCAGTCATTCCGCCTGTTCAAGGGGTGCCGACAGGGGTGCCCTATTTCGCCTGCTCTCTTCGCTATAGCCATGGAACCCCTTGCTACTCGCATTCGGGCATGTGCCGATATAGCTTCTGTTAAAATAAAAGACACACAGCACAAAATTTCCCTATATGCAGACGATGTTCTTTTGTTTTTGTCCAAGCCTAAAACTTCTATTCCACCCTTACTTAACTTGATAAACACATTCAGCTCCTTCTCTGGCTACAAGATAAACTGGCAAAAAAGTGAGTTGATGCCAATATCACGGCCTGTGGATATGCAATTTCTGCAATCTACCCCGTTTAGAACAGTGAGGGACAAGTTCACAAGCCTTGGCATTGTAGTGACAAGAGACCTTGATCAGCTATTGAAAGTGAATTGGGACATGAACATATATCAGCTTAAACAAAATATAGATTTCTGGAAAACTCTGCCTATTTCCTTGGTTGGTCGTATAAACGCTATTAAAATGGTTGTCCTACCCAGGTTTCTTTACCTCTTCCAATGTCTACCCAATTTCATACCACAAAGCTATTTTAAGAAACTGGATTCAATAGTAACTCCATTTTTATGGGATAACAAGGCAGCCAGAATTTCAAAGAAGCATTTATGCAAGTACAAGATAGAGGGGGGCTTTGGCCTTCCTCACTTCAAACTGTATTATTGGGCTGCTAATCTGAACATTGTGTCTTTCTGGAGGGAAAGTTTACCTGCGATGAGACAGAAGGATATGCCTTCATGGCTTTTGATCGAGCAGGCCTCCTGTCAACGTTCCTCACTCCCTGCACTTGTTAATAGCCCATCATATGTGAAAAAAGCCACTTATGACTCCAATCCAGTCATTTGTCATACGCTTAGGATCTGGAAACAGATTAGGGATTTTCTTAACATACCCATTGTTTACATAGACAGCCCGATTAGCCTGAATCATGCTTTCCACCCTGCATTGGATGATGTGGTGTTTTCACAGTGGAGGGAGAAGGGGCTCACAACAATTGGTAATTTATACATAGATGGTCAGTTAGCTTCATTTCAACAATTACAGGCAAAGTTCAACATGCCAACAACACATTTTTTCAGATACCTCCAAATCAGGAATTTCTTAAGGACACATATCCCACAGTATGGCATGAAGCCAAATAGTCCTACATTAGATAGCTTGATCCTTGTCAAACCCCATTCAAAAGGGTCGGTCTCTAGACTGTATGATGTGCTACAGGCCCACATAGAGGTATCCACAGACACCATTAAAAGGGCTTGGGAACAAGAACTTGGTTCAGAAATCTCAAATGAGGACTGGATAGAAGCTCTCAGGAATATAAACCACAGTTCAGTGAATGCCAGACACAACCTTGTACAGTTTAAGGTGATACACAGGTTACACTACTCAAAAGTAAAATTGCATAAAATATTCCCGGGCACCTCACCACTGTGTGAGAGATGCAAGCAGGAGGAGGGGACGTTGACCCACTTATTCTGGACATGCCCTAAATTACATGCTTACTGGGCTCTCATTTTTAATTACTTATCTAAGGCCTTTGATAGAGTTCTAGCCCCAGACCCATTGATCGCTCTGTTTGGTACAGTTGATGGGAATAACCAGGAAGGGAAAGCTGTCTCTCTTTGTACTCTATTAGCCAAAAGGCTCATATTGCAATTTTGGAAATTGGAGACTGTACCTACCTTTGAAATGTGGTTACGGGATTTAGGGAATGTAATACATATGGAAAAGATTCGATACAACACCTCCAATAGAAGTCCATTGTTTTACAAAATATGGCAGCCGATACTGGATAAATGGTCTAGTCCCGCTTCATAACTGGGCTGATGATCTGCTGCTACTCTGTGCTGTACTCCACTTAATATTTATTTTTGGCTGAACTACACTGCTTGTAATGACTATATGCTGTCTTCTTATACATGTACCACCTAATAGGATTTTGTTTTATTTTGTGTATGTGTGAGTTAACTTTTGTTTTGTCCTCTAAACTGGCCATCCCATTCAACAGTACAATGAATGTCATTGTTTGTATTGCTGTCTTTTTTACTTTATTTTTATTGGAAAATAATAAACATATTATAAAAATAAAAAAAACAAGTGTCAAAGTAGTGGAATGGGGTAATGGGTTTTTAATGAGTGTAGGGTTAGTTGTCATGGTGCAGGAGCAGATAGGGTCAAAGTAGTGGAATGGGGTAGTGGGTTTTTAATGAGTGTAGGGTTAGTTGGCATGGTGCAGGAGCAGATAGGGTCAAAGTAGTGGAATGGGGTAGTGGGTTTTTAATGAGTGTAGGGTTAGTTGTCATGGTGCAGGAGCAGATAGGGTCAAAGTAGTGGAATGGGGTAGTGGGTTTTTAAGGAGTGTAGGGTTAGTTGTCATGGTGCAGGAGCAGATAGGGTCAAAGTAGTGGAATGGGGTAGTGGGTTTTTAATGAGTGTAGAGTTAGTTGGCATGGTGCAGGAGCAGATAGGGTCAAAGTAGTGGAATGGGGTAGTGGGTTTTTAATGAGTGTAGAGTTAGTTGGCATGGTGCAGGAGCAGATAGGGTCAAAGTAGTGGAATGGGGTAGTGGGTTTTTAATGAGTGTAGAGTTAGTTGGCATGGTGCAGGAGCAGATAGGGTCAAAGTAGTGGAATGGGGTAGTGGGTTTTTAATGAGTGTAGAGTTAGTTGGCATGGTGCAGGAGCAGATAGGGTCAAAGTAGTGGAATGGGGTAGTGGGTTTTTAATGAGTGTAGAGTTAGTTGGCATGGTGCAGGAGCAGATAGGGTCAAAGTAGTGGAATGGGGTAGTGGGTTTTTAATGAGTGTAGAGTTAGTTGGCATGGTGCAGGAGCAGATAGGGTCAAAGTAGTGGAATGGGGTAGTGGGTTTTTAATGAGTGTAGAGTTAGTTGGCATGGTGCAGGAGCAGATAGGGTCAAAGTAGTGGAATGGGGTAGTGGGTTTTTAATGAGTGTAGAGTTAGTTGGCATGGTGCAGGAGCAGATAGGGTCAAAGTAGTGGAATGGGGTAGTGGGTTTTTAATGAGTGTAGAGTTAGTTGGCATGGTGCAGGAGCAGATAGGGTCAAAGTAGTGGAATGGGGTAGTGGGTTTTTAATGAGTGTATGGTTAGTTGGCATGGTGCAGGAGCAGATAGGGTCAAAGTAGTGGAATGGGGTAGTGGGTTTTTAATGAGTGTAGAGTTAGTTGGCATGGTGCAGGAGCAGATAGGGTCAAAGTAGTGGAATGGGGTAGTGGGTTTTTAATGAGTGTAGGGTTAGTTGGAAGGGTGCAGGAGCAGATAGGGTCAAAGTAGTGGAATGGGGTAGTGGGTTCTTAATGAGTGTCGGGTTAGTTGGCATGGTGCAGGAGCAGATAGGGTCAAAGTAGTGGAATGGGGTAGTGGGTTTTTAATGAGTGTAGGGTTAGTTGGCATGGTGCAGGAGCAGATAGGGGCAAAGTAGTGGAATGGGGTAGTGAGTTTTTAATGAGTGTAGGGTTAGTTGTCATGGTGCAGGAACAGATAGGGTCAAAGTAGTGGAATGGGGTAGTGGGTTTTTAATGAGTGTAGGGTTAGTTGTCATGGTGCAGGAGCAGATAGGGTCAAAGTAGTGGAATGGGGTAGTGGGTTTTTCATGAGTGTAGGGTTAGTTGTCATGGTGCAGGAGCAGATAGGGTCAAAGTAGTGGAATGGGGTAGTGGGTTTTTAATGAGTGTAGGGTTAGTTGGCATGGTGCAGGAACAGATAGGGTCAAAGTAGTGGAATGGGGTAGTGGGTTTTTAATGAGTGTAGGGTTAGTGTAGGGTTAGTTGTCATGGTGCAGTAGCAGATAGGGTCAAAGTAGTGGAATGGGGTAGTGGGTTTTTAATGAGTGTAGGGTTAGTTGGCATGGTGCAGGAGCAGATAGGGTCAAAGTAGTGGAATGGGTAATGGGTTTTTAATGAGTGTAGGGTTAGTTGGCATGGTGCAGGAGCAGATAGGGTCAAAGTAGTGGAATGGGGTAGTGGGTTTTTAATGAGTGTAGGGTTAGTTGGCATGGTGCAGGAGCAGATAGGGTCAAAGTAGTGGAATGGGGTAGTGGGTTTTTAATGAGTGTAGGGTTAGTTGGCATGGTGCAGGAGCAGATATGGTCAAAGTAATAGAATGGGGTAGTGGGTTTTTAATGAGTGTAGGGTTAGTTGGCATGGTGCAGGAGCAGATAGGGTCAAAGTAGTGGAATGGGGTAGTGGGTTTTTAATGAGTGTAGGGTTAGTTGTCATGGTGCAGGAGCAGATAGGGTCAAAGTAGTGGAATGGGGTAGTGGGTTTTTAATGAGTGTAGGGTTAGTTGGCATGGTGCAGGAGCAGATAGGGTCAAAGTAGTGGAATGGGGTAGTGGGTTTTTAATGAGTGTAGGGTTAGTTGGAATGGTGCAGGAGCAGATAGGGTCAAAGTAGTGGAATGGGGTAGTGGGTTTTTAATGAGTGTAGGGTTAGTTGGCATGGTGCAGAAGCAGATAGGGTCAAAGTAGTGGAATGGGGTAGTGGGTTTTTAATGAGTGTAGGGTTAGTTGTCATGGTGCAGGAGCAGATAGGGTCAAAGTAGTGGAATGGGGTAGTGGGATTTTAATGAGTGTAGGGTTAGTTGGCATGGTGCAGGAACAGATAGGGTCAAAGTAGTGGAATGGGGTAGTGGGTTTTTAACGAGTGTAGGGTTAGTTGTCATGGTGCAGTAGCAGATAGGGTCAAAGTAGTGGAATGGGGTAGTGGGTTTTTAATGAGTGTAGGGTTAGTTGGCATGGTGCAGGAGCAGATAGGGTCAAAGTAGTGGAATGGGGTAGTGGGTTTTTAATGAGTGTAGGGTTAGTTGGCATGGTGCAGGAGCAGATAGGGTCAAAGTAGTGGAATGGGTAATGGGTTTTTAATGAGTGTAGGGTTAGTTGGCATGGTGCAGGAGCAGAATGGGTCAAAGTAGTGGAATGGGTAATGGGTTTTTAATGAGTGTAGGGTTAGTTGGCATGGTGCAGGAGCAGATAGGGTCAAAGTAGTGGAATGGGGTAGTGGGTTTTTAATGAGTGTAGGGTTAGTTGGCATGGTGCAGGAGCAGATAGGGTCAAAGTAATAGAATGGGGTAGTGGGTTTTTAATGAGTGTAGGGTTAGTTGGCATGGTGCAGGAGCAGATAGGGTCAAAGTAGTGGAATGGGGTAGTGGGCTTTTAATGAGTGTAGGGTTAGTTGGCATGGTGCAGGAACAGATAGGGTCAAAGTAGTGGAATGGGGTAGTGGGTTTTTAATGAGTGTAGGGTTAGTTGTCATGGTGCAGGAGCAGATAGGGTCAAAGTAGTGGAATGGGGTAGTGGGTTTTTAATGAGTGTAGGGTTAGTTGTCATGATGCAGGAACAGATAGGGTCAAAGTAGTGGAATGGGGTAGTGGGTTTTTAATGACTGTAGGGTTAGTTGGCATGGTGCAGGAGCAGATAGGGTCAAAGTAGTGGAATGGGGTAGTGGGTTTTTAATGAGTGTAGGGTTAGTTGGCATGGTGCAGGAGCAGATAGGGTCAAAGTAGTGGAATGGGGTAGTGGGTTTTTAATGAGTGTAGGGTTAGTTGGCATGGTGCAGGAGCAGATAGGGTCAAAGTAGTGGAATGGGGTAGTGGGTTTTTAATGAGTGTAGGGTTAGTTGTCATGGTGCAGGAGCAGATAGGGTCAAAGTAGTGGAATGGGGTAGTGGGTTTTTAATGAGTGTAGGGTTAGTTGTCATGATGCAGGAACAGATAGGGTCAAAGTAGTGGAATGGGGTAGTGGGTTTTTAATGAGTGTAGGGTTAGTTGGCATGGTGCAGGAGCAGATAGGGTCAAAGTAGTGGAATGGGGTAGTGGGTTTTTAATGAGTGTAGGGTTAGTTGGCATGGTGCAGGAGCAGATAGGGTCAAAGTAGTGGAATGGGGTAGTGGGTTTTTAATGAGTGTAGGGTTAGTTGGCATGGTGCAGGAGCAGATAGGGTCAAAGTAGTGGAATGGGGTAGTGGGTTTTTAATGAGTGTAGGGTTAGTTGGAATGGTGTTAGTTAGTATTATCATAATTTCCCCTTTTCCCATTTTGTATCACAAAGTAAAATAGATTTATATTATTGTCCAGTTGGGGGCGGTAATGCAACATATTGGATGCCAACCACCGTTAAACTCCAAAGAAGAAGAAACGTTATATTATGTCTATGTACAGTGTTGTAACGATGTCTCTCTCTCTCTCATTCCATCACTTTCGTGGTAGTTGGTTGTGTGGGTCTCTGGTTATGAATGGGGTGCTGACAGACAATCGTTGATGGATATTTATAGAGCTCTGATCAGGACGACAATTGATTACAGGTGTATAGTTTATGGAACAGCATCAAAGACTTGTCTTCAGAAGCTGGACAGAATCCAGTATATATCTTTAAGGATATGTATTGGTGCATTTAAGTCAACATCTCTATGTGTCTTACTAGTGGAGGCAGGTGAGATGCCTTTGGATATACGGCGTAATAAATTGTCATTAGCTTATTGGGTTGAAAGGCTGTGAGGTTGAGCATCCCACTGCTACTGTTCTAGATGACTGTTGGGAATATACTAGTAGACAAGGCAGTGGTTTTGGTTGGACAGTTGGAAAGCTTGCTGATGAGAGTGGTTTGAGGGAGTTGGAGGTTGGCCCTTCTGTGGTGATAGGGGATGTTCCTCCATGGTTACTCCCAGATCCTGTTGTTGATCTAACCCTGGTAGACAAAAGGAAAGATTGGTCAGATATTTATATTTTATCCAACTATGCAAGTCAGTTAAGAACAAATTCTAATTTTCAATGATGGCCTACGAGGGAACAGTGGGTTAACTGTCTTGTTCAGGGGCAGAACGACAGATTTTTACCTTGTCAACTCAGGGATTAAACCTTTTGGGTACTGGCCCAACGCTCTACTCTACTCTACCACTAGACTACCTGCCGCCCTTAACAAAGGCCTAGTTTACATTTACATGTGAGTCATTTAGCAGACACTCTTATCCAGAGCCACTAGGGTTAAGTGACTAAATCTGCCTAAAAAAGGTGATTTATAGATTTTTCACCTAGTCTGCTCGGGGATTCGAACCAGCCACCTTTCAGTTACTGCCCAACGCTCTTAACCACTAGATGACAAACCACTAAATGTTAAACACAAAGTCAAATGGTGGTAGATAAATGGTAAACTGGTTTAATAAAAGACTGCTGTTATAACTTTCAGACTGCCGTTGTTTTGGGGAAATAGGGACGTGTCTGTCTATTTCTCCAATTATCTCTAATAGATGTATTTATTTTAATGGTTTGAAGTTCTAAACCATTTTAATCAGGAGAACCTATTATTTCTAATGATGTAAGTTTGAGCAGCTTAGTTCTGGTCTGTCTGTTTATTTTACTAAATATCTCACAATGTGTAAATTTAGATGTTTTCATGTCAGACACCATTTTAATCAGGATAATCTCCTCTTTCTAATGACATAAGGTTGGGCAGCGTCCTCTGCTGTCATCGATCGCTAGACCAGAAATAGTCAGAAGTTGCAGTTTTTTCCTACTTCCTGGTAATGCAGACATAAACACACTTGGCACCATCGGGGATGTTTACTTTCTACACCAGTTGTTATTTTCCAGTTTGGTCCTAAGAACAGGTTTTAGTGGTCAAATAAAAAGGGAGACATTTTTTGGTGCCATTTAGGGGAAATGGAATTCTAAGGATCATTCCAGTCAGAAGAGGCTCTGTGAAGGTTCGTTTCAATTCATTTGCTATGGCCTCGCTGGTGTTCCAGCTCAGACAACGTTCTTTGGCCTTTTGGACTCGTTCTATTGTCCAGCCTACTAGGACTCAGGGGGGAGAGGCTGGGTTTAGCTCTGCTATGGGGCAGGCTACTGGATGGGGTACCAGGAGGGAGGAGAGTAGAGCAGGACCAAGAGGTGTTCTGTACCTGCCTGTCCAGGAGGGAGGAGAGTAGAGCAGGACCAAGAGGTGTTCTGTACCTGTCTGTCCAGGAGGGAGGAGAGTAGAGCAGGACCAAGAGGTGTTCTGTACCTGTCTGTCCAGGAGGGAGGAGAGTAGAGCAGGACCAAGAGGTGTTCTGTACCTGTCTGTCCAGGAGGGAGGAGAGTAGAGCAGGACCAAGAGGTGTTCTGTACCTGCCTGTCCAGGAGGGAGGAGAGTAGAACAGGACCAAGAGGTGTTCTGTACCTGTCTGTCCAGGAGGGAGGAGAGTAGAGCAGGACCAAGAGGTGTTCTGTACCTGTCTGTCCAGGAGGGAGGAGAGTAGAGCAGGACCAAGAGGTGTTCTGTACCTGCCTGTCCAGGAGGGAGGAGAGTAGAGCAGGACCAAGAGGTGTTCTGTACCTGCCTGTCCAGGAGGGGGGAGAGTAGAGCAGGACCAAGAGGTGTTCTGTACCTGCCTGTCCAGGAGGGGGGACAAGGCCTGGTGGTCCTGGAGAGCAGGGTGGCAGTGTTCTGACTCAATGAGGTGCAGAGAGGCTACTGTACCTACTGCCTATCTCTCTCTGTCTCTCTGTCTCTCTCTGTCTCTCTCTCTCTCTCTCTCTCTGTCTTTACTTTCTACACCAGTTGTTATTTTCCAGTTTCGTCCTAAGAACAGGTTTTAGTTGTCAAATAAAAAGGGAGACATTTTTTGGTGCCATTTAGGGGAAATGGAATTCTAAGGATCATTCCAGTCAGAAGAGGCTCTGTGAAGGTTCGCTTCAATTCATTTGCTATGGCCTCGCTGGTGTTCCAGCTCAGACAACGTTCTGTGGCCTTTTGGACTCGTTCTATTGTCCAGCCTACTAGGACTCAGGGGGGAGAGGCTGGGTTTAGCTCTGCTACGGGGCAGGCTACTGGATGGGGTACCAGGAGGGAGGAGAGTAGAGCAGGACCAAGAGGTGTTCTGTCTCTGTATCTCTCTCTTAACAGCGCTCTGCAAAGTCAGCAGTGGAGGACAGTGATCAGATCTTTACTGAGCTGATCCGCTCCATTGAGAGAAGGAGCTCTGAGGTGAAGGAGCTGATCAGAGCCCAAGAAAAGGCTCAAGTGAGTCAAGCTGAAGGACTCCTGGAGCAACTGAAGCAGGAGATAGCTGAGCTGAGGAAGAGAAGCACTGAGCTGGAGCAGCTCTCACACACAGAGGATCACATCCATTTCCTCCAGGTAACTAAACTGTCTTGCTACATGTGATATGAAATTAACTTCATGTGAAACTATTCATCTACATCATTATGTTGTCCTGTTTGTCCCTCTCTGTCCGTGTCTCTGTCTGTCCGTCTCTCTCTCTCTCTCTCTCTCTCTCTCTCTCTCTCTCTCTCTCTCTCTCTCTCTCTCTCTCTCTCTCTCTCTCTCTCTCTCTCTCTCTCTCTCTCTCTCTCTCTCTCTCTCTCTCTCTCCCCCTCCCTCCCTCCCTCCCTCCCTCCCTCCCTCCCTCACTCCCTCCCTCCCTCCCTCCCTCCCTCCCTCCCTCCCTCCCCAGAGTTATCAGTCTCTCTCCAGTATCAGTGTATCTTCAGACTTACCCAGCATCGTTGTCCGTCCTCTTCAGTATTTTGGAGATGTGAGTAAGACTGTGTCTGACCTGAGAGAGAAACTAGAAGACTTCCTTAAAGGAGAATGGACCAAGATCTCCACTACAGGTGTGTAGAAAACAATAAGAACATCAACTTTAGACCATTGAAAGTTCCCTACTAGTCATATACAAGTGGAATATGGTCTGATGATAACATTCCCTCTCTCTGTCAATGTGTTTGTGTGTCTGTAGTGAATATAGTGGATGTTGTACTGCCTCCAGAGCCCAAGACCAGAGAACAGTTGTTACAATGTGAGTCTCTTTATTGTGAAGTAACTAACAATCTCTTTTTACTGACACTCCTAACAATCCCTCTAGAAATATATAGCAATAGTAGATGTGTGGCAAAGAAGGGGGTCGAGTGATAAATGGCAGATATGTGAGAGCAGAACTAATAAACGGGCTCTGCCCGATCACTAAAATGGCCACCCCGATCAGAACTACAGATCACAAAATGGCCGACTGTCAAAACTACAAATCCCAGAAACAAGAGGAAACCTCAGAAGGTGGAGCCGACACACAGTTAAAGAGTCAAGAAAAACCAGGAAGAAGAATGGGTGGAAGGATCTATGAACCGTAGAGAAAGAGACAATAGATATTGGCTGGATTTACCGTGTATGAGCTGGACTGTTTTGGACTTACCTGTTGGCGTTTGGACCTGGACATACCGAGAACCCGATTCGTGTACCGAACCCTGCTATCCTTGACCTTGCCTACGACCTTGGGTGGACCAGGACGGAGAAACAAACACACAGGTACTGTCCTGTTCGAAAGAACTCTCATTCTGGGGGTAATTTGATGACAGTTTCCCACTTAATTTGTGACAAACGCTCATAACCTTGAAGAGGTTTGCCACACGATCTAATCAAAGACTGGGTATCTATCTGACTCCTCATATTTCTCTGATTTGAAGAGGTTTCGTGAGTTTCGAGAATGTGGGCATATGGACTAACCGCTGGTTAGGTAAAAAAAATTAAAGTTCAGTTAGCACTCCAAAGGGGAGTCAGGTTTTTTGTTTGTGGCTTTGTTTGGTTAGGACAGTTTCTCAGGGAAATGAGTATGGAGGGAGCCATACAAGCCCTGTTACAAGTGGCGGCCACCCAACAAGAGGCAACTCGAGCTCAACAAATAGCTCATCAGGATGCAATGCGAATGTACCAGGACACGTTACAGGTCCAGCACCTCACCAACCAGCTGCTCAGAGAAGAGCAAGAGAGAAACAACCGGGAGTTAAGAGAAGGCCTAAAGGGGCTAGCGGACCAAATTGGGGCTCAATTACCAGCTGCAAATACCCAGAGGCGGGACAATCATTTTCTTCAAAAAATGACAGCACAGGATGATGTGGAAGCATATCTTACCACCTTCGAAAAGGAGAAGTGGCAGAAAGAAGAATGGGCAGGGCTTCTGGCAGCATACCTGGCATGGGACGCTCAAAAAGTGTATTTCAACCTGGAGTTGACAGATGCACAGGATTACGATAAACTGAAGGGAGAGATTCTGGCTAGACTGGGAGTGACCGATACCGTGAGGGCACACCGCTTCCACCAGTGGTCCTTCCGATCTGGACAACCTCCCCGAACACAGATGTTCGACTTGATTCACCTGGCATGGAAATGGTTGCGACCGGAGACCCGTTCCTCCGCCGAGATTGTCGAGACCATCGTACTCAACCAGTTTCAGCGAGGTCTGAGACCATAGTACTCAACCAGTTTCAGTGAGGTCTGAGACCATCGTACTCAACCAGTTTCAGTGAGGTCTGAGACCATAGTACTCGACCAATTTCAGTGAGGTCTGAGACCATCGTACTCAACCAGTTTCAGCGAGGTCTGAGACCATCGTACTCAACCAGTTTCAGCGAGGTCTGAGACCATCGTACTCAACCAGTTTCAGCGAGGTCTGAGACCATCGTACTCAACCAGTTTCAGCGAGGTCTACCCCAAGAAGTGCGACGATGGGTTGGCCAGAACGAGGTACTTTCCGCCGACCATCTCGTGGGGCTGGTTGAACGGTATTGTACGGCAGGAACAGCTGAGCAGGCACAGGAGGAAAGATTCCCATTCCCCAGGCCTGGGCGAACCAGCGGACAGGGTAAGACTGTCCCAACAGGTGGAGGGGGAAGAGAGCAGCGTGGGGCCATGAGGAAAGAATCAGAATCGGGCCGAGACACTAAGGGAGAAAACGGAAACCGGGACCGGGAGTTGAGGGGGTCTCCCCCCCCGAACCCCTATTATCTGTTACAATTGTAATCTACCAGGACATATTGCAGCCTACTGCCCTATTAAAGAAGAACCAATGCAATGTAACCTCGGTGAAAAAGAAGATGATATGTGGTATGCATGTCCTGTTGTAACCACTGTACTTGAAAGATCAAGAAACAAACATATGTGCAGGATGACGGTTGAAGGGAAAGAGGTTGAAGCACTGCTGGATTCCGGCAGTATGCTAACCCTGGTCGTTGCAAACCTAGTGCCAACTCATAAACTGGATACAAGTCAGGATATCAGTGTTACATGCATTCGTGGGGATACCCGTCTGTACCCCACAGCCTTGGTGAGCATACAAACAGAGGACGGTCTGCTGGATTGTGAGGTCGGCGTGGTCCCAAAGATGCCATATGATGTAATATTGGGTAGATACTTTCCTAACTTTGAAGTTAAGCCAAAAAAATGGCATATTTGAGAAGCCAACAACCCTGACCAAGCAGGAAGAAGCATGGGGCCTTCAATCAAAGCCAAGAAAAGAGGTCTCCCAGGGGCCAACCTCACAGGTGCTAGTAGGGGAGGATGAGGATGAAGTGGCAAACCTCGTTGACAATGAACAGCCCGGTACTAGCGGGGCTGGGGTCGATCTGAATCCAGAGGATGACGATCTAGAACCAGCAGACCTGGCAGGGTCCTTGACTAATTTCGGGACGGCCCAAAACCAGGATCCAACCCTGCAGCAAGCCAGAGCAGACGTGCAGGTCGTCGATGGTACTCCCATAAATGATGGGATGAGGCCTAATAGTTTTCCCCACTTCATTATGAAAAAGGGTTTGGTATACAGAGTCTCAAAAAATAGGGGTTGATGTGGTTGAACAGTTGTTGGTCCCCACCCAGTACCGGAGGACAGTATTGGATCTATCTCATGGGCACATTCTAGGTGGACACCTTGGTATCGATAAAACCCGAGACCGGATTGTAAGGAGGTTTTACTGGCCAGAAATTCAGGCTGAAGTGGCTCGGCATTGTGGAGAGTGCCCGGAGTGCCAGTTAACAGCTCCCCGACCAGCTGTTAGAAGCCCGTTAGTGCCACTCCCCATAGGTGAAACACCATTTGAGAGGATAGCGATGGATATAGTGGGCCCACTACCCAAGTCCGCCAGAGGACACCAATACATTCTGGTCATTCTAGATTATGCCACTCGCTACCCAGAAGCCATTCCCCTTCGGACGATGACTTCCAAAAATATCGCCAAGGAATTAGTGCTCTTGTTCACCAGGGTAGGGATTCCAAAGGAGATCCTTACTGACCAGGGGACCCCCTTTATGTCCCGCCTTATGGCGGACCTTTGTAAATTCTGGCAGGTGAAACAGTTGAGGACATCGGTTTACCATCCTCAGACGGACGGGCTGGTTGAGAGATTCAACAGGACCCTGAAGTCAATGCTCAGGAAGGTAATCGATAAGGATGGGAAAAACTGGGATTGCATGTTGCAGTATCTGATGTTTGCCATTAGAGAGGTTCCTCAAGCCTCGCTGGGGTTTTCTCCCTTTGAGCTGGTATATGGGAGGCACCCCCGGGGAATCTTAGACATCGCCCGGGAAACCTGGGAGCACCAATCCACCCCGTATACTAGTGTCATAGAGCACGTCACGGCAATGCAAGACAGGATAGCCAAAGTCATGCCCATCGTCCGAGAGCACATGAGACAAGCACAAGAGCACCAGTGGCACACTTATAACCGGCAGGCTACCCTGAGGGAATTTCAACCGGGAGATAAGGTGTTAGTGATGATCCCCACGGTAGAGTGAAAACTACTAGCCACATGGAAAGGACCATATGAAGTACTGGAGAGAATAGGAGAAGTTAATTATCGGATCCGACAGCCAGGTCGACGGCCACAGGAACAGATCTATCACATAAACCTGTTAAAATCATGGAGAGAGAGAGAAATACTAATGGTCACATACCCTACACACACTCAGGAGACAGCCAAAGTAAATATTTCACCTACTCTGTCCCCAGCACAAGTACAGGAAGTAAAGACCCTGATCCAGAAAAACAGAGATGTGTTTTCAGAGATACCCGGCCGAACTGAGGTTACGGCTCATGATATCGTTTCCCTACCAGGGAGAAAAGTGAGCATGAGGCCATATCGGGTACCCGAGGCTCGAGCAGAGACAGAGAAAATGTTGACAGCTGGAGTGATCGAGGAGTCATATAGTGAGTGGTCTAGCCCAATTGTGATGGTCTCCAAGCCCGATAGGTCTTTGCGGTTCTGTAACGACTTTCGGAAGGTAAATGAAATCTCCAAATTTGATGCCTACCCCATGCCCCGAGTAGACGAACTACTGGAGAAAATTGGTAAAGCTTGGTACATTACGACCCTGGACCTGACAAAAGGGTACTGGCAAATTCCTCTGACCCCCAGGGCCAAAGAAAAGACAGCCTTTGCTTTTAAATACACCGTCATGCCATTCGGCTTACACCTTTCAACGGCTCATGAACAAGGTCCTAAAACCGCACCAGGCATACGCCACAGCTTATTTAGATGACGTGGGGATCTACAGCCCAGATTGGGAATCCCACTTACCCCAGGTACAGGCGGTGTTAGACGCCCTTAGAAAGGCAGGGCTCACGGTGAACCCTGCCAATTGTTACGTGGGGTTAGGGGAAACAGAGTATCTGGGATACACCGTGGGAAGAGGGTTAATAAAACCCCAACGTAAGAAGGTGGAGGCAATTAGAGAATGGCCGAAATAAATAAGAACTAAATAAGAAGCAGGTTCGAGCCTTCCTAGGGCTGACCGGTTACTACCGGAAGTTCATCCCAAGTTATGCCACAGTGGCCGCCCCACTCATCGACATGACTAGAGCCAGACATGGTCAAATGGGATGAAAGGTCCAACAAAGCATTTAGGACATTACAGGAGGCTCTCTGCTGTAATCCAGTGCTGGTGGTACCAGACTTTGAGAAAGAGTTTGTGGTTCAGACGGATGCCTCAGAGGTCGGCTTGGGAGCAGTGCTATCCCAAGAGGTAGAAGGGGTGGAAAACCCCATCCTGTTTTTAAGCAGGAAGCTGAAACCACGGGAAACCAACTACGCAGTCGTTGAGAAAGAGGCGCTGGCAGTAAAGTGGGCTCTAGAAAGCCTGAAATACTACCTGCTGGGGCCCCACTCACCTGGATGCATAGGGCTAAAGAGAAGAGCGCTCGGGTGATGCGGTGGTTTTTGAGTCTCCAACCGTTTCACTTTGACTTGAAACACAGAGCAGGGAAGGAAATGGGATGTGGATGGGTTATCCCGCATGCACGCATATTTTGCTGCGGTAGCCCGACCTAGGGGGTCAGATCTAGGGGGGGAGATGTGTGGCAAAGAAGGGGGTCGAGTGATAAATGGCAGATATGTGAGAGCAGAACTAATAAACGGGCTCTGCCCGATCACTAAAATGGCCACCCCGATCAGAACTCCAGATCACAAAATGGCCGACTGCCAAAACTACAAGTCCCAGAAGCAAGAGGAAACCTCAGAAGGTGGAGCCGACACACAGATAAAGGGTCAAGAAAAACCAGGAAGAAGAAGAGAGGGGTGGAAGGATCTATGAACAGTAGAGAAAGAGACAATAGATATTGGCTGGATTTACCGTGTATGAGCTGGACTGTTTTGGACTTACCTGTTGGCGTTTGGACCTGGACATACCGAGAACCCGATTCGTGTACCGAACCCTGCTATCCTTGACCTTGCCTACGACCTTGGGTGGACCAGGACGGAGAAACAAACACACAGGTACTGTCCTGTTCGAAATAATTCTCATTCTGGGGGTAATTTGGTGACAGTTTCCCACTTAATTTGTGACAAACGCTCATAACCTTGAAGAGGTTTGCCACACGATCTAATCAAAGACTGGGTATCTATCTGACTCCTCATATTTCTCTGATTTGATCTCTGCTGTGCTATAATCAAAGACAGGGTAGATACAGTATCTGACTTTACTTATTGTTCTGACTACCCTCATTGGGCTCTGCTCTTCTCTTCTTACAGATTCATGTCAGCTCACACTGGACCCAAACACAGCATACACACACCTCTCTCTGTCTAAAGGGAACAGAAAGGTGAAACGTACAGGCCAAGTCCAACCATATCCTGACCATCCAAACAGATTCACCAACACGTTGCAGGTTCTGTGTAGAGAGGGTCTGTCTGGACGCTGTTACTGGGAGGTGGAGTGTAGTGGGATGTGGGTTGTTACAGCAGTCTCATATAAAGACATCAGCAGAACAGAGACAGATAGTGGATTTGGAGACAATAACAAGTCCTGGAGTTTAAAGTACTGTAGTGGTGGTTATTGTTTCATACACAATAATGTTGAGACTAAAGTATCAGGCCCTCAGTCCTCCAGAGTAGGAGTGTACCTGGATCACAAGGCAGGTACTCTGTCCTTCTACAGTGTCTCTGACACAATGACCCTCCTCCACAGAGTCCAGACCACATTCAATCAGCCTCTATATCCTGGGTTTAGGCTCTATGGTACTGCTGAGCTGGTTAAACTGTAGTAGGGTCCACATAGATACTAGTCATGCTGGTGTAGTCTATAGCTGAGCTGGTTAAACTGTACTGGTCAAACTGCTGGTGGTGATGGTCCCCAGATGTGATGATTCATTCTGCTCTGTTTTATCTACAATGATTTAACTGATTTGATCTTCAGAAGATGTTATGATTTCAATGTTTTCATATTTTTGTAATTGCAATGTTTAAATCTTGTACATTTCCATGAATCATGATGTCTGGTGTTGATGTATATTGGTTGTCATTCAGAACCATTGATATGTTTTCTCAGTTGGTTCTCTGTCTCTATGTAATTCTCCTCAGTATCATTGATCAGCTTGTTGGTCCTAATTGATGTGTTCTCTGTCACCTGGAGCTGCATGGAAAATGGTCCAGGAACTAAAGGACAATTCAGAACTAGTCAGCCCACTACAAGCTGGTATCACTTACTTTCTACTAAACTATATGGACTGGTTTCCCAGACACAGATTAATCCTAGTCCTGGACTAAAAAGTATGTTCAATGTAGATGTCCAGGAAACCGTCCCTAAATGTGTCATCTTTCATCCTCCCATACTGCTCAGTCCAGCAACATTAAACCTGTCCAGCAGGTGGTGTTATTGACCAAACAATTAAACCTGCAGATATCTTGACCTGCCACTCAGCATGTCAGTAATGTTCAGAATAGTACTTTAATATCATTGGAGATTGATGGTCTTTTTAATCCATAATAGTGAAGACATCAAAACTATGGAATAACACATATGGAATCATGTAGTAACCAAAAATGTGTTAAACAAATCAGGTGGAGGCCAGGTCATCTGATGCAGCACTCCATCACTCTCCTTCTTGGTCAAACAGCCCTTACACAGCCTAGAGGTGTGTAGGGTCATTGTCCTGTTAAAAAACAAATGATAGTCCCACTAAGCTCAAACCAGATGAGATGGCGTATTGCTGCAGAATGCTGTGGTAGCCATGCTGGTTGTGTGCCTTGAATTCTAAATAAATCACTGACAGTGTCACCAGCAAAGCACCATCACACCTCCTCCTCCATGCTTCACAGTGGAAAATACACATGCAGAGATCATCTGTTCACCTACTCTGCTTCTCACAAAGACACGGCAGTTGGAACCAGATATCTTAAATTTGGACTCATCAGAACAAAGGACAGATTTCCACCGGTCTAATGTCTATTGGCCGTGTTTCTTGGCCCAAGCAAGTCTCTTCTTCTTATTGGTGTCCTTTAGTAGTGGTTTCTTTGCAGCAATTGATAGTGTGGGTGTTTTCTGTTAAGAGAATGTGTTTCTTGTTAAAAGGCTGAATATCACTAAAGGGAGTAAGCAAAGCCACTATGTGTAGTCCTGGGATTGAGTGTACTTATTGGTATAATTCTATAATGGACTATAGTTATCTGTACTTAATCCTATAATGGCCCGTAGTAATATTATAGTCCGATAATGGCATGTAGCAATCTTATAATTTCATATAGTAATCTGTACTTATTATTTTCTGGAAATAATGTATAGGTGCGCCACTAATATAATTGATCCAAGGAACTAGAGGGGAGGGGAACCCCACCTAGAGGAGAGGGGAACCCCACCTAGAGGAGAGGGGAACCCCGCCTAGAGGAGAGGGGAACCCCGCCTAGAGTAGAGGGGAACCCCGCCTAGAGTAGAGGGGAACCCCGCCTAGAGGAGAGGGGAACCCCGCCTAGAGGAGAGGGGAACCCCGCCTAGAGGAGAGGGGAACCCCGCCGAGAGGAGAGGGGAACCCCACCTAGAGGAGACGGGAACCTCACCTAGAGGAGAGGGGAACCCCACCTAGAGGAAAGAACTTAGATTTGGAAACAATGGTGGAGTAAAGCCGAGGGGATCTGGTTATTAGCATAAAGGGGAGGGACTATGACACTTGTATAAGCATGAAACTGTATAAAAGGAGTGGACGGAGTCCGGCAGTTGGTCCATTGCCCAGCTCGGCTTGTTACTTTGTAATAAAGTCTATTTGAATTCACAAGTTCTGGTCTCTGAGAAATATGATTGAGCGAATATTTCCAGGACATAAATGTCGAGCTTGCCAGGAGTGGCTACAAGGGACCAGCAAATGGTGGAAAACTCTGTGACTGCAGATGGGTCTTTCTGGACAAATTGCGCAAACAGGTGGCCACCTAGATGAGAGGTAAGCTTTTTATCTAACTAGGCAAGTCAGTTATTAAGAACAAATTCTTATTTACAATGACGGCCTAGGAACAGTGGGTTAACTGCCTTGTTCAGGGGCAGAACGACAGATTTTTGCCTTGTCAGCTCGGGGATTTGATGTTGCAACCATTATTAGTCCAATGCTCTAACCACTCGACTACCTGCCGCCCCAGTTCTTACTTATAGTTAAAACTTCTTGGTGACGGGGGCAGTATTGAGTAGCTTGGATAAATAAGGTGCCCAGAGTAAACTGCCTGCTACTCTGTCCCAGATGCTAATATATGCATAGTAGTAGTAGTATTGGATAGAAAACACTCTGAAGTTTCTAAAACTGTTTGAATGATGTCTGTGAGTATAACATAACTCATATGACAATTCTACAATTCACAACCTCTCTTTCGCCATCCGGCTTGGATTCTCTGTCGACACGACCACGTCTGAGCAGACCCCCTCCGTCTGAGCAGACCACCCCCCGGGCTACTAACTTTAAACGCCGCGTGCTAGCTTAGTGGAGGCCTCCCTGCTCCATCTACGGCTGCCCCCTGGACACTATGATCACTTGGCTACATAGCTGATGCATGCTTGACTGTCCATTAATTCACGGTACTCCATTCTGTTTATTTGTGTTTTATCTGTCGGCTCTGTGCTTTAACTCAGGATCTGTGTGTAGTTAATCCGACCCTCTCTGCCTAGTCGTCGCCATTTTTACCTGTTGTTGCTGTGTTAGACTAGCACACTGTTATTGCTGCTGTTATCTTACCTGTTGTTTTAGCTAGCTCTCCCAATCAAGACCTGCAATCACTTTATGCCTTATTGTATGTCTCTCTCGAATATCAATATGCCTTGCATACTGTTGTTCAGGCTAGTTATCATTATCATTGTTTTGGTTTGCAATGGACCCTGTAGTTCCACTCTCCGTACCTCTGATACCTCCTTTGTCCCACCCCCCACACATGCGGTGACCTCACCCATTGAGACCAGCATGTCCAGAGATACAACCTCTCTTATCATCACCCAGTGCCTGGGCTTGCCTCCGCTGTACCCGCGCCCCACCATACCCCTGTCTGCACATTATGCCCAGAATCTATTCTACCACGCCCATAAATCTGCTCCTGTTATTCTTTGTCCCCAACGCTCTAGGCGACCAGTTTTGATAGCCTTTAGCCGCACCCTCATCCTACTACTCCTCTGTTCCTCGGGTGATGTGGAGGTAAACCCAGGCCCTGCATGTCCCCAGTCACCCTCATTTGTTGACTTCTGTGATCGAAAAAGCCTTGGCCTCATGCATGTCAACATCAGAAGCCTCCTCCCTAAGTTTGCCTTACTCACCGCTTTAGCACACTCTGCCAACCCTGATGTCCTTGCCGTGTCCGAATCCTGGCTTAGGAAGGCCACCAAAAATTCTGAGATTTCCATACCCAACTATAACACTTTCCGTCAAGATAGAACTGCCAAAGGGGGAGGAGTTGCAATCTACTGCAGAGATAGCCTGCAAAGTTCTGTCATACTTTCCAGGTCTATGCCCAAACAGTTCGAACTTCTAATTTTAAAAATTAATCTCTCCAGAAATAAGTCTCTCACTGTTGCCGCCTGCTACCGACCCCCCTCAGCTCCCAGCTGTGCCCTGGACACCATCTGTGAATTGATCGCTCCCCATCTAGCTTCAGAGTTTGTTCTGTTAGGTGACCTAAACTGGGATATGCTTAACACCCCGGCAGTCCTACAATCCAAGCTTGATGCCCTCAATCTCACACAAATCATCAAGGAACCCACCAGGTACAACCCTAAATCCGTAAACATGGGCACCCTAATAGACATTATCCTGACCAACCTGCCCTCCAAATACACCTCTGCTGTCTTCAATCAAGATCTCAGCGATCACTGCCTCATTGCCTGTATCCGCCACGGGTCCGCGGTCAAACGACCACCCCTCATCACTGTCAAACGCTCCCTAAAACACTTCTGCGAGCAGGCCTTTCTAATCGACCTGGCCCGGGTACCCTGGAAGGATATTGACCTCATCCCGTCAGTTGAGGATGCCTGGTCATTCTTTAAATGTTACTTCCTCACCATATTAGACAAGCATGCTCCGTTCAAAAAATGCAGAACCAAGAACAGATATAGCCCTTGGTTCACTCCAGACCTGACTGCCCTCGACCAGCACAAAAACATCCTGTGGCGAACTGCAATAGCATCGAAGAGCCCCCGCGATATGCAACTGTTCAGGGAAGTCAGGAACCAATACACGCAGTCAGTCAGGAAAGCAAAGGCTAGCTTTTTCAAGCAGAAATTTGCATCCTGTAGCTCTAACTCCAAAAAGTTCTGGGATACTGTAAAGTCCATGGAGAACAAGAGCACCTCCTCCCAGCTGCCCACTGCACTGAGGCTAGGTAACACGGTCACCACCGATAAATCCGTGATAATCGAAGACTTCAACAAGCATTTCTCAATGGCTGGCCATGCCTTCCTCCTGGCGACTCCAACCTTGGCCAACAGCCCCGCCCCCCCCGCTGCTACTCGCCCAAGCCTCCCCAGCTTCTCCTTTACCCAAATCCAGATAGCAGATGTTCTGAAAGAGCTGGAAAACCTGGACCCATACAAATCAGCTGGGCTTGACAATCTGGACCCCCTATTTCTGAAACTGTCCGCCGCCATTGTCGCACCCCCTATTACCAGCCTGTTCAACCTCTCCTTCGTATCATCTGAGATCCCCAAGGATTGGAAAGCTGCCCCGGTCATCCCCCTCTTCAAAGGGGGAGACACCCTGGACCCAAACTGTTACAGACCTATATCCATCCTGCCCTGCCTATCTAAGGTCTTCGAAAGCCAAGTCAACAAACAGATCACTGACCATCTCGAATCCCACCGTACCTTCTCCGCTGTGCAATCCGGTTTCCGAGCCGGTCACGGGTGCACCTCAGCCACGCTCAAGGTACTAAACGATATCATAACCGCCATCGATAAAAGACATTACTGTGCAGCCGTCTTCATCGACCTGGCCAAGGCTTTCGACTCTGTCAATCACCATATTCTTATCGGCAGACTCAGTAGCCTCGGTTTTTCTAATGACTGCCTTGCCTGGTTCACCAACTACTTTGCAGACAGAGTCCAGTGTGTCAAATCGGAGGGCATGTTGTCCGGTCCTCTGGCAGTCTCTATGGGGGTACCACAGGGTTCAATTCTCGGGCCGACTCTTTTCTCTGTATACATCAATGATGTTGCTCTTGCTGCGGGCGATTCCCTGATCCACCTCTACGCAGACGACACCATTCTATATACTTCCGGCCCTTCCTTGGACACTGTGCTATCTAACCTCCAAACGAGCTTCAATGCCATACAACACTCCTTCCGTGGCCTCCAACTGCTCTTAAACGCTAGTAAAACCAAATGCATGCTTTTCAACCGTTCGCTGCCTGCACCCGCACGCCCGACTAGCATCACCACCCTGGACGGTTCCGACCTAGAATATGTGGACATCTATAAGTACCTAGGTGTCTGGCTAGACTGCAAACTCTCCTTCCAGACTCATATCAAACATCTCCAATCCAAAATCAAATCAGGAATCGGCTTTCTATTCCGCAACAAAGCCTCCTTCACTCACGCCGCCAAACTTACCCTAGTAAAACTGACTATCCTACCGATCCTCGACTTCGGCGATGTCATCTACAAAATAGCTTCCAATACTCTACTCAGCAAACTGGATGCAGTTTATCACAGTGCCATTCATTTTGTTACTAAAGCACCTTATACGACCCACCACTGCGACCTGTATGCCCTAGTCGGCTGGCCCTCGCTACATGTTCGTCGTCAGACCCACTGGCTCCAGGTCATCTACAAGGCTATGCTAGGTAAAGTGCCGCCTTATCTCAGTTTACTGGTCACGATGGCTACACCCACCCGCAGCACGCGCTCCAGCAGGTGTATCTCACTGATCATCCCTAAAGCCAAAACCTAATTTGGACGCCTTTCCTTCCAGTTCTCTGCTGCCTGCGACTGGAACGAATTGCAAAAATCTCTGAAGTTGGAGACTTTTATCTCCCTCAACAACTTTAAAAATCTGCTATCCGAGCAGCTAACCGATCGCTGCAGCTGTACATAGTCCATCTGTAAACTACCCACCCAATTTACCTACCTCACCCCCCATACTGCTTTTATTTATTTACTTTTCTGCTCTTTTGCACACCAGTATCTCTTCTTGCACATGATCATCTGATGATTTATCACTCCAGTGTTAATCTGCTAAATTGTAATTATTCGATTTATTGCCTACCTCATGCCTTTTGCACACATTGTATATAGATTCTCTTTTTTTTTTTTCTCTTTCTACCATGTTATTGACTTGTTTATTGTTTACTCCATGTGTAACTCTGTGTTGTCTGTTCACACTGCTATGCTTTATCTTGGCCAGGTCGCAGTTGCAAATGAGAACTTGTTCTCAACTAGCCTACCTGGTTAAATAAAGGTGAAATAAAAAATAAAAAAATATGGCAGGTGAAAACCTGAGAAAAAATCCAAACAGGAAGTGGGAAATCTGAGGCTTGTAGTTTTTTAGCTCAGCCCCTATTGGAGATATTAGCAACTATGACTGAGGAGCAGGCCGTTTACTCTGGGCACCTCTGTGCACCTTTCATCCAAGCTACTCAATACTGCCCCTGCAGCCATAAGAAGTTAAAAAAGGGTTCTATAGAACTGTAGAGAGGATCATCTCAGAGTTGAACGGACTCCTAAATCTGAACAAATTGGAAATACTATTGATCTACAACCCTATTCATAAATGTGTACAAATCTCAGGCGATGCTGGTGGGGGTATAAAGACCAGCGGTAATTTAGCCTACATGTTGGGGATGGACGTATGTGAAAGATAAATTATTCCCATTCCCTGCGGATATACATGCAGAGTTTTACAACATATTTGTGTACAGACATCATATCCTATCAAAGGGTAGGAGACAGTTATGTGCCCCTCCTGAGAACAGTTCATATAGAGGGAAAGGATAGTGATGTAGTCACTGTTAACTATGACAAGCCACACTACGTACCTGTAAGAAGAAATATATTGAAAAGATTCTGGTTGAGCTTAAAACGGATCAGAACAAAAATATAAAATTTACTTTTGGTAAAACGATTGTAAAACTCCACTTTAGACCCACCAAAACCTCTCTACATATCTAATATATTATTAGTGTTAGATATATATTTTTTATAAACATAATACAAATAAATAAAAAATGGTGATGGTACACAACCACCACCTCGACCCGAACCGATATGTCTCATACTATGTTGATCAAATGGGTAATAGATTACCCGGCTATCATGGATCCCCGACCATGTATGGTTCAGGGATAGGAGGTATATTCCCTAACCGATATGTCTCATACTATGTTGATCAGGTGGGTAATAGATTACCCGGCTATCATGGATCCCCGACCATGTATGGTTCGGGGATAGGAGGTATATTCTGTAACCGATATGTCTCGTATACTATGTTGATCAAATGGGTAATAGATTACCCAGCTATCATGGATCTCCGACCATGTATGGTTCGGGGATAGGAGGTATATTTCGTAACCTCTTTAGGATGGTTTTACCATTTATGAAGAGAGGCCTCAGCATAGCCAAACGACATTTAAAATCAGCGGCTTAACATTTTGTGAGGTTGTAGCCAATACTATGCCCAGACGGGCTTCATCATATTCCGAACATCAAGAAGGATCGGGTCTTATGCTGTTGTCTCGAAGACCAAAAAAGAGCCCTCAGGGTATAAGGCGCAGGCCTGCCCCTAAAAAGCGGAGGTTAACGGCTAAAAGAAACTCAGGAAGTCAAAGACGACGTAAAGTGAGGAGGTCTGGACCAAAAACTACAAAAAGAATACTCAGAAGTATTTTCTAAAAGAACAAGCAACACAGCATGTCCTCTGAAGCTGTAAAGACAGAACTCGATCTTTTCACGGCCCCCTTAACCCAACATTCAATAGAGAGGTCCAGTTATGTGGAGATAGCCCCACTCTCTGCCATTACAGACAACGGTCCTATAGAGTGTTTCTCCTTAACACAACATTCAATAGAGAGGTCCAGTTATGTGGAGATAGCCCCACTCTCTGCCATTACAGACAACGGTCCTATAGAGTGGTTCTCCATAACACAACATTCAATAGAGAGGTCCAGTTATGTGGAGATAGCCCCACTCTCTGCCATTACAGACAACGGTCCTATAGAGTGGTTCTCCATAACACAACATTCAATAGAGAGGTCCAGTTATGTGGAGATAGCCCCACTCTCTGCCATTACAGACAACGGTCCTATTGAGTGGTTCTCCATAACACAACATTCAATAGAGAGGTCCAGTTATGTGGAGATAGCCCCACTCTCTGCCATTACAGACAATGGTCCTATAGAGTGTTCTCCTTAACACAACATTCAATAGAGAGGTCCTGTTATGTGGAGATAGCCCCACTCTCTGCCATTACAGACAACGGTCCTATAGAGTGTTTCTCCTTAACACAACATTCAATAGAGAGGTCCAGTTATGTGGAGATAGCCCCACTCTCTGCCATTACAGACAACGGTCCTATAGAGTTGTTCATCCCAGGCCATGGTGACAACTACCTGGACCTCAACAACACCCTATTGCATTTAGTCTCATAGTGACCAAAATAAATGTTGGTAATATTGCAAGCGATTCCCAAGTCTCATTAATTACCCCTTGGTGACCATCTTCTCCCAAGTCTCATTAATTACCCCTTGGTGACCATCTTCTCCCAAGTCTCATTAATTACCCCTTGGTCACCATCTTCTCCCAAGTCTCATTAATTACCCCTTGGTGACCATCTTCTCCCAAGTCTCATTAATTACCCCTTGGTGACCATCTTCTCCCAAGTCTCATTAATTACCCCTTGGTGACCATCTTCTCCCAAGTTTCATTAATTACCCCTTGGTGACCATCTTCTCCCAAGTCTCATTAATTACCCCTTGGTGACCATCTTCTCCCAAGTCTCATTAATTACCCCTTGGTGACCATCTTCTCCCAAGTCTCATTAATTACCCCTTGGTGACCATCTTCTCCCAAGTCTCATTAATTACCCCTTGGTGACCATCTTCTCCCAAGTCTCATTAATTACCCCTTGGTGACCATCTTCTCCCAAGTCTCATTAATTACCCCTTGGTGACCATCTTCTCCCAAGTCTCATTAATTTACCCTTGGTGACCATCTTCTCCCAAGTCTCAATAATTACCCCTTGGTGACCATCTTCTCCCAAGTCTCATTAATTACCCCTTGGTCACCATCTTCTCCCAAGTCTCATTAATTACCCCTTGGTGACCATCTTCTCCCAAGTCTCATTAATTACCCCTTGGTGACCATCTTCTCCCAAGTCTCATTAATTACCCCTTGGTCACCATCTTCTCCCAAGTCTCATTAATTACCCCTTGGTGACCATCTTCTCCCAAGTCTCATTAATTACCCCTTGGTCACCATCTTCTCCCAAGTCTCATTAATTACCCCTTGGTGACCATCTTCTCCCAAGTCTCATTAATTACCCCTTGGTGACCATCTTCTCCCAAGTCTCATTAATTACCCCTTGGTGACCATCTTCTCCCAAGTCTCATTAATTACCCCTTGGTGACCATCTTCTCCCAAGTCTCATTAATTTACCCTTGGTGACCATCTTCTCCCAAGTCTCAATAATTACCCCTTGGTGACCATCTTCTCCCAAGTCTCATTAATTACCCCTTGGTCACCATCTTCTCCCAAGTCTCATTAATTACCCCTTGGTGACCATCTTCTCCCAAGTCTCATTAATTACCCCTTGGTGACCATCTTCTCCCAAGTCTCATTAATTACCCCTTGGTCACCATCTTCTCCCAAGTCTCATTAATTACCCCTTGGTGACCATCTTCTCCCAAGTCTCATTAATTACCGCTTGGTGACCATCTTCTCCCAAGTCTCATTAATTACCCCTTGGTCACCATCTTCTCCCAAGTCTCATTAATTACCCCTTGGTGACCATCTTCTCCCAAGTCTCATTAATTACCCCTTGGTGACCATCTTCTCCCAAGTCTCATTAATTACCCCTTGGTGACCATCTTCTCCCAAGTTTCATTAATTACCCCTTGGTGACCATCTTCTCCCAAGTCTCATTAATTACCCCTTGGTGACCATCTTCTCCCAAGTCTCATTAATTACCCCTTGGTGACCATCTTCTCCCAAGTCTCATTAATTACCCCTTGGTGACCATCTTCTCCCAAGTCTCATTAATTACCCCTTGGTGACCATCTTCTCCCAAGTCTCATTAATTACCCCTTGGTGACCATCTTCTCCCAAGTCTCATTAATTACCCCTTGGTGACCATCTTCTCCCAAGTCTCATTAATTTACCCTTGGTGACCATCTTCTCCCAAGTCTCAATAATTACCCCTTGGTGACCATCTTCTCCCAAGTCTCATTAATTACCCCTTGGTCACCATCTTCTCCCAAGTCTCATTAATTACCCCTTGGTGACCATCTTCTCCCAAGTCTCATTAATTACCCCTTGGTGACCATCTTCTCCCAAGTCTCATTAATTACCCCTTGGTCACCATCTTCTCCCAAGTCTCATTAATTACCCCTTGGTGACCATCTTCTCCCAAGTCTCATTAATTACCCCTTGGTCACCATCTTCTCCCAAGTCTCATTAATTACCCCTTGGTGACCATCTTCTCCCAAGTCTCATTAATTACCCCTTGGTGACCATCTTCTCCCAAGTCTCATTAATTACCCCTTGGTGACCATCTTCTCCCAAGTCTCATTAATTACCCCTTGGTGACCATCTTCTCCCAAGTCTCATTAATTTACCCTTGGTGACCATCTTCTCCCAAGTCTCAATAATTACCCCTTGGTGACCATCTTCTCCCAAGTCTCATTAATTACCCCTTGGTCACCATCTTCTCCCAAGTCTCATTAATTACCCCTTGGTGACCATCTTCTCCCAAGTCTCATTAATTACCCCTTGGTGACCATCTTCTCCCAAGTCTCATTAATTACCCCTTGGTCACCATCTTCTCCCAAGTCTCATTAATTACCCCTTGGTGACCATCTTCTCCCAAGTCTCATTAATTACCGCTTGGTGACCATCTTCTCCCAAGTCTCATTAATTACCGCTTGGTGACCATCTTCTCCCAAGTCTCATTAATTACCCCTTGGTGACCATCTTCTCCCAAGTCTCATTAATTACCCCTTGGTGACCATCTTCTCCCAAGTCTCATTAATTACCCCTTGGTGACCATCTTCTCCCAAGTCTCATTAATTACCCCTTGGTGACCATCTTCTCCCAAGTCTCATTAATTACCCCTTGGTGACCATCTTCTCCCAAGTCTCATTAATTACCCCTTGGTGACCATCTTCTCCCAAGTCTCATTAATTACCCCTTGGTGACCATCTTCTCCCAAGTCTCATTAATTACCGCTTGGTGACCATCTTCTCCCAAGTCTCATTAATTACCCCTTGGTGACCATCTTCTCCCAAGTCTCATTAATTACCCCTTGGTGACCATCTTCTCCCAAGTCTCATTAATTACCCCTTGGTGACCATCTTCTCCCAAGTCTCATTAATTACCCCTTGGTGACCATCTTCTCCCAAGTCTCATTAATTACCCCTTGGTGACCATCTTCTCCCAAGTCTCATTAATTACCCCTTGGTGACCATCTTCTCCCAAGTCTCATTAATTACCCCTTGGCGACCATCTTCTCCCAAGTCTCATTAATTACCCCTTGGCGACCATCTTCTCCCAAGTCTCATTAATTACCCGTTGGTGACCATCTTCTTCCAAGTCTCATTAATTACCCCTTGGTGACCATCTTCTCCCAAGTCTCATTAATTACCCCTTGGTGACCATCTTCTCCCAAGTCTCATTAATTACCCCTTGGTGACCATCTTCTCCCAAGTCTCATTAATTACCCCTCGTTGACCATCTTCTCCCAAGTCTCATTAATTACCCCTTGGTGACCATCTTCTCCCAAGTCTCATTAATTACCCCTCGGTGACCATCTTCTCCCAAGTCTCATTAATTACCCCCTGGTGACCATCTTCTCCCAAGTCTCATTAATTACCCCTTGGTGACCATCTTCTCCCAAGTCTCATTAATTACCCCTTGGTGACCATCTTCTCCCAAGTCTCATTAATTACCCCTTGGTGACCATCTTCTCCCAAGTCTCATTAATTACCCCTTGGTGACCATCTTCTCCCAAGTCTCATTAATTACCCCTTGGTGACCATCTTCTCCCAAGTCTCATTAATTACCCCTTGGTGACCATCTTCTCCCAAGTCTCATTAATTACCCCTTGGTGACCATCTTCTCCCAAGTCTCATTAATTACCCCTTGGTGACCATCTTCTCCCAAGTCTCATTAATTTACCCTTGGTGACCATCTTCTCCCAAGTCTCAATAATTACCCCTTGGTGACCATCTTCTCCCAAGTCTCATTAATTACCCCTTGGTCACCATCTTCTCCCAAGTCTCATTAATTACCCCTTGGTCACCATCTTCTCCCAAGTCTCATTAATTACCCCTTGGTGACCATCTTCTCCCAAGTCTCATTAATTACCCCTTGGTCACCATCTTCTCCCAAGTCTCATTAATTACCCCTTGGTGACCATCTTCTCCCAAGTCTCATTAATTACCCCTTGGTGACCATCTTCTCCCAAGTCTCATTAATTACCCCTTGGTGACCATCTTCTCCCAAGTCTCATTAATTACCCCTTGGTGACCATCTTCTCCCAAGTCTCATTAATTACCCCTTGGTGACCATCTTCTCCCAAGTCTCATTAATTTCCCCTTGGTGACCATCTTCTCCCAAGTCTCATTAATTACCCCTTGGTGACCATCTTCTCCCAATTCTCATTAATTACCCCTTGGTGACCATCTTCTCCCAAGTCTCATTAATTACCCCTTGGTGACCATCTTCTCCCAAGTCTCATTAATTACCCCTTGGTCACCATCTTCTCCCAAGTCTCATTAATTACCCCTTGGTGACCATCTTCTCCCAAGTCTCATTAATTAACCCTTGGTGACCATCTTCTCCCAAGTCTCATTAATTACCCCTTGGTGACCATCTTCTCCCAAGCCTCATTAATTACCCCTTGGTGACAATCGTCTCCCAAGTCTCATTAATTACCCCTGGGTGACCATCTTCTCCCAAGTGGATGTGACTTTGGGTGAACGCCTTATCAGTCAGAGTAGTGCCACCTATCCTTATAGGGCCACCCTGGAATGTTTACTAAACTATCCTTATAGGGCTATACTGGAATGTTTACTAAACTATCCTTATAGGAATATCCTGGAATGTTTACTAAACTATCCTTATAGGGCCATCCTGGAATGTTTACTAAACTATCCTTATAGGGCCATCCTGGAATGTTTACTAAACTCTCCTTATAGGGCTATCCTGAAATGTTTACTAAACTATCCTTATAGGGCCATCCTGGAATGTTTACTAAACTATCCTTATAGGGCTATCCTGGAATGTTTACTAAACTATCCTTATAGGGCCATCCTGGAATGTTTACTAAACTATCCTTATAGGGCCATCCTGGAATGTTTACTAAACTATCCTTATAGGGCTATACTGGAATGTTTACTAAACTATCCTTATAGGGCCATCCTGGAATGTTTACTAAACTATCCTTATAGGGCTATCCTGGAATGTTTACTAAACTCTCCTTATAGGGCTATCCTGGAATGTTTACTAAACTATCCTTATAAGGCCATCCTGGAATGTTTACTAAACTATCCTTATAGGGCTATCCTGGAATGTTTACTAAACTATCCTTATAGGGCCACCCTGGAATGTTTACTAAACTATCCTTATAGGGCCATCCTGGAATGTTTACTAAACTATCCTTATAGGGCTATCCTGGAATGTTTACTAAACTATCCTTATAGGGCTATACTGGAATGTTTACTAAACTATCCTTATAGGGCTATCCTGGAATGTTTACTAAACTACTCCGAAGACATTCTGAAGACACAATTCAGCCCTGGGCTGTATAGCAGGATACTGCAGGAGCATCTATGGAAGACATAGACCCCACCACCGGTGAAAACAAAGGACTGGAGGCACGTGCTCGCTACTGTGCTGAACCTCCAGAGTTTCATCTGCTAGGGCCTATACACTCTGACATTTTCTTTCAAGAACATTTACTCTTAAATTCGGTTGATTTCAGGCTGAAATTAACCAGGGCCAAGGATGATTTTTGGCTGATGTCTGCCCAAGACGGTGACTTTAGTTTGAAAGTGTTGGGGGCTACGCTTTTTTATAAAAAAGTGTTGAAATCTCCGGCCGTTCGTCTGGGTCATTCACAGGCTTTGATGAAAGGAAAAGGAAACGCCCTTTACCCTCTCCAAAGAATTACCATGAAAACCTTTAGCATACCGGTGGGAAGTAGAATCTGTAGTCAAGAAAACCTGTTTCTAGGCCCTTTACCCCGCTACCTGGTTATAGGCTTGGTTGATCACGCCTCTAATATGGGCAGCTTACATAAAAAAACTTTAATTTTCAACATTTCAATGCAGAGTATGTAGCTCTTGTGGGAGCTAACCATTAAGGAGAGCTCAGCATTAAATATAGATAGGTTTAGTTGCTAGGCTAAAGTAGCAAGGACATGCACATTAAGAGAAGATGACACCCAGGCCATATGACACCAAGGCTATACTCTATATCTGAAAAGGGTAACAGGCCAAAGCGTACATTAACCAAGGCCACACGTACATTTATGACAGCTGGACGTACTATGGTCAGAAGGATACAGGAAAAAGGATGGTAGCAAAATGACTGATGACTAACAGGTGAAACGTAAGCATGCAATGCATAAAAAAAAATGTCAACGTGAAAATGGTTCTGTCATCATTAAAACCAAAAGCAGATATGAGCGATAGTGGGCGTGAACAAGCAAAGAAGTCAGATTAGGAATATAATGGTGGCAGACGAACTAAGGGGAAGTAACTTCATTTACATATGGGATGTACACAAATGCTATGTATGTATAAAAGCAGAGCCAGTGCTAAGAAGGGTCGGCTGTTCCGCGGACCAGCACGGCTCTTGATACTTTATATTAAAAGCCAATATTGAATTCACAAGTTCTTGTAAGAGTGTTATATTTCTGAGACAATTCTCCACGACATATTTGGCGAGCTTGCCAGGAGTTGTAGGGACCTTGAATAGTGGCGTTCCTGGCTGATGACAGTTTCTCTGGACAATCTCGCAAACAGGTGGCCATCCAACTATAAGCAGGTAAGCATGTTCTTACATAGTTGTTTGTGTAAATTGCTTCAGAGATTCTGTCTGAGCGGGAAAGGCGTCACGTAGGTCTCTCTTTAAATTCCTAAAAATCCAGTAATGCTAAGAACTTTTGAGTTCAGTAAATTGCATGTATGCTTCAATTTTGGGGGTTGTTAAATGTAAATGTATAGATACATTTGTGAGAACTAGGTGGGGAGGGGCTGTGAGCCTTGCCGGTGTCGGGTGTTTAGCGGAGGGGGCTTGCGCTTGCGCTGGTTGGACCGTTTGAACGGACCCACGTGTCTGGGCTGGTTGGGTGTGGTTGTCCCGTCTGATTCTGCTTGGCCAAGCTCGACTGTTTCAGGACCTGTTTTGGGATGTGTGTCAACACAGCCCAATCAACCTGAGCAGGCGACTTGTGTTGAGTGTGCGATTCGGGTTGCTCCTCTCGCCGGACCATCTGGGGACCTTGTGTGGCCTGACTGGTGCGGATGTTTGCTCTCTCTGACTGAGCTGCCTGGTGTGGGGCTGCTGCTGCCTGCCCATATGGTCAAAACAAATCAATAAGTAGTTAGAAAGCCCACGATACAGCTCTTAAAACGATTAGAGGTCTGCTTGAGTGGCCTATTCATGGTTACCGCCCCAATAAAACGGGGGTCTGCTCGGATGAATAGAGAGAGTGCAGAAAAACGTCGGCCCGATTTGGCGAGGTTAAACTGCAGAACAAATCCTGCGGATAAAACGCTCCGTCTGTCTGAACGGGGGTCTGTAAATCAGCAGGTCACGCCATAATACAGCTCTGAGAGAAAAATAAACAAATAAACAACAGAGGTCTGGATGGGTGAACAGGGTATAAGGAAAGACTCCATGAAAATCCTGTAGAATAACGTCGGCTTATGTTGAAAAGGTGAATTAAGGAGGAAAAAAGTTATAGGTCGTTTTAGGTAAAACGTAGTGTGTGAATGAACAAATGTGAATAAAAATCTGAATGAGTGCAAATAAACGCCTGAATGAAGGTTTCTCTGTGTTAAGAAAGTGTATCAGAGCAAGCTAGAATTGTGAAGAGAGCAAGGAGGAAAAATAGGTGTGACAACCTCTTCTCTTTCTTCCGTCATTTCTACTTCCCCTTTTATTTCCATGTGTCCAGTTATCATTGGGAATTGTCCATGGGAATAAGGTGGGGGGTTAGTCACCCACTCTTCTTTTCCTTGTTTTTCTTTGTCATCCTTCTTCAGCATTTCTCTTGCTGTCTTCACGCTTTTTAGCAAACCAACTCCTTCTTCTTTGAACATTTTTAGTATTTAATTTTCTCTTTCTCGTTTCTTTTTTGTTTCTTATCATTTGGTTTATGATTCTTTATCAGAGTCTCCATTTCCTCACACACAGAGACATCCAATGTCCCATTTTATAGAAGTTTTTATTATTTATTTTTTGCTTAGGGTGTGACTAGCCCCTAAGATCTCTACTGGTGTTCTATTCATGTTTCCAGTTGTCTACTCTGCTACTTTACTAAGATCTCTACTGGTGTTCTATTCATGTTTCCAGTTGTCTACTCTGCTACTTTACTAAGATCTCTACTGGTGTTCTATTCATGTTTCCAGTTGTCTACTCTGCTACTTTACTAAGATCTCTACTGGTGTTCTATTCATGTTTCCAGTTGTCTACTCTGTTACTTTTAACTTTACTAAGTCTTTTAATTGTTTCTGATGCTTTTTCCTTTTAATTTAATTATTTATAATATATATTTGTTATATTATTTTTTATTATTATTATTTTTTAATATTTTTTTTTTTTTTTAATATTCTATTCTACTGTTACTTATTGTTTTTATTCCTAATTTATCCTTTCCCGTATCTTGTAGAGTTTCTCCAGTCTCACTCTCTTCTGGCCTCTGTAACCTGACACCTCTGCCTTTCCTTCAGGCTATAATTATCCTGCAGGCTCTGCTGCTACAGAGCCCTTCAGTTGCCCGCTGTTTCCTCCTACCGTCCTTCACGGTGCTGTAATGTCTCCAGTATATATTCTAGGCTATACCACGTTACTATGTTTATGTATTTGTTTTCACTATTTATTCTAAACAGCCTAGGTTTATTTGAACCCAATAGTATAATTTGTGCTTATCTGTATGTTTTTTCTCTCCACTCACACACACCGTTATATACTATATGTGCCTTGTTTAATACTTTAACAAGTTCTATGCATTCCAGAATAGTTATTAACACATTTATTATGTCAATGTTCTATCTTTACATAGCTTATTTTGTCCAACATCTATTGATTTTATTCCCTCTTCCCAGTGAGAGTTAAATGCACTCTCCTTCTCAAATTACACTCAGTTAACTGTCACAGAGGGGCTTGCACATTCCTTTCCCTTGACCAGTTGGACATAGATTTGTGTCCTTGACAAATCTATTGCTGTCTATTGCTGCAGGTTGTGGTGAGAACAGAACACTGGAAGATACACTACAGTTTATTCAGGAAGTATTGAGAAAGTATTCAGAAAGTATTCAGAAGTATTCAGAAGTATTCAGAAAGTGTTCAGAAGTATTCAGGAAGTATTCAGAATTATTCAGAAAGTATTCAGAAAGTATTCAGGAGGTATTCAGGAGGTATTCAGAAGTATTCAGGAATGATTCAGAAAGTATTCAGAAAGTATTCAGAAAGTATTCAGGAAGTATTCAGAAAGTATTCAGGAAGTATTCAGAAAGTATTCAGGAACTATTCAGAAAGTATTCAGGAACTATTCAGAAAGTATTCAGACACCTTCCCTTTTTAAACATTTTGTTACGTTACAGTCTTATTCTAAAAAGGATTAAATATAAAATGTTCCGAATCAATCTACACACAATACCCCATAATGACATCGCAATACCCCATAATGACATCGCAATACCACATAATGACATCACAATACCCCATAATGACATCACAATACCACATAATGACATCACAATACACCATATTGACAAAGCGAAAAACAGGTTTTTAGAAGAAAAATTTAAACAAAACTGAAATACCTTATTTACATAAGTATTCAGATCCTTTGCTATGAGACTCGAAATTGAGCTCAGGTGCATCCTGTTTCCATTGATCATCCTTGAGATGTTTCTACCACTTGATTGGAATCTACATGTGGTAAATGATTTGGAAAGGCACACACCTGTCTATATAAGGTCTCACATTTGACAGTGCATGTCAAAGCAAAAACCAAGACATGAGGTCGAAAGAATTGGCCGCAGAACTCCGAGACAGAATTGTGTCAAGGCACAGATCTGGGGAAGTTACCAAAAGATTTCTGCAGCATTGAAGGTCCACAAGACACAGCGGCCTCCATTATTCTTAAATGGAAGACGTTTGTAACCACCAAGACTCTTCCTAGAGCTGGCAGTCCGGCCAAACTGAGCAATCAGAGGAGAAAGGCCTTGGTCAGATTTTCACTCTGAAAGAGCTCCAGAGTTCCTCTGTGGAGATGGGAGAACCTTCCAGAAGGACAACCATTTCTGCAGCACTCCACCAATCAGGCCTATATAGTAGAGTGGCCAGACGGAAGCCACTCCTCAGGAAAAGACACATGACAGCCCGCTTGGAGTTTGCCAAAAGGCATCTAACATGAGAAACAAGATTCTCTGGTCTGATGAAACCAAGATTAAACTCTTTGGCCTGAATGCCAAGCGTCACGTCTGGAGGAAACCTGGCACCATCCCTACGGTGAAGCATGGTGGTGGCAGCATCAGGCTGTGGGGATGTTTTTCAGCGTCACGGACTGGTCAGGATCGAGGGAAGATGAACAGAGCAAAGTACAGAGAGATGCTTGATGAAAACATGTTTCAAAGCACTCAGGATCTCAGACTGGGGCGAAGGTTCACCTCCCAACAGGACAACAACCCTTAGCACACAGTCAAGACAACTCAGGAGTGGCTTCGGGACAAGTCTCTGAATGTCCTTGAGTGGCCCAGCCAGAGTTGAACCCGATCTACCATCTCTGGAGAGACCTGAAAATAGCTGTGCAGCACTGATAGCAGCAACAACCACCGCAGAGAAGTTGGCTGTATTTACAGCTGTCACAGTAGACCAGGGGTGTCAAACATACGGCCCGCGGGCCGGAACCGGCCCCCAAGGAGGTTCGATCAGGCCCGCAGGATAATTTGAAAGTGGAAAAAATGCATAAAAGACATGGAATTAATATTTTTAATTCGCTGCAATTCATGGATTATCCGCTAAGGGGCGCACTCTTTCCATCAGAGTAGAAGACAAGCCGCATCACTGAGACAGACTGAAAACAGCAGACGGTATCAATGCGCCATCTGCTGCTTGTTACGACGTTGTTAGGACCACGTCCTATTTATTTACAGAGATGCACGGAAAACCTTCGTGCTTGGTGTGTTTGCAACAAGTTTCGGTATTGAAGGAATATAATATTCGACGCCACTACGAGACTCATCACAGCGAAAAATATGACGGCTTGCAAGGACAACTGAGAAGAGATAAGATTAACGAATTGCTGGCGGGTCTGAGGAAACAGCAGTCAACTTTCATCCAGAGCCGAGAAGTCAGTGAAGCAGCGGTAAAAGCCAGCTACCTAATTGCTAGCGAAATAGCATTAGCATCGAAGCCGTATTCCGACGGTGACTTTGTTAAACGATGCATGATGAAGGCGGCTGAACTTGTATGTCCCGAGAAGCGACAAGCTTTTGCCAGTAAATTGTAAATTGCACATTTGTCTAAGGAAATATGAGGTGTTTCATGAAATGTTTTGTAAAAGGATAGTTCATTAAATTTCAATATTTTCCTAATGTTCTTGTGCTTCTTTACACCAAAACAAAGGAAAGACATGATATTTTGGTTATTTATAGCAGAGTATGGTATAATTTTAATGGTCCGGCCC
Source organism: Salvelinus namaycush (assembly GCF_016432855.1). NCBI lineage: Eukaryota > Metazoa > Chordata > Actinopteri > Salmoniformes > Salmonidae > Salvelinus > Salvelinus namaycush. The sequence continues at coordinate 483,446 of NW_024061007.1, forward strand.
ACTTGACATCTCCCTAGGCCGTATGTGGCCCACGATGCGAAATGAGTTTGACACCCCTGCAGTAGACAGACAGACAGACAGACAGACAGACAGACAGACAGACAGACAGACAGACAGACAGACAGACAGACAGACAGACAGACAGACAGACAGACAGACAGACAGACAGACAGGTTGTTTACTATGACTGGATGAAGGGATGCAGTGTTGAAGGCTTCCTTTAGGTCTCCTGGTCTCTTGGGATTTAAACTGTGACTACAGAGAGATAGTCCTAACCATTCAATCAATGTACACAACAAACAGTCATCATTAACATGTAGTACCTCTAACCCTGACCCTAGACCTAACAGTAATAACCACACTGTAATGTAAAGTATTACCTCATTGTCAATGATCAGTCAATACATACAGTATTCATTTCACCTACAGTACATTGTATCAATATCAAGTTCCCTCCTCATTACAACCACGTATTAATTATTATAGACACTTATAATCAGTGTTATAACACATACGTGTATTATAAGGCATTATAAAGGTCATTAAAATAATTATAATATGTACTTCATAGAAACTGTTACCCTTTATATATTCTAACCACTCTATTTAATATTAAGGGTCCTAACCTAGGAACTAAAATATGTGTCTCCTTCTCGACGTTGCATGCAGTTCTCCCTCCCTCTCTCTAACCCCTCCCTCCCTCTAAACTCACCTATCTGGCAGAACCAGAAAGTCCATACCTCCCAAAAACTCTCTTCTGTGGAAACAAAACTGATCTGAGTCTCTGTGTCGTCTGTCTGTGTGAGAGTGAACAACCGTCCAAATGGCTCAACAGGGAGATCTGCTGGACCAGGACCAGTTCTGTTGTTCTGTCTGTCTGGATCTACTGAAGGAGCCGGTCACCATCCCCTGTGGACACAGTTACTGTAGGAGCTGTATTGAGGGCTGCTGGGATCAGGATGTTCTGAAAGGGGTCTATAGCTGTCCTCAGTGCAGACATACCTTCACTCCAAGGCCAACGCTGATGAAAAATAACATGTTGGCTGAGGTGGTGGAGAAACTGAGGAAGACAGGACTCCAGGCTGCTCCCCCTCCTGCTCTGTGCTATGCTGGACCTGGAGATGTGGCGTGTGATTTCTGCACTGGGACCAGAAAGCAGAAAGCCCTCATGTCCTGTCTGGCGTGTCTGGCCTCTTACTGTGAGACTCACCTCCAACCTCACTATGAATCTCCTGCTTTCAAGAAGCACAAGCTGGTCAAAGCCACCGCACAACTACAGGAGAAGATCTGCTCTCATCATGACAAACTGCTGGAGGTTTACTGTCGTACCGATCAGCAGTGTATCTGTCTGCTGTGTGTGATGGATGAACATAAAGGCCATGATACAGTGTCAGCTGCAGCAGAGAGGACTGAAAAACAGGTAAGACCAGAACAACTTGTTGGTGACTGTCTGATAAACAAAGAATTAAAGATACAGTAGGAACTAAATCTGTTTGAATATGAGAGAATTCAAATGAAATGGATTCACAAATATGAACACAAACCTTGAGTATATAGATTTGTTAACCCAGATTCTCCAAATGTATCACCATTTTCTAAAGTCAAACACTATTATCATTCTGAATGGCCTTTTATGAGTCCAAAGTTCAGTCTCAACCCCTTGATACATGTAGGCCCACCATAAAAACTATAATCATTCACATAGCAACATAATATCATATTGTAAAGGGACTTCCTCAGGATTGTAGACCTTCCTCTCTATGGGTCCTATGTCACATTACTATACTATTGATCTACTGGACTAATAAAGCTTGATAGCTAACTGAAGAGTGATTCTCCACAGAGGCAGCTGGGGATGAGTCAGCAGAAGGTCCAGCAGAGATTCCAGGAAAGAGAGAAGGAGCTGAAGAATCTCCAAAAAGCTGTGAAGTCTTTCAAGGTGAGTATTGTTGACCAGAGGAGACACACCATTTCACTTCTCTTATCCAGTCAGAGAGAGAGAGAGGGGTCCCTATTCAATCCCACTGACCCCACTGTTGGGAACAGGCTGTCTGGACCCCTTTCAGAGAATAGACTGTTTCATGTAACTGACGGGATATGAACCCAGGTCTACCGTGGGAGAAACCAACATCTTGACCGTTACACCAAGAGGACATTCCCTATTGGACCGACACTGATTTAGAAGTAGCAGGCGGGGCTACCTCATCACATAACCATGAGTAACCATGACTGACTCATGTCCCCTATACATTAACATGGAGCTCTCTCTCTATTCAATTCAAAGATCTTTATTGGCATGGGAAACATATCTTTACTATGCCAAAGCAAGTGAAATAGATCATAAATCATAAATCATTAAATCATTAAATCATAATGAACAGTAAACATTACTCAACATTTATTTTCAAAAGAATAGAGACATTTCAAATGTTATAGTTCAAGTGCAAACAGAGTGAGTCGTGCGCCAGACTGAGTTCTGGAGGTGAAATGGAAATGAATGAGGGAGAGTTAAGTGAGGTAGAAGGTGTGGTGAAGAGTTCAGAACCAGAGAAGTATTTGGTCATACGAGATTTGACTTCAGAAGAGTTCCAGGGTGTGTTGAGTGGTGGTGTCCCGTCCTCCCAGGTAGTTGGCATGGTGCAGGAGCAGATAGGGTCAAAGTAGTGGAATGGGGTAGTGGGTTTTTAATGAGTGTAGGGTTAGTTGTCATGGTGCAGGAGCAGATAGGGTCAAAGTAGTGGAATGGGGTAGTGGGTTTTTAATGAGTGTAGGGTTAGTTGTCATGGTGCAGGAGCAGATAGGGTCAAAGTAGTGGAATGGGGTAGTGGGTTTTTAATGAGTGTAGGGTTAGTTGGCATGGTGCAGGAGCAGATAGGGTCAAAGTAGTGGAATGGGGTAGTGGGTTTTTAATGAGTGTAGGGTTAGTTGTCATGGTGCAGGAGCAGATATGGTCAAAGTAGTGGAATGGGGTAGTGGGTTTTTAATGAGTGTAGGGTTAGTTGGAATGGTGTTACTTAGTATTATCATAATTTCCCCTTTTCCCATTTTGTATCACAATGTAAATTAGATTTATATTATAGTCCAGTTGGGGGCGGTAATGCAACATATTGGATGCCAACCGCCGTTAAACTCCAAAGAAGAAGAAACGTTATATTATGTCTATGTACAGTGTTGTAACGATGTCTCTCTCTCTCTCATTCCATCACTTTCGTGGTAGTTGGTTGTGTGGGTCTCTGGTTATGAATGGGGCGCTGACAGAAAATCGTTGATGGATATTTATAGAGCTCTGATCAGGACAACAATTGATTACAGGTGTATAGTTTATGGAACAGCAGCAAAGACTTGTCTTCAGAAGCTGGACAGAATCCAGTATATAGCTTTAAGGATATGTATTGGTGCATTTAAATCAACATCTGTATGTGTCTAACTAGTGGAGACAGGTGAGATGCCTTTGGGTATACGGCGTAATAAATTGTCATTAGCTTATTGGGTTGAAAGGCTGTGAGGTTGAGCATCCCACTGCTACTGTTCTAGATGACTGTTGGGAATATACTAGTAGACAAGGCAGTGGTTTTGGTTGGACAGTTGTAGGTATTAATGTTATTATGGAGAATTGAGAGAATGGGTGTAGTAGTGAGATTCTGCTGGGTCCCAGCACATTCAGGTGTGGAAGGAGATGAAATTGTAGACCAGTTATCTAAAAGTGCTTTAAAACAAGATATAATTGATATTAATGTTCCACTGGGTAGAGGTGAGGCCAAACGTAAGATCAGAGACATTTTGATAGATGTGTGGCAGAAGAGATGGGACTCTGAGCACAAGGGACGGCATTTATATGTCCTCTAAAGGTCGGTGGACCAAGATTCAAAGGTCAGATTAGGAAGGAAGAGGTGGTGTTTACTCGATTGTGTTTAGGACATTGTACATTGAACTGGTCCTTACATCTGGTTGGCAGCATGTGAATGGTTTGTGTCTGGAGGGTATGGTCAATGAAACGGTGGAGCATGTGTTGTTATATTGTTGTAAGGATGTTGAAGAGAGGGAAAGATTGAAGTGTAGGGTCATTGAGGTTGGACGGGGTTGGGGGGGTTTGGAAGGGATTTGGGGGATGGGGGAGGGTCTATTAGAAGTTAGTAGGACTCTTTTTTATTTTCTCAGAAGTTCTGAGTTAGGTAGGAGGATTTAGAAATGTTGTAAACCGTGATTGGACACACTCCAGCACAGTAGGTGGCGCCATGCACCTTTAACGTTGGTTTGTGGACCGCCATTATATCATAGAAGAAGAAGTTGGTCTGTGAGGGTTTTGTGGTTCCTGAGGAGGGCTACTATTCTTTTTTATTTTGGTTTTCAAGTATTTTCAGAATGTATTAAAGCCAAAGCTAAAGCTACCCTAAACAATTCAATATATCAGTCAATATATTGTAATGAAACAGTAGGGAGCAGGTCTCGAACCCTCGAACTTCTAGCCCGAGGTCCGGCGCGCTATCGACTGGGCCGCAAAAGCATGCTCGTGCGGCAGAGTCGATTTCCGCGCTTATAACCCCAGGGTCGTTACACTACTCCCTCCTTTCAAAGAGCGCGTCCTCGCGCTAGCTTGCGACTCTACGTCTTACAGGAACGCGTTCACCGGCCAAGCACACACACTGTCGTGGATGCAAGGTCCGATCCCACTTCTGACACCAATGTAATGAAACAGTAGGGAGCAGGTCTCGAACCCTCGAACTTCTAGCCCGAGGTCCGGCGCGCTATCGACTGGGCCGCAAAAGCATGCTCGTGCGGCAGAGTCGATTTCCGCGCTTATAACCCCAGGGTCGTTACAATATTTTCTCTGTGATTTGTTGTTTTCCCGTCAACCGTTCCATCGCATCTTAACCGTGTTACCGGGCGGGCACTAGGACCCGGGGGAGGCTGCTGCTGCAGAGGCTGCTGCACCGGTAGTGACGTCAGTCCTACTTGTAGCTCATTGTGGTCAACGTCAGCTGTGGCTCGAGACTGCTAGCTAACGGTTAACGGAGAGGAAAAGACTCTGACAGGACACATTCATGTAGATAGGCTATGATGGCAATTTGTGGTAAGTTACAATAGAGAGAGAGACTTTTCACCACTATAGACTTTGGTCATAATCAAAGCTTTGTTAACCAATACGTTTTTATGTGAGGCTGCCGGTAAGTTACAGTGTAACAGACGTTGTGAGCTAGCTAACGGTAACGTTAACGGTGTCTTTTAAATTCCACATAAGTTATGTGGCGATGATATCTAGATAACGTTGTATTTAATGTAGTTTTACTATCTATGCCAGGCTATAAATGACACAAATGATATCTAGTTAACTTTGTATTTAAGTTTACATGTGAGTCATTTAGCAGACACTCTTATCAAGAGCCACTAGGGTTAAGTGACTAAATCGGCCTAAAAAAGGCGATTTACAGATTTTTCACCTAGTCTGCTACTTAACACCAAGCGGTCCAGGAGGGGAGACAAGTTGTTATTTTCCAGTTCCGTCCTAAGAACAGGTTTTAGTGGTCAAATAAAAAGGGAGACATTTTTTGGTGCCATTTAGGGGAAATGTAATTCTAAGGATCATTCCAGTCAGAAGAGGCTCTGTGAAGGTTCGTTTCTATTAATTTGCTATGGCCTCGCTAGTGTTCCAGCTCAGACAACGTTCTTTGGCCGTTTGGACTTGTTCTATTGTCCAGCCTACTAGGACTCAGGGGGCAGAGGCTGGGTCTAGCCCTGCTACGGGGCAGGCTACTGGAGGGGGTACCAGGAGGGAGGAGAGTAGAGCAGGACCAAGAGGTGTTCTGTACCTGTCTGTCCAGGAGGGAGGAGAGTAGAGCAGGACCAAGAGGTGTTCTGTACCTGTCTGTCCAGGAGGGAGGAGAGTAGAGCAGGACCAAGAGGTGTTCTGTACCTGCCTGTCCAGGAGGGAGGAGAGTAGAGCAGGACCAAGAGGTGTTCTGTACCTGTCTGTCCAGGAGGGAGGAGAGTAGAGCAGGACCAAGAGGTGTTCTGTACCTGTCTGTCCAGGAGGGAGGAGAGTAGAGCAGGACCAAGAGGTGTTCTGTACCTGCCTGTCCAGGAGGGAGGAGAGTAGAGCAGGACCAAGAGGTGTTCTGTACCTGCCTGTCCAGGAGGGAGGAGAGTAGAGCAGGACCAAGAGGTGTTCTGTACCAGTCTGTCCAGGAGGGAGGAGAGTAGAGCAGGACCAAGAGGTGTTCTGTACCTGCCTGTCCAGGAGGGAGGAGAGTAGAGCAGGACCAAGAGGTGTTCTGTACCTGCCTGTCCAGGAGGAGGGACAAGGCCTGGTGGACCTGGAGAGCAGGGTGGCAGAGTTCTGACTCAATGAGGTGCAGAGAGGCTACTGTACCTACTGTCTCTCTCTCTGTCTCTCTGTCTGTCGCTCTGTTTCTCTCTGTCTCTCTGTCTCTGTCTCTGTCTCTCTCTCTCTGTCTCTCTCTCTCTTAACAGCGCTCTGCACAGGCAGCAGTGGAGGACAGTGATCAGATCTTTACTGAGCTGATCCGCTCCATTGAGAGAAGGAGCTCTGAGGTGAAGGAGCTGATCAGAGCCCAAGAGAAGGCTCAAGTGAGTCAAGCTGAAGGACTCCTGGAGCAACTGAAGCAGGAGATAGCTGAGCTGAGGAAGAGAAGCACTGAGCTGGAGCAGCTCTCACACACAGAGGATCACATCCATTTCCTCCAGGTAACTAAACTGTCTTGTTACATGTGATATGAAATTAACTTCATGTGAAACTATTCATCTCAATCATTATGTTGTCCTGTCTCTCTCTCTCTGTTTCTCTCTCTCTGTCTCTCTCTCCCTGTGTGTCTCTCTCTCTGTGTCTCTGTCTCTCTCTCTGTCTGTCTGTCTCTCTCTCTCTGTCTGTCTCTCTCTGTCTGTCTCTCTCTGTCTGTCTCTCTCTGTCTGTCTCTCTCTGTCTGTCTCTCTCTGTCTGTCTCTCTCTGTCTGTCTCTCTCTGTCTTTCTCTCTGTGATTCTCTGTCTCTGTGTCTCTCTCTCTCTCTCCCCCTGTCTCTCTCTCTCTCTCTGTCCCTCTCTGTCTCTCTCTCTCTTCTCTCTCTCCAGAGTTATCAGTCTCTCTCCAGTATCAGTGTATCTTCAGACTTACCCAGCATCGTTGTCCGTCCTCTTCAGTACTTTGGAGATGTGAGTAAGACTGTGTCTGAACTGAGAGAGAAACTAGAAGACTTCCTTAAAGGAGAATGGACCAAGATCTCCACTACAGGTGTGTTGAAAACAATAAGAACATCAACTTTAGACCATTGAAAGTTCCCTACTAGTCATATACATGTGGAATATGGTCTGATGATAACATTCCCTCTCTCTGTCAATGTGTTTGTGTGTCTGTAGTGAATATAGTGGATGTTGTACTGCCTCCAGAGCCCAAGACCAGAGAACAGTTGTTACAATGTGAGTCTCTTTATTGTGAAGTAACTAACAGTCTCTTTTTACTGACACTCCTAACAATCCCTCTAGAAATATATAGCAATAGTAGATCTAATCAAAGACTGGGTATCTATCTGACTCCTCATATGTCTCTGATTTGATCTCTGCTGTGCTCTAATCAAAGACAGGGTAGATACAATATCTGACTTAACTTATTGTTCTGACTCCCCTCATTGGTCTCTGCTCTGCTCTTCTCCCAGATTCCTGTCAGCTCACACTGGACCCAAACACAGCACACACACACCTCTCTCTGTCTGAAGGGAACAGAAAGGTGACCTATACAGACCAAGTCCAACCATATCCTGACCATCCAGACAGATTCACATACTTCTGGCAGGTTCTGTGTAGAGAGGGTCTGTCTGGACGCTGTTACTGGGAGGTGGAGTGGAGTGGTGCTGTTTATACAGCAGTCTCATATAAAGACATCAGCAGAACAGAGGAAGGTAATGATGGTGGATTTGGAGACAATAACAAGTCCTGGAGTTTACTGTGCTATACATGTGGTTATTGTTTCAGACACAATAATGTTGAGACTAAAGTATCAGGCACTCAGTCCTCCAGAGTAGGAGTGTACCTGGATCACAAGGCAGGTACTCTGTCCTTCTACAGTGTCTCTGACACAATGACCCTCCTCCACAGAGTCCAGACCACATTCACTCAGACCCTCTATCCTGGGTTTAGGTTTGGATATTTTCACCTTTTCTCTGGTTCTGCTGAGCTGATAAACTGATTTGTTAATAATTAAAATTCAATACAATGTTTTAATCTTGTACATTTCCATGAATCATGATGTCTGGTGTTGATGTATATTGGTTGTCATTCAGAACCATTGATATGTTTTCTCAGTTGGTTCTCTGTCTCTATGTAATTCTCCTCAGTATCATTGATCAGCTTGTTGGTCCTAATTGATGTGTTCTCTGTCACCTGGAGCTGCATGGAAAATGGTCCAGGAACTAAAGGACAATTCAGGACTAGTCAGCCCACTACAAGCTGGTATCACTTACTTTCTACTAAACTATATGGACTGGTTTCCCAGACACAGATTAATCCTAGTCCTGGACTAAAAAGTATGTTCAATGTAGATGTCCAGGAAACCGTCCCTAAATGTGTCATCTTTCATCCTCCCATACTGCTCAGTCCAGCAACATTAAACCTGTCCAGCAGGTGGTGCTATTGACCAAACAATAAAACCAGCAGATATCTTGACTTGCCACTCAGTATATCAGTAATGTTCAGAATAGTACTTTAATATCATTGGAGATTGATGGTCTTTTTAATCCACTATCCAGAGTCAGGAACAGATGAAGTTAGGTCTGCTACTGTTCAGTGATTAAATATGATTTATGGTGATGGGAAATAATAAAAAACACTAAACTTCATCTAGTAATAGTTTTCCTTTGTTATTTATTCCAAGGTGTGTCTTTAACTTGTAAATGTATTGGGTGGAGGTGAGCTAGTGGTGTGGCTGATAGAATAGAATGAAAAGGGAGGAGGGGAGGAAGAGGGGAGGAGTGAAGGGCTGTTCAAGAATCCAGATGAGGAAGAGGAAGATGTTCAGGGGAATTACTGTCTCTGTTCCAAATGGTTCCCTATTCCCTCCGTAGTGCACTACGATGCTTCTGACTAGGTCTAAAGTAGTGTTCTACGTAGGGAATAGGGTGTAGATTTATTACAATGTCATGCTTTAGTGTTTGGCACAACAATATATTAGATCTCCACCCCCCCACTTCCTGTCTGTCATCCCCCAGTTCTGTTAAGACTTCCTCTCATTGACCTGGACCTCATTCTAAATGGTCACTTTGTATTGATAGTCCAGACTGGTCTTTACTATGGTTCTACATACAGTACCATATATACAGTGGGGCAAAAAAGTATTTAGTCAACCACCAATTGTGCAAGTTCTCCCAATTAAAAAGATGAGAGAGGCCTGTAATTTTCATCATAGGTACACTTCAACTATGACAGACAAAATGAGAAAAAAAATCCAGAAAATCACATTGTAGGATTTTTTATGAATTTATTTGCAAATTATGGTGGAAAATAAGTATTTGGTCACCTACAAACAAGCAAGATTTCTGGCTCTCACAGACCTGTAACTTCTTCTTTAAGTTGCTCCTCTGTCCTCCACTCTTTACCTGTATTAATGGCACCTGTTTGAACTTGTTATCAGTATATAATACACCTGTCCACAACCTCAAACAGTCACACTCCAAACTCCACTATGGCCATGACCAAAGAGCTGTCAAAGGACACCAGAAACAAAATTGTAGACCTGCACCAGGCTGGGAAGACTAAATCTGCAATAGGTAAGCAGCTTGATTTGAAGAAATCAACTGTGGGAGCAATTATTAGGAAATGGAAGACATACAAGACCACTGATAATCTCCCTCGATCTGGGGCTCCACGCAAGATCTCACCCCGTGGGGTCAAAATGATCACAAGAACGGTGAGCAAAAATCCCAGAACCACACGGGGGGACCTAGTGAATGACCTGCAGAGAGCTGGGATCAAAGTAACAAAGCCTACCATCAGTAACACACTACGCCGCCAGGGACTCAAATCCTGCAGTGCCAGACGTGTCCCCCTGCTTAAGCCAGTACATGTCCAGGCCCGTCTGAAGTTTGCTAGAGAGCATTTGGATGATCCAGAAGAAGATTGGGAGAATGTCATATGGTCAGATGAAACCAAAATAGAACTTTTTGGTAAAAACTCAACTCGTCGTGTTTGGAGGACAAAGAATGCTGAGTTGCATCCAAAGAACACCATACCTACTGTGAAGCATGGGGGTGGAAACATCATGCTTTGGGGCTGTTTTTCTGCAAAGGGACCAGGACGACTGATCCGTGTAAAGGAAAGAATGAATGGGGCCATGTATCGTGAGATTTTGAGTGAAAACCTCCTTCCATCAGCAAGGGCATTGAAGATGAAACGTGGCTGGGTCTTTCAGCAGGACAATGATCCCAAACACACCGCCCGGGCAACGAAGGAGTGGCTTCGTAAGAAGCATTTCAAGGTCCTGGAGTGGCCTAGCCAGTCTCCAGATCTCAACCCCATAGAAAATCTTTGGAGGGAGTTGAAAGTCCGCGTTGCCCAGCAACAGCCCCAAAACATCACTGCTCTAGAGGAGATCTGCATGGAGGAATGGGCCAAAATACCAGCAACAGTGTGTGAAAACCTTGTGAAGACTTACAGAAAACGTTTGACCTCTGTCATTGCCAACAAAGGGTATATAACAAAGTATTGAGATAAACTTTTGTTATTGACCAAATACTTATTTTCCACCATAATTTGCAAATAAATTCATTTAAAATCTTACAATGTGATTTTCAGGATTTTTTTTTCTCATTTTCTGTCATAGTTGAAGTGTACCTATGATGAAAATTACAGGCCTCTCTCATCTTTTTAAGTGGGAGAACTTGCACAATTGGTGGCTGACTAAATACTTTTTTGCCCCACTGTATATATATATATATTAATATTAATATTATAAGAGTCATTGAAGTGTTGGATGAGACCCTGCCTTCACAGGGGGATATTTGTTGGATCTGTCACAACAGGTGATGAGGGCCTGATCCTCAAGCTGCAGACTGGTCTTTACTATGGTTCTACATACAGTACCTGTATTGATAGTCCATACTGGTCTTTACTATGGTTCTACATACAGTACCTGTATTGATAGTCCATACTGGTCTTTACTATGGTTCTACATTCAGTATCTGTATTGATAGTCCATACTGGTCTTTACTATGGTTCTACATACAGTATCTGTATTGATAGTCCATACTGGTCTTTACTATGGTTCTACATACAGTATCTGTATTGATAGTCCATACTGGTCTTTACTATGGTTCTACATACAGTATCTGTATTGATAGTCCATACTGGTCTTTACTATGGTTCTACATACAGTACCTGTATTGATAGTCCATACTGGTCTTTACTATGGTTCTACATACAGTACCTGTATTGATAGTCCATACTGGGCTTTACTATGGTTCTACATACAGTACCTGTATTGATAGTCCATACTGGGCTTTACTATGGTTCTACATACAGTACCTGTATTGATAGTCCATACTGGGCTTTACTATGGTTCTACATACAGTACCTGTATTGATAGTCCATACTGGTCTTTACTATGGTTCTACATACAGTATCTGTATTGATAGTCCATACTGGTCTTTACTATGGTTCTACATACAGTACCTGTATTGATAGTCCATACTGGGCTTTACTATGGTTCTATATACAGTACCTGTATTGATAGTCCATACTGGTCTTTACTATGGTTCTACATACAGTATCTGTATTGATAGTCCATACTGGGCTTTACTATGGTTCTACGTACAGTACCTGTATTGATAGTCCATACTGGGCTTTACTATGGTTCTACATACAGTATCTGTATTGATAGTCCATACTGGGCTTTACTATGGTTCTACATACAGTACCTGTATTGATAGTCCATACTGGGCTTTACTATGGTTCTACATACAGTATCTGTATTGATAGTCCATACTGGTCTTTACTATGGTTCTACATACAGTACCTGTATTGATAGTCCATACTGGACTTTACTATGGTTCTACATACAGTACCTGTATTGATGAGGGCCTCATCATCCGGCTGCACAAAGAAAGCCAGGGACTGCAGTGTGCTCCAGTCTCCAGCAGGGGGCAGTAAAACCCAATGGACCTGAAAGGGACTGCAGTGGTCTCCAGTCTCCAGCAGGGGGCAGTAAAACCCTATGGACCTGAAAGGGACTGCAGTGTGCTCCAGTCTCCAGCAGGGGGCAGTAAAACCCTTTGGACCTGAAAGGGACTGCAGTGGTCTCCAGTCTCCAGCAGGGGGCAGTAAAACCCTACGGACCTGAAAGGGACTGCAGTGTGCTCCAGTCTCCAGCAGGGGGCAGTAAAACCCTATGGACCTGAAAGGGACTGCAGTGTGCTCCAGTCTCCAGCAGGGGGCAGTAAAACCCTATGGACCTGAAAGGGACTGCAGTGTGCTCCAGTCTCCAGCAGGGGGCAGTAAAACCCTATGGACCTGAAAGGGACTGCAGTGTGCTCCAGTGTCCAGCAGGGGGCAGTAAAACCCTATGGACCTGAAAGGGAAAGTGAGGAGTAAAAATCAAAGGTGAATTTACATTGATGTTTCCACGGAGACCTGAATCATATCCATGAGGCACCAAACTGAAGAAAATGAACTGAAACAGGGAGGGACTAACTGAACTAAAATAATTATGTTGCTAAATGTTTTGCTACAGTGTTCTCTAAAGAATACGACCCTGGATTCAAATTCTATTTGAAATCTTACAAATACTTTGAGCATTTCCTTTAGTCCTCCAGGTGGGCGTGGTTTGTTTGTACTTTTAGGACGTTTCTATTGGTTCCATTACAACAAACTCAATCAAACACTGCTTATTAAATATTCAACATTATTTTAACGCAGGTCTGTTTCCACGTGCAATAAGCCTGTAACGTCTTGTATGATCTCATCAGGTAAAGGTGTGTCAAATGGAAGGGCAAGTCTCACCACTGAGAGGAAAACATCACTGGTCCACCTCTGCATCAGGTCAGCTATGTTGATCAGTACTGTCCCAGGGATGCTGGGAGCAGAGATGAACTCCCCTGACCTGGTACCACCTATGGAGTTGTCATTTTAATATCAGTTTAACCCCATTAATGCTATAACACATAAACCATGTTAATGGAATGAAATGGATCCGGGTTCCATTTATTCTACAATAGATTTACTGCCTGTGGAACACTTCTCCAAAGTGTCTGAAATGAAGATGACTGCAGGTCTGAATCCCAAACTAATGGGGGGAAATGGCTCCATCTAATGAGATGGTATTTAGAGATATGAACCTTTCTATTGGGGTGAACCATCCCCTTAACATACAGGACCAGTCAAAAGTCTGGACACATCTACTCATTCAAGGGTTTTTCTTTATTTTTACTATTTTCTACATTGTAGTGAAGACATAGTGACATCAAAACTATGAAATAACACATATGGAATCATGTAGTAACCAAAAACGTGTTAAACAAATCAGGTGGAGGCCAGGTCATCACTCTCCTTCTTGGTCAAATAGCCCTTACACAGCCTGGAGGTGTGTTGGGTCATTGTCCTGCTGAAAAACAAATGATAGTCCCACTAAGCTCAAACCAGATGGGATGGCGTATCACTGCAGATCGCTGTGGTAGCCATGCTGGTTAAGTGTGCCTTGAATTCTAAATAAATTACAGACAGTGTCACCAGCAAAGCACCATCACACCTCCTCCATGCTTCACGGTGGAAATACACATGCAGAGATCATCTGTTCACCTACTCTGCGTCTCACAAAGACACGGCTGTTGGAACCAGAAATCTTAAATTTGGACTCATCAGACCAAAGGACAGATTTCCACCGGTCTAATGTCCATTGATCGTGTTTCTTGGCACAATCAAGTCTCTTCTTATTATTGATGTCCTTTAGTAGTGGTTTCTTTGCAGCAATAGATAGTAATTCACATTTCACTTGATAAGAGGTGGTGTGATGGTGTGGGGGTGCTTTGCTGGTGACACTGTCTATGATGTATTTAGAATTCAAGGCACACTTAACCAGCATGTCTACCACAGCATTCTGCAGCGATACGCCATCCCATCTGGATTGAGCTCAGTGGGACTGTCATGTTCTCACCTGATTGTCTATGTCAGGTGTGTCCCAGTGAGCTCAGTGGGACTATCATATGTTCTCACCTGATTGTCTATGTCAGGTGTGTCCCAGTGACCTCAGTGGGACTATCATATGTTCTCACCTGATTGTCTATGTCAGGTGTGTCCCAGCTTTTGATTGGTCCTGTAGTTTCTGTAGAGCAGAAAGTGTGATGCTGTCGTAGTTGTGCTCTGTGTTCCTGCTCCAAGGAAAGACTCATCTCTGGACACTCTCACATCCCCTGTTACCTGGTGCACCAGGTACCTGGTACCTAGCCAGCAGCTAGCAGCTAGCCAACGTCTACCGTCTACCGAATAGCAGCACTGTTGGAGCGAGTGGTCGCATTTCGCTCCGCAGGTAGTATTACATCTCATTACAGTACAACGGTTTGACTTGTCTGATCTTAGCTAGCTACATAGCCGTCTTTGTATCAAAGATAATTGTGTAGTTTAGAGTAATTATCGTAATTACCGAGGTTAGCTAGTCAGCTATTTTCGTCCTAGTCAACACTGCTAGCTAGCCAGCAGCTAGCAGCTAGCCAACGTCTACCATCTACCGAATAGCAGCACTGTAGAAACTATTACATTAGTTTCTACATTACAACGGAACGACTTGATTAGTGTAGTGTTAGCTAGCTACATAGTTGTCATTGCTGTCTTTGTATCCAAGGTAATTGTGTAGTTTAGAGTAATTATCGTAATTACCGAGGTTAGCTAGCCAGCTATTTTCGTCCTAACGTAGGCAACACTGCTAGCAAGCCAGCAGCTGGCCAACGTCTACCGTCTACCGAATTGCAGCACTGTAGAAACTATTACATTACAACGGAACGACTTGATTAGTGTAGTGTTAGCTAGCTACATAGTTGTCTTTGCTGTCTTTGTATCCAAGATAATTGTGTAGTTTAGAGTAATTGTCAAGGTTACCTAGCCAGTTACCGAGGCTACCTAGCCAGCTACACTTTCAAACTAAGTCAACAACGCAGCCACTGCTAGCTAGCCTACTTCACCAGTCAGCAGTACTGTATCATTTTAGTCAATAAGATTTTTTGCAACGTAAGCTTAACTTTCTGAACATTCGAGACGTGTAGTCCACTTGTCATTCCAATCTCCTTTGCATTAGCGTAGCCTCTTCTGTAGCCTGTCAACTATGTGTCTGTCTATCCCTCTTCTCTCCTCTCTGCACAGACCATACAAACGCTTCACACCGCGTGGCCGCCGCCACTCTAACCTGGTGGTCCCAGCACGCACGACCCACGTGGAGTTCCAGGTCTCCGGCAGCCTCTGGAACTGCCGATCTGCGGCCAACAAGGCAGAGTTCATCTCAGCCTATGCTTCCCTCCAGTCCCTCGACTTCTTGGCACTGACGGAAACATGGATTACCACAGATAACACTGCTACTCCTACTGCTCTCTCCTCGTCTGCCCACGTGTTCTCGCACACCCCGAGAGCTTCTGGTCAGCGGGGTGGTGGCACTGGGATCCTCATCTCTCCCAAGTGGACATTCTCTCTTTCTCCCCTGACCCATCTGTCTATCGCCTCCTTTGAATTCCATGCTGTCACAGTTACCAGCCCTTTCAAGCTTAACATCCTTATCATTTATCGCCCCCCAGGTTCCCTTGGAGAGTTCATCAATGAGCTTGACGCCTTGATAAGTTCCTTTCCTGAGGATGGCTCACCTCTCACAGTTCTGGGTGACTTTAACCTCCCCACGTCTACCTTTGACTCATTCCTCTCTGCCTCCTTCTTTCCACTCCTCTCCTCTTTTGACCTCACCCTCTCACCTTCTCCCCCTACTCACAAGGCAGGCAATACGCTTGACCTCATCTTTACTAGATGCTGTTCTTCCACTAATCTCATTGCAACTCCCCTCCAAGTCTCCGACCACTACCTTGTATCCTTTTCCCTCTCGCTCTCATCCAACACTTCCCACACTGCCCCTACTCGGATGGTATTGCGCCGTCCCAACCTTCGCTCTCTCTCCCCCGCTACTCTCTCCTCTTCCATCCTATCATCTCTTCCCTCTGCTCAAACCTTCTCCAACCTATCTCCTGATTCTGCCTCCTCAACCCTCCTCTCCTCCCTTTCTGCATCCTTTAACTCTCTATGTCCCCTATCCTCCAGGCCGGCTCGGTCCTCCCCTCCTGCTCCGTGGCTCGACGACTCATTGCGAGCTCACAGAACAGGGCTCCGGGCAGCCGAGCGGAAATGGAGGAAAACTCGCCTCCCTGCGGACCTGGCATCCTTTCACTCCCTCCTCTACATTCTCCTCTTCTGTCTCTGCTGCTAAAGCCACTTTCTACCACTCTAAATTCCAAGCATCTGCCTCTAACCCTAGGAAGCTCTTTGCCACCTTCTCCTCCCTCCTGAATCCTCCTCCCCCTCCCCCCCTCCTCCTCCCTCTCTGCGGATGACTTCGTCAACCATTTTGAAAAGAAGGTCGACGACATCCGATCCTCGTTTGCTAAGTCAAACGACACCGCTGGTTCTGCTCACACTGCCCTACCCTGTGCTTTGACCTCTTTCTCCCCTCTCTCTCCAGATGAAATCTCGCGTCTTGTGACGGCCGGCCGCCCAACAACCTGCCCGCTTGACCCTATCCCCTCCTCTCTTCTCCAGGCCATTTCCGGAGACCTTCTCCCTTACCTCACCTCGCTCATCAACTCATCCTTGACCGCTGGCTACGTCCCTTCCGCCTTCAAGAGAGAGAGAGTTGCACCCCTGCTGAAAAAACCTACACTCGATCCCTCCGATGTCAACAACTACAGACCAGTATCCCTTCTTTCTTTTCTCTCCAAAACTCTTGAACGTGCCGTCCTTGGCCAGCTCTCCTGCTATCTCTCTCAGAATGACCTTCTTGATCCAAATCAGTCAGGTTTCAAGACTAGTCATTCAACTGAGACTGCTCTTCTCTGTGTCACGGAGGCGCTCCGCACTGCTAAAGCTAACTCTCTCTCCTCTGCTCTCATCCTTCTAGACCTATCGGCTGCCTTTGATACTGTGAACCATCAGATCCTCCTCTCCACCCTCTCCGAGTTGGGCATCTCCGGCGCGGCCCACGCTTGGATTGCGTCCTACCTGACAGGTCGCTCCTACCAGGTGGCGTGGCGAGAATCTGTCTCCGCACCACGTGCTCTCACCACTGGTGTCCCCCAGGGCTCTGTTCTAGGCCCTCTCCTATTCTCGCTATACACCAAGTCACTTGGCTCTGTCATATCCTCACATGGTCTCTCCTATCATTGCTATGCAGACGACACACAATTAATCTTCTCCTTTCCCCCTTCTGATAACCAGGTGGCGAATCGCATCTCTGCATGTCTGGCAGACATATCAGTGTGGATGACGGATCACCACCTCAAGCTGAACCTCGGCAAGACGGAGCTGCTCTTCCTCCCGGGGAAGGACTGCCCGTTCCATGATCTCGCCATCACGGTTGACAACTCCATTGTGTCCTCCTCCCAGAGTGCTAAGAACCTTGGCGTGATCCTGGACAACACGCTGTCGTTCTCAACTAACATCAAGGCGGTGACCCGTTCCTGTAGGTTCATGCTCTACAACATTCGCAGAGTACGACCCTGCCTCACACAGGAAGCGGCGCAGGTCCTAATCCAGGCACTTGTCATCTCCCGTCTGGACTACTGCAACTCGCTGTTGGCTGGGCTCCCTGCCTGTGCCATTAAACCCCTACAACTCATCCAGAACGCCGCAGCCCGTCTGGTGTTCAACCTTCCCAAGTTCTCTCACGTCACCCCGCTCCTCCGCTCTCTCCACTGGCTTCCAGTTGAAGCTCGCATCCGCTACAAGACCATGGTGCTTGCCTACGGAGCTGTGAGGGGAACGGCACCTCCGTACCTTCAGGCTCTGATCAGGCCCTACACCCAAACAAGGGCACTGCGTTCATCCACCTCTGGCCTGCTCGCCTCCCTACCTCTGAGGAAGTACAGCTCCCGCTCAGCCCAGTCAAAACTGTTCGCTGCTCTGGCACCCCAATGGTGGAACAAACTCCCCCACGACGCCAGGTCAGCGGAGTCAATCACCACCTTCCGGAAACACCTGAAACACCACCTCTTTAAGGAATACCTAGGATAGGATAAAGTAATCCTTCTAACCCCCCCCCCCCCTTAAAAGAGTTAGATGCACTATTGTAAAGTGGTTGTTCCACTGGATATCATAAGGTGAATGCACCAACTTGTAAGTCGCTCTGGATAAGAGCGTCTGCTAAATGACTTAAATGTAAATGTAATGTAAATGTGCACTGCTCCCCGCCTGCCCTGGTCTGTCTCTCCCAGTCTGGTACAGGTGTCCTCTCCTGCTCTGGTCTGTCTCTCCCAGTCTGGTACAGGTGTCCTCTCCTGCTCTGGTCTGTCTCTCCCAGTCTGGTACAGGTGTCCTCTCCTGCTCTGGTCTGTCTCTCCCAGTCTGGTACAGGTGTCCTCTCCTGCTCTGGTCTGTCTCTCCCAGTCTGGTGCAGGTGTCCTCTCCTGCTCTGGCCTGTCTCTCCCAGTCTGGTACAGGTGTCCTCTCCTGCTCTGGTCTGTCTCTCCCAGTCTGGTACAGGTGTCCTCTCCTGCTCTGGTCTGTCTCTCCCAGTCTGGTACAGGTGTCCTCTCCTGCTCTGGTCTGTCTCTCCCAGTCTGGTACAGGTGTCCTCTCCTGCTCTGGTCTGTCTCTCCCAGTCTGGTACAGGTGTCCTCTCCTGCTCTGGTCTGTCTCTCCCAGTCTGGTACAGGTGTCCTCTCCTGCTCTGGTCTGTCTCTCCCAGTCTGGTACAGGTGTCCTCTCCTGCTCTGGTATGTCTCTCCCAGTCTGGTACAGGTGTCCTCTCCTGCTCTGGTCTGTCTCTCCCAGTCTGGTACAGGTGTCCTCTCCTGCTCTGGTCTGTCTCTCCCAGTCTGGTACAGGTGTCCTCTCCTGCTCTGGTCTGTCTCTCCCAGTCTGGTACAGGTGTCCTCTCCTGCTCTGGTCTGTCTCTCCCAGTCTGGTACAGGTGTCCTCTCCTGCTCTGGTCTGTCTCTCCCAGTCTGGTGCAGGTGTCCTCTCCTGCTCTGGCCTGTCTCTCCCAGTCTGGTACAGGTGTCCTCTCCTGCTCTGGCCTGTCTCTCCCAGTCTGGTACAGGTGTCCTCTCCTGCTCTGGTCTGTCTCTCCCAGTCTGGTACAGGTGTCCTCTCCTGCTCTGGTCTGTCTCTCCCAGTCTGGTACAGGTGTCCTCTCCTGCTCTGGTCTGTCTCTCCCAGTCTGGTACAGGTGTCCTCTCCTGCTCTGGTCTGTCTCTCCCAGTCTGGTACAGGTGTCCTCTCCTGCTCTGGTCTGTCTCTCCCAGTCTGGTACAGGTGTCCTCTCCTGCTCTGGTCTGTCTCTCCCAGTCTGGTACAGGTGTCCTCTCCTGCTCTGGTCTGTCTCTCCCAGTCTGGTACAGGTGTCCTCTCCTGCTCTGGTCTGTCTCTCCCAGTCTGGTACAAGTGTCCTCTCCTGCTCTGGTCTGTCTCTCCCAGTCTGGTACAGGTGCCATTGCCACACTCTCTCTCTCTCCGCGGAGCTTTGCTTGCCAACATCATACTTACCTGACTTGTTTACTGATCTGCTGTTGGTCTATTTGATCAGTGATTGTTGCTATGTTTGTATTAATATTTAGGAAAAAATAATATTTGAATACGTAGCTCATTTAGCCTTTTTTTGTATTAATAGCGGAACCCCCCCAACATTCCACTGAAAAGGCAGTGCGCGAAATTCAAAAAATATATTTTTAGAAATATTTAACTTTCACACATTAACAAGGACAATACAGCAAATGAAAGATAAACATCTTGTGAATCCAGCCAACACGTCCGATTTTTAAAAATGTTTTACAGTGAAAACACAACATATATTTATGTTAGCTCACCACCATATCCAAAAACACACAGCCATTTTTTCACAGCAAAGATAGCTTTCACAAAACCCACAAATAGAGATAAAATTAATCACTAACCTTTGAACAACTTCATCAGATGACAGTCATATGACATCATGTTATACAATACATGTATGTTTTGTTCGATAATGTGCATATTTATAGCCACAAATCGTGGTTTTACATTGGCGCCATGTTCAGAAATGGCTCCAAAATATCCGGAGAAATTTTAGACAGCCACGTAATCTAACAGAAAAACTCATCATAAAACTTTGATGAAAAATACATGTTTAACATATAATTAAAGATACACTGGTTCTTAATGCAACCGCTGTGTTAGATTTAAAAAATAATGATCTGAGGTACAGCAATAATCTGAGACAGCGCTCAGCCATTCTCCGCCATGTTGGAGTCAACAGAAATACGAAATTACATCATAAATATTCCCTTACCTTTGATGAACTTTCATCAGAATGCAGTGCCAGAAATCTTAGTTCCACAATAAATCGTTGTTTTGTTTTATAATGTCCATTACTTCTGTCGAATTAGCAACTTTGGCTAGCATGTGTAGTTCACGTGTCCATCCAAATTTACGCTAATGAACAAAAACTTCAAAAAGTGATATTACAAATCGAATAAACGGGTCAAACTCAGTTGAGAATCAATCTTCAGGATGTTTTTCACATATATATCCAATAACGTCCCAGACGGAGCATTTCTTCATGTCTATATAACTCATTGCAGACAAGGACATGACATTCCCTGTGTGCGTGGCCAAGAACTGCCAATATGCCTGACCTGTCACTCCAATGGCTCTCATTCGGTCCCACATCAGGCTAGACACTTCATTCCACGTTCTACTGCCTGTTGACATCCAGTGGAAGGCGTATGAAGTGCATACAGATCCATAAATATAAGACATTTAAATAGGCGATGCCTTTCACAGCGACCCATTTCAGAATTTTCACTTCCTGTTTGGAAGTTTGCCTGCCATATGAATTCTGTTTTACTCACATATATAATTCAAACAGTTTTAGAAACTTCAGAGTGTTTTCTATCCAATAGTAATAATAATATGCATATCATATGATCTAGGACAGAGTACGAGGCCGTTTAATATGGGCACCAATTCATCCAAAAGTGAAAATGTCGCCCCCTATCCCTAAGAAGTTTTAATGAGGGTTCAGCATTGTGTTGGCTACATGTCTTAGATTGATGCTGTGTTTCTCTCAGGTCAAAGATGAGGCCATAGAGGAACATGTTGCTGTTGTTCAAAGGTGTGGGAGAAACCACACGCCTGCTCTGTGAATGAGGAAATATATGACTGTTTCTCCTTCGAGTTTTGGGAGAAACTACACGCTTGCTCTGTGAATGAGGAAAAATATACTGTTTCTCCCTCGAGATTTGGGAGAAACTACACGCCTGCTCTGTGAATGAGGAAATATATGACTGTTTCTCCCTCAAGTTTTGGGAGAAACCACACGCTTGCTCTGTGAATGAGGAAAAATATACTGTTTCTCCCTCGAGTTTTGGGAGAAACCACACGCCTGCTCTGTGAATGAGGAAAAATATACTGTTTCTCCCTCGAGTTTTGGGAGAAACCACACACTTGCTCTGTGAATGCACGTGAGATCTATGCACATACATCCCAAACAACAATGGAGAAATCGAACTCTTGCTCTTACATGTCAGGACTGTTTTCTTGGTACTTAACCATGTCTCTGGACTTTACACATCTCCTGAATGTTGTGGCGTTAAAGATTCTGGTGACTATGGATTGTCCTTCAAGTGCTGTCTATAAATCCAAATGTTGTAACCCCCGATCTAGACTGGCCATTATCTTGCTGCTTCTACTGTCTGGAAATGTGCAATCTGACCCAGGTCCTGACATTCTTCCCCCTGCCCAATTAAGTAGTCAGAGCTGAAGTTTCTGCGTATGAATGTAATACGTCTGCTGCTGAAGCTTCATGTTGTGGATATATGGATAAAAACTGACCACTCTGATGTATTTATGCTTTCTGAAACCTGGCTCCAAAAATATATTGCAGACTAACATATTGGCATAAATGGTTAGAATGTTTTTAGTGCAGATGGTAAATCTAAGGGTGGTGATGTTGCTGTTTACGTAAAACACAAGTTCTCAGCGGTCTGACTTCTACTAAACCTCAGCAAGTTGAATATCTGTGGTTGAACCTTAACCTTGGCTCCTGTTTAAATATTGTTGTATCTTGTTGTTATAGACCATCTGCTCCTGTTTAAATATTGTTGTGTCTTGTTGTTATTGACCATCTGCTCCTGGTTAAATATTGTTGTATCTTGTTGTTATTGACCATCTGCTCCTGGTTAAATATTGTTGTGTCTTGTTGTTATTGACCATCTGCTCCTGTTTAAATATTGTTGTATCTTGTTGTTATTGACCATCTGCTCCTGTTTAAATATTGTTGTGTCTTGTTGTTATTGACCATCTGCTCCTGTTTAAATATTGTTGTATCTTGTTGTTATAGACCATCTGCTCCTGTTTAAATATTGTTGTATCTTGTTGTTATTGACCATCTGCTCCTGTTTAAATATTGTTGTATCTTGTTGTTATTGACCATCTGCTCCTGTTAAATATTGTTGTATCTTGTTGTTATTGACCATCTGCTCCTGTTTAAATATTGTTGTTATTGACCATCTGCTCTGTTTAAATATTGTTGTATCTTGTTGTTATTGACCATCTGCTCCTGTTTAAATATTGTTGTTATTGACCATCTGCTCTGTTTAAATATTGTTGTATCTTGTTGTTATTGACCATCTGCTCCTGTTTAAATATTGTTGTATCTTGTTGTTATAGACCATCTGCTCCTGTTTAAATATTGTTGTTATTGACCATCTGCTCTGTTTAAATATTGTTGTATCTTGTTGTTATTGACCATCTGCTCCTGTTTAAATATTGTTGTTATTGACCATCTGCTCTGTTTAAATAGTGTTGTATCTTGTTGTTATTGACCATCTGCTCCTGTTTAAATATTGTTGTTATTGACCATCTGCTCCTGTTTAAATATTGTTGTATCTTGTTGTTACAGACCATCTGCTCCTGTTTAAATATTGTTGTATCTTGTTGTTATTGACCATCTGCTCCTGTTTAAATATTGTTGTATATTGTTGTTATAGACCATCTGCTCCTGTTTAAATATTGTTGTATCTTGTTGTTATTGACCATCTGCTCCTGTTTAAATATTGTTGTATCTTGTTGTTATTGACCATCTGCTCCTGTTTAAATATTGTTGTATCTTGTTGTTATTGACCATCTGCTCCTGTTTAAATATTGTTGTATCTTGTTGTTATTGACCATCTGCTCCTGTTTAAATATTGTTGTATCTTGTTGTTATTGACCATCTGCTCCTGTTTAAATATTGTTGTATCTTGTTGTTATTGACCATCTGCTCCTGTTTAAATATTGTTGTATCTTGTTGTTATTGACCATCTGTTCCTGTTTAAATATTGTTGTATCTTGTTGTTATTGACCATCTGCTCCTGTTTAAATATTGTTGTGTCTTGTTGTTATTGACCATCTGCTCCTGGTTAAATATTGTTGTGTCTTGTTGTTATTGACCATCTGCTCTGTTTATATATTGTTGTGTCTTGTTGTTATTGACCATCTGCTCCTGGTTAAATATTGTTGTATCTTGTTGTTATTGACCATCTGCTCTGTTTATATATTGTTGTGTCTTGTTGTTATTGACCATCTGCTCCTGTTTAAATATTGTTGTGTCTTGTTGTTATTGACCATCTGCTCCTGTTTAAATATTGTTGTATCTTGTTGTTATTGACCATCTGCTACTGTTTAAATATTGTTGTATCTTGTTGTTATTGACCATCTGCTCCTGCTGTCTCTCTGGATTGTATTTTCAGATTATCACAGCATGTCAACTCTGACTTTGTCCTGATGGGTGATCTGAATCAGGACTGGTTAACATCTAGCTCTGATCATCTCTAAATTCTATACAAAACCTATAATCTCACTCAGATTGTCAACAGTGTAACGAGGTTGAATATAAAGGATCCTCTGAAATCCTCTTTGATTGATTTGATCTTAACCGATACTCTTCATTGTTTTAATGCTTCTGGTATGTCTGCAAATGACTTAAGTGATCACAGTGCTATTTCCTGTGTGAGAGTTGGTCAAATTCCTGAGCATTCTTCACGTGTCATTACGAAAAGACACCGGAAGCTGTTTGTTTTAATATACACGAAGACAAGACACTATACAAAATAACAAACGAACTAACCGTCACAGTCCCATGTGGCACAAACACTGACACAGGAAACAACCACCCACAAAATCCCAACACAAAACAAGCCTCCTATATATGATTCTCAATCAGGGACAACGATTGACAGCTGCCTCTGATTGAGAACCATATTAGGCTGAACACAGAAACAGACAAACTAGACACACAACATAGAATACCCACCCAGCTCACGTCCTGACCAACACTAAAACAAGCACAACACATAAGAACTATGGTCAGGACGTGACAGGATGGCTTTTAAACGTCTTTGAAATATGGGTGTGGCTATGATCTGAAAAGTGAAAGCAGACCACTCCCTGAAATCTACTACAGATCATTATGATCTGAAAAGTGAAAGCAGACCACTACCTGAAATCTACTACAGATCATTATGATCTGAAAAGTGAAAGCAGACCACTACCTGAAATCTACTACAGATCATTATGATCTGAAAAGTGAAAGCAGACCACTCCCTGAAATCTACTACAGATCATTATGATCTGAAAAGTGAAAGCAGACCACTACCTGAAATCTACCACAGATCATTATGATCTGAAAAGTGAAAGCAGACCACTCCCTGAAATCTACTACAGATCATTATGATCTGAAAAGTGAAAGCAGACCACTCCCTGAAATCTACTACAGATCATTATGATCTGAAAAGTGAAAGCAGACCACTACCTGAAATCTACTACAGATCATTATGATCTGAAAAGTGAAAGCAGACCACTACCTGAAATTTACTTCAGATCATTTAAATAATCCCTCCACATTTTGACAAGTAGTGAAAGGTTTGGAGTGAACAGAAGATTCACAGCTTCCCAAACTATTGTTGGTCGACACTCAGGTTGTAACTGAGAGAACCTCCATTCTGAAAGCCTTGAATCAGCATTTTATAGATGCAGGCAGTTTATTTAAAAATGTTAAACCGCACTGTGAATTTACCTGAGACCCCTGTGCACTCCTTCACCAGGTTCTCCTTCTCCTCCCTGACACCCCTGTACACTCCTTCACCAGGTTCTCCTTCTCCTCCCTGACACCCCTGTGCACTCCTTCACCAGGTTCTCCTTCTCATCCCTGACACCCCTGTACACTCCTTCACCAGGTTCTCCTTCTCATCCCTGACACCCCTGTGCGCTCCTTCACCAGGTTCTCCTTCTCATCCCTGACACCCCTGTACACTCCTTCACCAGGTTCTCCTTCTCATCCCTGACACCCCTGTACACTCCTTCACCAGGTTCTCCTTCTCATCCCTGACACCCCTGTGCCCTCCTTCACCAGGTTCTCCTTCTCATCCCTGACACCCCTGTGCCCTCCTTCACCAGGTTCTCCTTCTCATCCCTGACACCCCTGTGCACTCCTTCACCAGGTTCTCCTTCTCATCCTTCTCTGTTTCAGAAGTGTGTAAATCCTTGAAATAAATTGATAGAACAAAATCCCCTGTCCCTGATGAACTAGACCCCCGCTTCCTACCCCTAGCTGCTGACATCATTGCTCTCCCCTATATTTTTCACCTCAAGCTTGACGTGAAGGAAATCCCCAAGTTATGTAAATCTGCTTTTGTACTGCCTCTCCTGAAAGGTGGAGATCCTTCGCTACTTGACAACTATCGACCCATATCAACATCGTCTGTACTGCCTCTCCTGAAAGGTGGAGATCCTTCGCTACTTGACAACTATCGACCCATATCAACATCGTCTGTACTGTCTCTCCTGAAAGGTGGAGATCCTTCACTACTTGACAACTATCGACCCATATCAACATCGTCTGTACTGCCTCTCCTGAAAGGTGGAGATCCTTCACTACTTGACAACTATCGACCCATATCAACATCGTCTGTACTGTCAAAGGTACTGGAGTCCTTAGTTAGTAGGCAGCTGAAAGCCTACCGCCAAGAAAACAACTTCTTTAATGGAATGCAGTCAGGCTTTAGGTCTGGCCACAGCACTGTTTCAGCAACATTGAAGGTTTTAAATGACATTCACTGTGCTCTTGACAACAAGTGTGTCTGTCTTTATTGATTTGTCGAAGGCGTTTGACACCGTGGACCATGCTGTGTTAGTGAAAAGGTTAAAATGTTGTGTAATTACAGGTCATGATCTAGATTGGTTTATAAATAACCTATCAAATCGTACACAATGTGTAATGGAGGATGGTTGTAAATCTGAGTCCATAGAGTTGTGCTCAGGTGTTCCACAAGGTTCTATTTTGGGCCCATTGTTGTTCCTTTTGTATATCAACAACATTGGGGATCTTAATGAAACAGCGGATGTTCATTTTGTATATCAACAACATTGGGGATCTTATTGAAACAGCGGATGTTCATTATGTATATTAACAACATTGGGGATCTTAATGAAACAGCCGATGTGTCACGTCCTGACCATAGTTCTTGTGTGTTTTGCTTGTTTAGTGTTGGTCAGGACGTGAGCTGGGTGGGAATTCTATGTTGTGTGTCTAGTTTGTCTGTTTCTGTGTTCAGCCTAATATGGTTAACAAACAGAGGCAGCTGTCAATCGTTGTCCCTGATTGAGAATCATATATAGGTGGCTTGTTTTGTGTTGGGGATTGTGGGTGGTTGTTTCCTGTCTTTGTGTTTCTCTGCACCAGCTAGGACTGTATCGGTTTGCCACTTTTTGTTATTTTGTATCGTTGTAAGTGTTCACTGTTTCGTATAATTAAACATGTTGAGCACTGGCTACGCTGCGTGTTGGTCCGATCCCTGCTACACTCTCTCTTCTAGTGAAGAGAGGGAAGGCTGCCGTTACACAATGTTCATTTTGTATATCAACAACATTGGGGATCTTATTGAAACAGCGGATGTTCATGTTTATGCAGATGATACTGTTCTTTATACAAGTGGTAGTAGTTTATCTTTAGCTTTTGAAAATGCCCAAATAGCATTTAACATCATACAACAGAATCTGTATGATTTAAAGCTGGTTCTGAATTTCAAATGCCAGGCATGTTACTAATCATGTCATTGCTACATTGTCTGGACATACTATAGAGCAAGTCAAAGTGTACCTATATTTGGGTGTGTGGGTTGATGATAAGCTGAGCTTCACTGTTCATGTAGAGAACTTGATAAGGAAGCTCAAGCTGACAATAGGTTTTTATAACCGGCATAAGGCTTGTTTTTCTCTGGAGGCCAGGAAGGAGCTGGTACGATGTACATTACTGGCGGTTTTAGATTTTAGTGATGTTATATATATGCAGCCCTCAGCCACTACCCTGAGAGCACTTGATTCAGTGTATCATGCAGCCCTCAGCCACTACCCTGAGAGCACTTGATTCAGTGTATCATGCAGCCCTCAACCACTACCCTGAGAGCACTTGATTCAGTGTATCAT
The DNA here is from genome assembly GCF_016432855.1 of Salvelinus namaycush. Taxonomy (NCBI): domain Eukaryota; kingdom Metazoa; phylum Chordata; class Actinopteri; order Salmoniformes; family Salmonidae; genus Salvelinus; species Salvelinus namaycush. Next base: position 511,123 of record NW_024061007.1, read on the forward strand.
GCAGCCCTCAGCCACTACCCTGAGAGCACTTGATTCAGTGTATCATGCAGCCCTCAGCCACTACCCTGAGAGCACTTGATTCAGTGTATCCTGCAGCCCTCAGCCACTACCCTGAGAGCACTTGATTCAGTGTATCATGCAGGCCTCAGCCACTACCCTGAGAGCACTTGATTCAGTGTATCATGCAGCCCTCAGCCACTACCCTGAGAGCACTTGATTCAGTGTATCATGCAGCCCTCAGCCACTACCCTGAGAGCACTTGATTCAGTGTATCATGCAGCCCTCAGGTTCATTGAGTAGTCTTAAACACTGGTATACACTGATTTATAAGGCCATACTGGGTAAAATGACATTTTTCATTCTGATTTGCTCCTAACAGAACCAAACATTAGAACAGGTCATGGTAGAAATAGTTTTAGTTACTCAGCTCCGTGGTCCTGGAATTCTCTCCTGAACATTTTAAAATGTGATGATCTAGTTTCGTTGGTGGAGTTTAAACACTTGATCGATGTATATACACTGCTCCAAAAAATAAAGGGAACACTTTTGTGGCCTGCTGGAGGTCATTTTGCAGGGCGCTGACAGTGCACCTCCTTGCACAAAGGCGGAGGTAGCGGTCCTGCTGCTGGGTTGTTGCCCTCCTACGGCCTCCTCCACGTCTCCTGATGTACAGGCCTGTCTCCTGGTAGCGCCTCCATGCTCTGGACACTACGCTGACAGACACAGCAAACCTTCTTGCCACAGCTCGCATTGATGTGCCATCCTGGATGAACTGCACTACCTGAGCCACTTGTGTGGGTTGTAGACTCCGTCTCATGCTACCACTAGAGTGAGAGCACCGCCAGCATTCAAAAGTGACCAAAACATCAGCCAGGAAGCATAGGAACTGAGAAGTGGTCTGTGGTCACCACCTGCAGAATCACTCCTTTTTGGGGGGTGTCTTGCTAATTGCCTATAATTTCCACCTTTTGTCTATTCCATTTGCACAACAGCATGTGAAATTTATTGTCAATCAGTGTTGCTTCCTAAGTGGACAGTTTGATTTCACAGAAGTGTGATTGACTTGGAGTTACATTGTGTTGTTTAAGTGTTCCCTTTATTTTTTTGAGCAGTGTATATCATAGAAGATTGTAATTGTTTTTAGGCCAGCTGTTTTTAGTCAAGATGTTTGTGTTTTTAATGTAATATGTAATTGTTGTACTGTATGTGTGTTTATAATGTTGTTTAATGTTGTGTTAAATAAAGGTAAAATAAAAACTATAATAAAAAATCAATAGAGGTACTGTATGTAGAACCATAGTAAAGACCAGTATGGACTATCAATACAGGTACTGTATGTAGAACCATAGTAAAGACCAGTATGGACTATCAATACAGGTACTGTATGTAGAACCATAGTAAAGACCAGTATGGACTATCAATACAGGTACTGTATGTAGAACCATAGTAAAGCCCAGTATGGACTATCAATACAGATACTGTATGTAGAACCATAGTAAAGACCAGTATGGACTATCAATACAGATACTGTATGTAGAACCATAGTAAAGACCAGTATGGACTATCAATACAGATACTGTATGTAGAACCATAGTAAAGACCAGTATGGACTATCAATACAGGTACTGTATGTAGAACCATAGTAAAGACCAGTATGGACTATCAATACAGGTACTGTATGTAGAACCATAGTAAAGACCAGTATGGACTATCAATACAGGTACTGTATGTAGAACCATAGTAAAGACCAGTATGGACTATCAATACAGGTACTGTATGTAGAACCATAGTAAAGACCAGTATGGACTATCAATACAGGTACTGTATGTAGAACCATAGTAAAGACCAGTATGGACTATCAATACAGGTACTGTATGTAGAACCATAGTAAAGACCAGTATGGACTATCAATACAGATACTGTATGTAGAACCATAGTAAAGACCAGTATGGACTATCAATACAGATACTGTATGTAGAACCATAGTAAAGACCAGTATGGACTATCAATACAGGTACTGTATGTAGAACCATAGTAAAGACCAGTATGGACTATCAATACAGGTACTGTATGTAGAACCATAGTAAAGACCAGTATGGACTATCAATACAGGTACTGTATGTAGAACCATAGTAAAGACCAGTATGGACTATCAATACAGGTACTGTATGTAGAACTATAGCAAAGACCAGTATGGACTATCAATACAAAGTGACCATTTAGAATGAGGTCCAGTTCAATGAGAGGAAGTCTTAATAGAACTGGGGGATGACAGACAGGAAGTGGGGGGGTGGAGATCTAATATATTGTTGTGCCAAACACTAAAGCATGATATTGTAATAAATCTACACCCTATTCCCTACGTAGAACACTACTTTAGACCTGGTCAGAAGCACCGTAGTGCACTACGTAGGGAATAGGGAACCATTTGGAACAGAGACAGTAATTCCCCTGAACATCTTCCTCTTCCTCATCTGGTTTCTTGAACAGCCCTTCACTCCTCCCCTCTTCCTCCCCTCCTCCCTTTTCATTCTATTCTATCAGCCACACCACTAGCTCACCTCCACACAATACATTTACAAGTTAAAGACACACCTTGGAATAAATAACAAAGGAAAACTATTACTAGATGAAGTTTAGTGTTTTTTTATTATTTCCCATCACCATAAATCATATTTAATCACTGAACAGTAGCAGACCTAACTTCATCTGTTCCTGACTCTGGATAGTGGATTAAAAAGACCATCAATCTCCAATGATATTAAAGTACTATTCTGAACATTACTGATATACTGAGTGCCAAGTCAAGATATCTGCTGGTTTTATTGTTTGGTCAATAGCACCACCTGCTGGACAGGTTTAATGTTGCTGGACTGAGCAGTATGGGAGGATGAAAGATGACACATTTAGGGACGGTTTCCTGGACATCTACATTGAACATACTTTTTAGTCCAGGACTAGGATTAATCTGTGTCTGGGAAACCAGTCCATATAGTTTAGTAGAAAGTAAGTGATACCAGCTTGTAGTGGGCTGACTAGTCCTGAATTGTCCTTTAGTTCCTGGACCATTTTCCATGCAGCTCCAGGTGACAGAGAACACATCAATTAGGACCAACAAGCTGATCAATGATACTGAGGAGAATTACATAGAGACAGAGAACCAACTGAGAAAACATATCAATGGTTCTGAATGACAACCAATATACATCAACACCACACATCATGATTCATGGAAATGTACAAGATTAAAACATTGCAATTACAAAAATATGAAAACATTGAATTATAATTCATAACATCTTCTGAAAATCAAATCAGTTAAATCATTGTAGATAAAACAGAGCAGAATGAATCATCACATCTGGGGACCATCACCACCAGCATGACTAGTATCTATGTGGACCCTACTACAGTTTAACCAGCTCAGCTATAGACTACACCAGCATGACTAGTATCTATGTGGACCCTACTACAGTTTAACCAGCTCAGCTATAGACTACACCAGCATGACTAGTATCTATGTGGACCCTACTACAGTTTAACCAGCTCAGCTATAGACTACACCAGCATGACTAGTATCTATGTGGACCCTACTACAGTTTAACTAGCTCAGCTATAGACTACACCAGCATGACTAGTATCTATGTGGACCCTACTACAGTTTAACCAGCTCAGCTATAGACTACACCAGCATGACTAGTATCTATGTGGACCCTACTACAGTTTAACCAGCTCAGCTATAGACTACACCAGCATGACTAGTATCTATGTGGACCCTACTACAGTTTAACCAGCTCAGCAGTACCATTGAGCCAAAACCCAGGATAGAGGGGCTGAGTGAATGTGGTCTGGACTCTGTGGAGGAGGGTCCTTGTGTCAGAGACACTGTAGAAGGACAGAGTACCTGCCTTGTGATCCAGGTACACTCCTACTCTGGAGGACTGAGGGCCTGATACTTTAGTCGCAACATTATTGTGTCTGAAACAATAATCACCTCTATAACACTCTAAACTCCAGGACTTGTTATTGTATCCAAATCCACCATCTCTCTCTGTTCTGCTGATGTCTTTATATGAGACTGCTGTAACAACATAATCACCAGTCCACTCCACCTCCCAGTAACAGCGTCCAGACAGACCCTGTCTACACAGAACCTGGTACCGGTTGGTGAATCTGTCTGGATGGCCAGGATATGGTTGGACTTGGTCTGTACAGGTCACCTTTCTGTTCCCTTCAGACAGAGAGAGGTGTGTGTGTGCTGTGTTTGGGTCCAGTGTGAGCTGACAGGAATCTGGGAGAAGAGCAGAGCAGAGACCAATGAGGGGAGTCAGAACAATAAGTTAAGTCAGATACTGTATCTACCCTGTCTTTGATTAGAGCACAGCAGAGATCAAATCAGAGAAATATGAGGAGTCAGATAGATACCCAGTCTTTGATTAGATCTACTATTGCTATATATTTCTAGAGGGATTGTTAGGAGTGTCAGTAAAAAGAGACTGTTAGTTACTTCACAATAAAGAGACTCACATTGTAACAACTGTTCTCTGGTCTTGGGCTCTGGAGGCAGTACAACATCCACTATATTCACTACAGACACTCAAACACATTGACAGAGAGAGGGAATGTTATCATCAGACCATATTCCACATGTATATGACTAGTAGGGAACTTTCAATGGTCTAAAGTTGATGTTCTTATTGTTTTCAACACACCTGTAGTGGAGATCTTGGTCCATTCTCCTTTAAGGAAGTCTTCTAGTTTCTCTCTCAGTTCAGACACAGTCTTACTCACATCTCCAAAGTACTGAAGAGGACGGACAACGATGCTGGGTAAGTCTGAAGATACACTGATACTGGAGAGAGACTGATAACTCTGGAGACAGAGAGAGAGAGACAGAGAGAGAGAGAGAGAGGAACAGACAGAGAGAGAGGGACAGAGAGAGAGGGGGACAGAGAGAGAGAGAGGGACAGAGAAGGACAAAGAGGGGGATGGACAGAGATGGACAGAGACAGAGGGACAGAGACAGAGGGAGAGAGAGGGACCGACAGAGGGAGAGAGAGGGACGGACAGAGGGAGAGAGAGGGACGGACAGAGGGAGAGAGAGGGACGGACAGAGGGAGAGAGAGAGACAGACAGAGGGAGAGAGAGAGAGAGGGAGAGAGAGGGACAACAGAGGGAGAGAGAGGGACAGACAGAGAGAGAGAGAGGGACGGACAGAGGGAGAGAGAGAGACAGACAGAGGGAGAGAGAGGGACCGACAGAGAGAGAGAGGGACAGACATAGAGAGAGAGGGACCGACAGAGAGAGAGGGACGAACAGAGAGAGAGAGATAGAGGGACGGACAGAGAGTGAGAGGGACCGACAGAGAGAGAGGGACGAACAGAGAGAGAGAGATAGAGGGTCGGACAGAGAGAGATAGAGGGACGGACAGAGAGAGATAGAGGGACGGACAGAGAGAGAGAGAGGGACAGACAGAGAGAGAGAGAGGGACAGACAGAGAGAGAGGGACAGACAGAGAGAGAGGGACAGACAGAGAGAGAGGGACAGACAGAGAGAGAGGGACAGACAGAGAGAGAGGGACAGACAGAGAGAGAGGGACAGACAGAGAGAGAGGAACAGACAGAGAGAGAGGGACAGACAGAGAGAGAGAGGGACGAACAGAGAGAGAGAGAGAGGGTCGGACAGAGAGAGATAGAGGGACGGACAGAGAGAGATAGAGGGACGGACAGAGAGAGATAGAGGGACGGACAGAGAGAGAGGGACAGACAGAGAGAGAGGGACAGACAGAGAGAGAGGGACAGACAGAGAGAGAGGGACAGACAGAGAGAGAGGGACAGACAGAGAGAGAGGGACAGACAGAGAGAGAGGGACAGACAGAGAGAGAGGGACAGACAAAGAGAGAGGGACGGACAGAGAGAGAGAGACGGACAGAGAGAGAGAGACGGACAGAGAGAAAGAAGAACGGACAGAGAGAGAGAAGAACGGACAGAGAGAGAGAGAGACGGACAGAGAGAGAGAGACGGACAGAGAGAGAGGGACGGACAGAGAGAGAGAAGAACGGACAGAGAGAGAGAAGAACGGACAGAGAGAGAGAAGAACGGACAGAGAGAGAGAAGAACGGACAGAGAGAGAGAAGAACGGACAGAGAGAGAGAAGAACGGACAGAGGGAGAGAAGAACGGACAGAGAGAGAGAAGAACGGACAGAGAGAGAGAAGAACGGACAGAGAGAGAGAAGAACGGACAGAGAGAGAGAAGAACGGACAGAGAGAGAGAAGAACGGACAGAGAGAGAGAAGAACGGACAAAGAGAGAGAAGAACGGAAAGAGAGAGAGAAGAACGGACAGAGGGAGAGAAGAACGGACAGAGGGAGAGAGACGGACAGAGAGAGAGAAGAACGGACAGAGAGAGAGAAGAACGGACAGAGAGAGAGAAGAACGGACAGAGAGAGAGGGGGACAGAGAGAGAGAGGGACAGAGAAGGACAAAGAGGGGGATGGACAGAGATGGACAGAGACAGAGGGACAGAGACAGAGGGAGAGAGAGGGACGGACAGAGGGAGAGAGAGGGACGGACAGAGGGAGAGAGAGGGACCGACAGAGGGAGAGAGAGAGACAGACAGAGGGAGAGAGAGAGAGAGGGAGAGAGAGGGACAACAGAGGGAGAGAGAGGGACAGACAGAGAGAGAGAGAGGGACGGACAGAGAGAGAGAGAGAGACAGACAGAGGGAGAGAGAGGGACCGACAGAGAGAGAGAGAGGGACAGACATAGAGAGAGAGGGACCGACAGAGAGAGAGGGACGAACAGAGAGAGAGAGATAGAGGGACGGACAGAGAGAGAGAGGGACCGACAGAGAGAGAGGGACGAACAGAGAGAGAGAGATAGAAGGTCGGACAGAGAGAGATAGAGGGACGGACAGAGAGAGATAGAGGGACGGACAGAGAGAGAGAGAGGGACAGACAGAGAGAGAGAAAGGGACAGACAGAGAGAGAGGGACAGACAGAGAGAGAGGGACAGACAGAGAGAGAGGGACAGACAGAGAGAGAGGGACAGACAGAGAGAGAGGGACAGACAGAGAGAGAGGGACAGACAGAGAGAGAGGGACAGACAGAGAGAGAGGGACAGACAGAGAGAGAGAGAGAGGGTCGGACAGAGAGAGATAGAGGGACGGACAGAGAGAGATAGAGGGACGGACAGAGAGAGATAGAGGGACGGACAGACAGAGAGAGAGGGACAGACAGAGAGAGAGGGACAGACAGAGAGAGAGGGACAGACAGAGAGAGAGGGACAGACAGAGAGAGAGGGACAGACAGAGAGAGGGGGACAGACAGAGAGAGAGGGACGGACAAAGAGAGAGGGACGGACAGAGAGAGAGAGACGGACAGAGAGAGAGAGACGGACAGAGAGAGAGAGACGGACAGAGAGAGAGAAGAACGGACAGAGAGAGAGAAGAACGGACAGAGAGAGAGAGAGACGGACAGAGAGAGAGAGACGGACAGAGAGAGAGGGACGGACAGAGAGAGAGAAGAACGGACAGAGAGAGAGAAGAACGGACAGAGAGAGAGAAGAACGGACAGAGAGAGAGAAGAACGGACAGAGAGAGAGAAGAACGGACAGAGAGAGAGAAGAACGGACAGAGGGAGAGAAGAACGGACAGAGAGAGAGAAGAACGGACAGAGAGAGAGAACGGACAGAGAGAGAGAAGAACGGACAGAGAGAGAGAAGAACGGACAGAGAGAGAGAAGAACGGACAGAGAGAGAGAGGGACGAACAGAGAGAGAGAGAGAGGGTCGGACAGAGAGAGATAGAGGGACGGACAGAGAGAGATAGAGGGACGGACAGAGAGAGATAGAGGGACGGACAGACAGAGAGAGAGGGACAGACAGAGAGAGAGGGACAGACAGAGAGAGAGGGACAGACAGAGAGAGAGGGACAGACAGAGAGAGAGGGACAGACAGAGAGAGGGGGACAGACAGAGAGAGAGGGACAGACAAAGAGAGAGGGACGGACAGAGAGAGAGAGACGGACAGAGAGAGAGAGACGGACAGAGAGAGAGAGACGGACAGAGAGAGAGAAGAACGGACAGAGAGAGAGAAGAACGGACAGAGAGAGAGAGAGACGGACAGAGAGAGAGAAGAACGGACAGAGAGAGAGAAGAACGGACAGAGAGAGAGAAGAACGGACAGAGAGAGAGAAGAACGGACAGAGAGAGAGAAGAACGGACAGAGGGAGAGAAGAACGGACAGAGAGAGAGAAGAACGGACAGAGAGAGAGAAGAACGGACAGAGAGAGAGAAGAACGGACAGAGAGAGAGAAGAACGGACAGAGAGAGAGAAGAACGGACAGAGAGAGAGAAGAACGGACAGAGAGAGAGAAGAACGGACAGAGGGAGAGAAGAACGGACAGAGAGAGAGAAGAACGGACAGAGAGAGAGAACGGACAGAGAGAGAGAAGAACGGACAGAGAGAGAGAAGAACGGACAGAGAGAGAGAAGAACGGACAGAGAGAGAGAAGAACGGACAGAGAGAGAGAAGAACGGAAAGAGAGAGAGAAGAACGGACAGAGGGAGAGAAGAACGGACAGAGGGAGAGAGACGGACAGAGAGAGAGAAGAACGGACAGAGAGAGAGAGAGACGGACAGAGAGAGAGAAGAACGGACAGAGAGAGAGAGACGGACAGAGAGAGAGAAGAACGGACAGAGAGAGAGAAGAACGGACAGAGAGAGAGAAGAACGGACAGAGAGAGAGAAGAACGGACAGAGAGAGAGAAGAACGGACAGAGAGAGAGAAGAACGGACAGAGAGAGAGAGACGGACAGAGAGAGAGAGACGGACAGAGAGAGAGAAGAACGGACAGAGAGAGACGGACAGAGAGAGAGAGGGACGGACAGAGAGAGAGAAGAACGGACAGAGGGAGAGAGACGGACAGAGAGAGAGAAGAACGGACAGAGAGAGAGAGACGGACAGAGAGAGAGAGACGGACAGAGAGAGAAGAACGGACAGAGAGAGAGAAGAACGGACAGAGGGAGAGAGACGGACAGAGAGAGAGAAGAACGGACAGAGGGAGAGAGACGGACAGAGAGAGAGAAGAACGGACAGAGAGAGAGAAGAACGGACAGAGAGAGAGAAGAACGGACAGAGGGAGAGAAGAACGGACAGAGAGAGAGAAGAACGGACAGAGAGAGAGAAGAACGGACAGAGAGAGAGAAGAACGGACAGAGGGAGAGAGACGGACAGAGAGAGAGAAGAACGGACAGAGGGAGAGAAGAACGGACAGAGGGAGAGAAGAACGGACAGAGAGAGAGAAGAACGGACAGAGGGAGAGAAGAACGGACAGAGAGAGAGAAGAACGGACAGAGGGAGAGAAGAACGGACAGAGAGAGAGAGACGGACAGAGAGAGAGAAGAACGGACAGAGAGAGAGAGACGGACAGAGAGAGAGAAGAACGGACAGAGAGAGAGAAGAACGGACAGAGGGAGAGAGACGGACAGAGAAAGAGAAGAACGGACAGAGAGAGAGAAGAACGGACAGAGAGAGAGAAGAACGGACAGAGAGAGAGAAGAACGGACAGAGAGAGAGAAGAACGGACAGAGGGAGAGAGACGGACAGAGAGAGAGAAGAACAGACAGAGGGAGAGAGACGGACAGAGAGAGAGAAGAACGGACAGAGAGAGAGAAGAACGGACAGAGAGAGAGAAGAACGGACAGAGAGAGAGAAGAACGGACAGAGAGAGAGAAGAACGGACAGAGAGAGAGAGAGAGACGGACAGAGAGAGAGAAGAACGGACAGAGGGAGACAGAGATTGCCACAAGAAAAGGGCAACCAGTGAAGAACAAACACCATTGTAAATACAACCCATATTTATGCTTATTTATTTTAACTTGTGTGCTTTAACCATTTGTACATTGTTACAACACTGTATATATATAATATAACATTTGTAATGTCTTTATTGTTTTGAAACTTCTGAATGTGTAATGTTTACTGTTAATTTTTATTGTTTATTTCACTTTTGTATAATATCTACCTCACTTGCTTTGGCAATGTTAACAAATGTTTCCCATGCCAAAAAAGCCCATTGAATTGAATTGAATTGAATTGAATTGAATTGACAGAGAGAGAGACAGGGACAGAGAGAGAGAGACAGGGACAGAGAGACAGACAGGACAACATAATGATTGAGATGAATAGTTTCACATGAAGTTAATTTCATATCACATGTAACAAGACAGTTTAGTTACCTGGAGGAAATGGATGTGATCCTCTGTGTGTGAGAGCTGCTCCAGCTCAGTGCTTCTCTTCCTCAGCTCAGCTATCTCCTGCTTCAGTTGCTCCAGGAGTCCTTCAGCTTGACTCACTTGAGCCTTCTCTTGGGCTCTGATCAGCTCCTTCACCTCAGAGCTCCTTCTCTCAATGGAGCGGATCAGCTCAGTAAAGATCTTATCACTGTCCTCCACTGCTGCCTGTGCAGAGCGCTGTTAAGAGAGAGAGAGAGAGAGAGAGAGAGAGAGAGAGAGAGAGAGAGAGAGAGAGAGAGAGAGAGAGAGAGAGAGACAGAGAGCGAGAGAGAGAGAGCGAGAGAGCGAGAGAGAGAGAGAGAGAGAGACAGAGAGACACAGAGAGAGAGACAGTAGGTACAGTAGCCTCTCTGCACCTCATTGAGTCAGAACGCTGCCACCCTGCTCTCCAGGTCCACCAGGCCTTGTCCTCCCTCCTGGACAGACAGGTACAGAACACCTCTTGGTCCTGCTCTACTCTCCTCCCTCCTGGACAGACAGGTACAGAACACCTCTTGGTCCTGCTCTACTCTCCTCCCTCCTGGACAGACAGGTACAGAACACCTCTTGGTCCTGCTCTACTCTCCTCCCTCCTGGACAGACAGGTACAGAACACCTCTTGGTCCTGCTCTACTCTCCTCCCTCCTGGACAGACAGGTACAGAACACCTCTTGGTCCTGCTCTACTCTCCTCCCTCCTGGACAGACAGGTACAGAACACCTCTTGGTCCTGCTCTACTCTCCTCCCTCCTGGACAGACAGGTATAGAACACCTCTTGGTCCTGCTCTACTCTCCTCCCTCCTGGACAGACAGGTACAGAACACCTCTTGGTCCTGCTCTACTCTCCTCCCTCCTGGTACCCCCTCCAGTAGCCTGCCCCGTAGCAGAGCTAGACCCAGCCTCTGCCCCCTGAGTCCTAGTAGGCTGGACAATAGAACGAGTCCAAACGGCCAAAGAACGTTGTCTGAGCTGGAACACTAGCGAGGCCATAGCAAATGAATTGAAACGAACCTTCACAGAGCCTCTTCTGACTGGAATGATCCTTAGAATTCAGTTTCCCCTAACTGGCACCAAAAAATGTCTCCCTTTTTATTTGACCACTAAAACCTGTTCTTAGGACGGAACTGGAAAAGAACAACTTGTCTCCCCTCCTGGACCGCTTGGTGTTAAGTAGCAGACGAGGTGAAAAATCTGTAAATCGCCTTTTTTAGGCAGATTTAGGCACTTAACCCTAGTGGCTCTGGATAAGAGTGTCTGCTAAATGACTCACATGGAAACTTAAATACAAAGTTAAAGGTGCATGGCGCCACCTACTGTGCTGGAGTGTGTTCAATCACGGTTTACACCATTTCTAAATCCACTCTAAAACCTTGTGAAGACTTACAGAAAACGTTTGACCTCTGTCATTGCCAACAAAGGGTATATAACAAAGTATTGAGATAAACTTTTGTTATTGACCAAATACTTATTTTCCACCATAATTTGCAAATAAATTCATTAAAAATCCTACAATGTGATTTTCTGGATTTTTTTCTCGTTTTGTCTGTCATAGTTGAAGTGTACCTATGATGAAAATTACAGGCCTCTCTTATCTTTTTAAGTGGGAGAACTTGCACAATTGGTGGCTGACTAAATACTTTTTTGCCCCACTGTAAATGCTGTCCCTTGTGCTCAGAGTCCCATCTCTTCTGCCACACATCTATCAAAATGTCTCTGATCTTACATTTGGCTTCACCTCTACCCAGTGGAACATTAATATCAATTATATATTGTTTCAAAGCTCTTTTAGATAACTGGTCTACAATTTAATTTCCTTCCACACCTGAATGTGCTGGGACCCAGCAGAATCTCACTACTACACCCATTCTCTCAATTCTCCATAATAACATTAATACCTCCAATAGTATGGCAGCTGCTTGGCCTCCGACTACAAGGCACTACAGAGGGTAGTGCGAATGGCCCAGTACATCACTGGGGCCAAGCTTCCTGCCATCCAGGACCTCTATACCAGGCGGTGTCAGAGGAAGGCCCTAAATATTGTCAAAGTCTCCAGCCACCCTAGTCATAAACTGTTCTCTCTGCTATTGCACGGCAAGCGGTACCGGAGCGCCAAGTCTGGGTTCAAGAGGTATCTAAACAGCTTCTATCCCCAGGCCATAAGACTCCTGAACATCAAATCAAATGGCTACCCAGACTATTTGCATTGCCCCCCCCCCCCCTCTTTTACACTGCTGCTACTCTCTGTTGTTATCATCTATGCATAGTCACTTTAGTAACTCTACCTACATGTACATATTACCTCAACTAACCAGTGTCCCTTCACAATGACTCTGTACCGGTACCCCCTGTATATAGTCTCACTATTGTTATTTTGCTGCTGCTCTTTAATATCTTGTTAATTTTATTTCTTATTCTTATCTGTATTTTTTAAAACTGCATTGTTGGTTAGGGGCTCTTAAGTAAGCATTTCACTGTTTGGTCTACACCTGTTGTATTCAGCATTTCACTGTAAGGTCTACACCTGTTGTATTCAGCATTTCACTGTAAGGTCTACTACACCTGTTGTATTCAGCATTTCACTGTAAGGTCTACACCTGTTGTATTCAGCATTTCACTGTGAGGTCTACTACACCTGTTGTATTCAGCATTTCACTGTGAGGTCTACTACACCTGTTGTATTCAGCATTTCACGGTAAGGTCTACACCTGCTGTATTCAGCATTTTACAGTAAGGTCTACACCTGTTGTATTCGGCGCATGTGACAAATACAATTTGATTTGATTTTGTAGGTCACTCCTACTAGATTTACCAGATGATAAACTATTCAATACAGACAGAGAATCTGAGCATCCTATAATTCTAACAGGTTGTACGTCCTCCACCCACTGGAGGGCAACTATTATCACCAACAGTTCAACTGAGGGTACTGACAGTTCATCTGTTAGTCTTCTACATATCTGCACATCAAATTCAGGAAGGTAAACGCCTGCTCCTGTGTTCCCACTATCTGGGTCCTTGGATCCATCTGGGAAAAGAGGTCAAAAAGCATAGAAACTTCTACCAATGTAATTATCAACCAGTTTCCCTTCATCACTGACTTCTGACCAATCTTTCCTTTTGTCTACCAGGGTTAGATCAACAACAGGATCTGGGAGTAACCATGGAGGAACATCCCCTATCACCACAGAAGGGCCAACCTCCAACTCCCTCAAACCACTCTCATCAGCAAGCTTTCCAACTGTCCAACCAAAACCACTGCCTTGTCTACTAGTATATTCCCAACAGTCATCTAGAACAGTAGCAGTGGGATACTCAACCTCACAGCCTTTCAACCCAATAAGCTAATGACAATTTATTACGCCGTATACCCAAAGGCATCTCACCTGCCTCCACTAGTAAGACACATACAGATGTTGATTTAAATGCACCAATACATATCCTTAAAGCTATATACTGGATTCTGTCCAGCTTCTGAAGACAAGTCTTTGCTGCTGTTCCATAAACTATACACCTGTAATCAATTGTTGTCCTGATCAGAGCTCTATAAATATCCATCAACGATTGTCTGTCAGCACCCCATTCACAACCAGAGACCCACACAACCGGTGCTCCTGCACCATGCCAACTAACCCTACACTCATTAAAAACCCACTACCCCATTCCACTACTTTGACCCTATCTGCTCCTGCACCATGCCAACTAACCCTACACTCATTAAAAACCCACTACCCCATTCCACTACTTTGACCCTATCTGCTCCTGCACCATGCCAACTAACCCTACACTCATTAAAAACCCACTACCCCATTCCACTACTTTGACCCTATCTGCTCCTGCACCATGACAACTAACCCTACACTCATTAAAAACCCACTACCCCATTCCACTACTTTGACCCTATCTGCTCCTGCACCATGCCAACTAACCCTACACTCATTAAAACCCACTACCCCATTCCACTACTTTGACCCTATCTGCTCCTGCACCATGCCAACTAACCCTACACTCATTAAAAACCCACTACCCCATTCCACTACTTTGACCCTATCTGCTCCTGCACCATGCCAACTAACCCTACACTCATTAAAAACCCACTACCCCATTCCACTACTTTGACCCTATCTGCTCCTGCACCATGCCAACTAACCCTACACTCATTAAAAACCCACTACCCCATTCCACTACTTTGACCCTATCTGCTCCTGCACCATGCCAACTAACCCTACACTCATTAAAAACCCACTACCCCATTCCACTACTTTGACCCTATCTGCTCCTGCACCATGCCAACTAACCCTACACTCATTAAAAACCCACTACCTCATTCCACTACTTTGACCCTATCTGCTCCTGCACCATGCCAACTAACCCTACACTCATTAAAAACCCACTACCCCATTCCACTACTTTGACCCTATCTACTCCTGCACCATGCCAACTAACCCTACACTCATTAAAAACCCACTACCCCATTCCACTACTTTGACCCTATCTGCTCCTGCACCATGCCAACTAACCCTACACTCATTAAAAACCCACTACCCCATTCCACTACTTTGACCCTATCTGCTCCTGCACCATGACAACTAACCCTACACTCATTAAAAACCCACTACCCCATTCCACTACTTTGACCCTATCTGCTCCTGCACCATGCCAACTAACCCTACACTCATTAAAACCCACTACCCCATTCCACTACTTTGACCCTATCTGCTCCTGCACCATGCCAACTAACCCTACACTCATTAAAAACCCACTACCCCATTCCACTACTTTGACCCTATCTGCTCCTGCACCATGCCAACTAACCCTACACTCATTAAAAACCCACTACCCCATTCCACTACTTTGACCCTATCTGCTCCTGCACCATGCCAACTAACCCTACACTCATTAAAAACCCACTACCCCATTCCACTACTTTGACCCTATCTGCTCCTGCACCATGCCAACTAACCCTACACTCATTAAAAACCCACTACCCCATTCCACTACTTTGACCCTATCTGCTCCTGCACCATGCCAACTAACCCTACACTCATTAAAAACCCACTACCTCATTCCACTACTTTGACCCTATCTGCTCCTGCACCATGCCAACTAACCCTACACTCATTAAAAACCCACTACCCCATTCCACTACTTTGACCCTATCTGCTCCTGCACCATGCCAACTAACCCTACACTCATTAAAAACCCACTACCCCATTCCACTACTTTGACCCTATCTGCTCCTGCACCATGCCAACTAACCCTACACTCATTAAAAACCCACTACCCCATTCCACTACTTTGACCCTATCTGCTCCTGCACCATGCCAACTAACCCTACACTCATTAAAAACCCACTACCCCATTCCACTACTTTGACCCTATCTGCTCCTGCACCATGCCAACTAACCCTACACTCATTAAAAACCCACTACCCCATTCCACTACTTTGACCCTATCTGCTCCTGCACCATGCCAACTAACCCTACACTCATTAAAAACCCACTACCCCATTCCACTACTTTGACCCTATCTGCTCCTGCACCATGCCAACTAACCCTACACTCATTAAAAACCCACTACCTCATTCCACTACTTTGACCCTATCTGCTCCTGCACCATGCCAACTAACCCTACACTCATTAAAAACCCACTACCCCATTCCACTACTTTGACCCTATCTGCTCCTGCACCATGCCAACTAACCCTACACTCATTAAAAACCCACTACCCCATTCCACTACTTTGACCCTATCTGCTCCTGCACCATGCCAACTAACCCTACACTCATTAAAAACCCACTACCCCATTCCACTACTTTGACCCTATCTGCTCCTGCACCATGCCAACTAACCCTACACTCATTAAAAACCCACTACCCCATTCCACTACTTTGACCCTATCTGCTCCTGCACCATGCCAACTAACCCTACACTCATTAAAAACCCACTACCCCATTCCACTACTTTGACCCTATCTGCTCCTGCACCATGACAACTAACCCTACACTCATTAAAAACCCACTACCCCATTCCACTACTTTGACCCTATCTGCTCCTGCACCATGCCAACTAACCCTACACTCATTAAAAACCCACTACCCCATTCCACTACTTTGACCCTATCTGCTCCTGCACCATGCCAACTAACCCTACACTCATTAAAAACCCACTACCCCATTCCACTACTTTGACCCTATCTGCTCCTGCACCATGACAACTAACCCTACACTCATTAAAAACCCACTACCCCATTCCACTACTTTGACCCTATCTGCTCCTGCACCATGCCAACTAACCCTACACTCATTAAAAACCCACTACCCCATTCCACTACTTTGACCCTATCTGCTCCTGCACCATGCCAACTAACCCTACACTCATTAAAAACCCACTACCCCATTCCACTACTTTGACCCTATCTGCTCCTGCACCATGCCAACTAACCCTACACTCATTAAAAACCCACTACCCCATTCCACTACTTTGACCCTATCTGCTCCTGCACCATGCCAACTAACCCTACACTCATTAAAAACCCACTACCCCATTCCACTACTTTGACCCTATCTGCTCCTGCACCATGCCAACTACCCCTACACTCATTAAAAACCCACTACCCCATTCCACTACTTTGACCCTATCTGCTCCTGCACCATGCCAACTAACCCTACACTCATTAAAAACCCACTACCCCATTCCACTACTTTGACCTTATCTGCTCCTGCACCATGACAACTAACCCTACACTCATTAAAAACCCACTACCCCATTCCACTACTTTGACCCTATCTGCTCCTGCACCATGCCAACTAACCCTACACTCATTAAAAACCCACTACCCCATTCCACTACTTTGACCCTATCTGCTCCTGCACCATGCCAACTAACCCTACACTCATTAAAAACCCACTACCCCATTCCACTACTTTGACCCTCTCTGCTCCTGCACCATGCCAACTAACCCTACACTCATTAAAAACCCACTACCCCATTCCACTACTTTGACCCTATCTGCTCCTGCACCATGCCAACTAACCCTACACTCATTAAAAACCCACTACCCCATTCCACTACTTTGACCCTATCTGCTCCTGCACCATGCCAACTAACCCTACACTCATTAAAAACCCACTACCTCATTCCACTACTTTGACCCTCTCTGCTCCTGCACCATGACAACTAACCCTACACTCATTAAAAACCCACTACCCCATTCCACTACTTTGACCCTATCTGCTCCTGCACCATGACAACTAACCCTACACTCATTAAAAACCCACTACCCCATTCCACTACTTTGACCCTATCTGCTCCTGCACCATGCCAACTAACCCTACACTCATTAAAAACCCACTACCCCATTCCACTACTTTGACCCTATCTGCTCCTGCACCATGCCAACTAACCCTACACTCATTAAAAACCCACTACCCCATTCCACTACTTTGACCCTATCTGCTCCTGCACCATGCCAACTAACCCTACACTCATTAAAAACCCACTACCCCATTCCACTACTTTGACCCTATCTGCTCCTGCACCATGCCAACTAACCCTACACTCATTAAAAACCCACTACCCCATTCCACTACTTTGACCCTATCTGCTCCTGCACCATGACAACTAACCCTACACTCATTAAAAACCCACTACCCCATTCCACTACTTTGACCCTATCTGCTCCTGCACCATTCCAACTAACCCTACACTCATTAAAAACCCACTACCCCATTCCACTACTTTGACCCTATCTGCTCCTGCACCATGCCAACTAACCCTACACTCATTAAAAACCCACTACCCCATTCCACTACTTTGACCCTATCTGCTCCTGCACCATGCCAACTAACCCTACACTCATTAAAAACCCACTACCCCATTCCACTACTTTGACCCTATCTGCTCCTGCACCATGCCAAATAACCCTACACTCATTAAAAACCCACTACCCCATTCCACTACTTTGACCCTATCTGCTCCTGCACCATGACAACTAACCCTACACTCATTAAAAACCCACTACCCCATTCCACTACTTTGACCCTATCTGCTCCTGCACCATGCCAACTAACCCTACACTCATTAAAAACCCACTACCCCATTCCACTACTTTGACCCTATCTGCTCCTGCACCATGCCAACTAACCCTACACTCATTAAAAACCCACTACCCCATTCCACTACTTTGACCCTATCTGCTCCTGCACCATGCCAACTAACCCTACACTCATTAAAAACCCACTACCCCATTCCACTACTTTGACCCTATCTGCTCCTGCACCATGCCAACTAACCCTACACTCATTAAAAACCCACTACCCCATTCCACTACTTTGACCCTATCTGCTCCTGCACCATGCCAACTAACCCTACACTCATTAAAAACCCACTACCCCATTCCACTACTTTGACCCTATCTACTCCTGCACCATGCCAACTAACCCTACACTCATTAAAAACCCACTACCCCATTCCACTACTTTGACCCTATCTGCTCCTGCACCATGCCAACTAACCCTACACTCATTAAAAACCCACTACCCCATTCCACTACTTTGACCCTATCTGCTCCTGCACCATGCCAACTAACCCTACACTCATTAAAAACCCACTACCCCATTCCACTACTTTGACCCTATCTGCTCCTGCACCATGCCAACTAACCCTACACTCATTAAAAACCCACTACCCCATTCCACTACTTTGACCCTATCTGCTCCTGCACCATGACAACTAACCCTACACTCATTAAAAACCCACTACCCCATTCCACTACTTTGACCCTATCTGCTCCTGCACCATGCCAACTAACCCTACACTCATTAAAAACCCACTACCCCATTCCACTACTTTGACCCTATCTGCTCCTGCACCATGCCAACTAACCCTACACTCATTAAAAACCCACTACCCCATTCCACTACTTTGACCCTATCTGCTCCTGCACCATGCCAACTAACCCTACACTCATTAAAAACCCACTACCCCATTCCACTACTTTGACCCTATCTGCTCCTGCACCATGCCAACTAACCCTACACTCATTAAAAACCCACTACCCCATTCCACTACTTTGACCCTATCTGCTCCTGCACCATGCCAACTAACCCTACACTCATTAAAAACCCACTACCCCATTCCACTACTTTGACCCTATCTGCTCCTGCACCATGCCAACTAACCCTACACTCATTAAAAACCCACTACCCCATTCCACTACTTTGACCCTATCTGCTCCTGCACCATGCCAACTAACCCTACACTCATTAAAAACCCACTACCCCATTCCACTACTTTGACCCTATCTGCTCCTGCACCATGCCAACTAACCCTACACTCATTAAAAACCCACTACCCCATTCCACTACTTTGACCCTATCTGCTCCTGCACCATGCCAACTAACCCTACACTCATTAAAAACCCACTACCCCATTCCACTACTTTGACCCTATCTGCTCCTGCACCATGCCAACTAACCCTACACTCATTAAAAACCCACTACCCCATTCCACTACTTTGACCCTATCTGCTCCTGCACCATGCCAACTAACCCTACACTCATTAAAAACCCACTACCCCATTCCACTACTTTGACCCTATCTGCTCCTGCACCATGACAACTAACCCTACACTCATTAAAAACCCACTACCCCATTCCACTACTTTGACCCTATCTGCTCCTGCACCATGACAACTAACCCTACACTCATTAAAAACCCACTACCCCATTCCACTACTTTGACCCTATCTGCTCCTGCACCATGCCAACTAACCCTACACTCATTAAAAACCCACTACCCCATTCCACTACTTTGACCCTATCTGCTCCTGCACCATGCCAACTAACCCTACACTCATTAAAAACCCACTACCCCATTCCACTACTTTGACCCTATCTGCTCCTGCACCATGCCAACTAACCCTACACTCATTAAAAACCCACTACCCCATTCCACTACTTTGACCCTATCTGCTCCTGCACCATGCCAACTAACCCTACACTCATTAAAAACCCACTACCCCATTCCACTACTTTGACCCTATCTACTCCTGCACCATGCCAACTAACCCTACACTCATTAAAAACCCACTACCCCATTCCACTACTTTGACCCTATCTACTCCTGCACCATGCCAACTAACCCTACACTCATTAAAAACCCACTACCCCATTCCACTACTTTGACCCTATCTGCTCCTGCACCATGCCAACTAACCCTACACTCATTAAAAACCCACTACCCCATTCCACTACTTTGACCCTATCTACTCCTGCACCATGCCAACTAACCCTACACTCATTAAAAACCCACTACCCCATTCCACTACTTTGACCCTATCTGCTCCTGCACCATGCCAACTAACCCTACACTCATTAAAAACCCACTACCCCATTCCACTACTTTGACCCTATCTGCTCCTGCACCATGCCAACTACCTGGGAGGACGGGACACCACCACTCAACACACCCTGGAACTCTTCTGAAGTCAAATCTCATATGACCAAATACTTCTCTGGTTCTGAACTCTTCACCACACCTTCTACCTCACTTAACTCTCCCTCATTCATTTCCATTTCACCTCCAGAACTCAGTCTGGCGCACGACTCACTCTGTTTGCACTTGAATTATAACATTTGAAATGTCTCTATTCCTTTAAAACTTTTGTGAGTGTAATGTTTACTGTTCATTTCTGATTGTTTATTTCACTTTTGTTTATGGTTTATTTCACTTGCTTTAGCAATGTAAACGTATATTTCCATGCCAATAAAGCCCTATGAATTAAATTCAATTGAGAGTGAGAGACAGCTCCATTTTAATGTATCGGGGACATGAGTCAGTCATGGTTACTCATGGTTATGTGATGAGCTAGCCCGTCAGTTACATGAACCAGTCTATTCTCTGAAAGGGGTCCAGACAGCCTGTTCCCAACAGTGGGGTCAGTGGGATTGGACCCCTCTCCCCCTCTCACTCTCTCTGACTGGAGGAGAGAAGTGAAATGGTGTGTCTCCTCTAGTCAACAATACTCACCTTGAAAGACTTCACAGCTTTTTGGAGATTCTTCAGCTCCTTCTCTCTCTCCTGGAATCTCTGCTGGACCTTCTTCTGACTCATCCCCAGCTGCCTCTGTGGAGAATCACTCTTCAATGAGCTATCAAGCTTCATTAGTCCAGTAGATCAATAGTATAGTAATGTGACATAGGACCCATAGAGAGGAAGGTCTACAATCCTAAGGAAGTCCCTTTACAATATGATATTATGTTGCTATGTGAATGATTATAGTTTTTATGGTAGGCCTACATGTATCAAGGGGTTGAGACTGAACTTTGGACTCATAAAAGGCCATTCAGAATGATAATAGTGTTTGACTTTAGAAAATGGTGATACATTTGGAGAATCTGGGTTAACATATCTATATACTCAAGGTTTGTGTTCATATTTGTGGATCCATTTCATTTGAATGATCTCATATTCAAACAGATTTAGTTCCTACTGTATCTTTAATTCTTTGTTTATCAGACAGTCACCAACAAGTTGTTCTGGTCTTACCTGTTTCTCAGTCCTCTCTGCTGCAGCTGACACTGTATCATGGCCTTTATGTTCATCCATTGTACACAGCATACAGATACACTGCTGATCGGTACGACAGTAAACCTCCAGCAGTTTGTCATGATGAGAGCAGATCTTCTCCTGTAGTTGTGCGGTGGCTTTGACCAGCTTGTGCTTCTTCAAAGCAGGAGATTCATAGTGAGGTTGGAGGTGAGTCTCACAGTAAGAGGCCAGACATGCCAGACAGGACATGAGGGCTTTCTGCTTTCTGGTCCCAGTGCAGACATCACACGCCACATCTCCAGGTCCAGCATAGCACAGAGCAGGAGGGGGAGCAGCCTGGAGTCCTGTCTTCCTCAGTTTCTCCACCAGCTCAGCCAACATGTTATTTTTCCTCAGTGTAGGCCTTGGTGTGAAGGTCTCTCTGCACTGAGGACAGCTATAGACCCCTTTCAGAACATCCTGATCCCAGCAGCCCTCAATACAGATTCTACAGTAATTGTGTCCACAGGCAGTAGTGACCGGCTCCTTCAGTAGATCCAGACAGACAGAACAACAGAACTGGTCCTGGTCCAGCAGATCTCCCTGTTTAGCCATTTGGACGGTTGTTCACTCTCACACAGACAGACGACAAAGAGACTCAGATCAGTTTCGTTTCCTCAGAAGAGAGTTTGTGAAGGGGAGGGACTTCCTGCTTCTGCCAGAGGGCTGGTGTTAGAGGGAGGGAAGGAGGGAGTGAGAGAGGGAGGGGTTAGAGGAAGGGAGGGAGAGAGAGAGAGGGAGGGGTTAGAGGGAGGGAGGGAGAGAGAGAAAACTGCAGGCAAAGTTGAGAAGGAGACAAATATTTTAGTTCCTAGGTTAGGACCCTTAATATGGAATAAATGAAATAGAGTGGTTAGAATAAAGGGTAACAGTTTCTATGAAGTACATATCTATAATGCTTTTAATGAATGTTGTAATGTCTTAAACTGATATGCTGTGATACTAACTATAAGCGTCCATAATAACTCATACGTGGTTGTAAAACTGTACAATGTGTTCTAGATAATTAGCTACAATGGGGGGAGGGGGGACTTGAAATGGATACAATGTACTGTAGGTGAAATGAATACTGGATGTATAGACTGATCATTGAGAATGATGTAACACTTTACATTACAGTGCGTTTATTGGTGTGTAATTGGTCCTGTTAGTACAGTGGTGTAACAGGTACTGTGATGCCTCATTCTTCCACTGTACCAGCAGCAGTAACCCTAACCAGTAATAAGGCTACTGTCATGGAAAGTGGTACTGCAAATATAAAGTAAGGATTTATACATGTCATCTGGATATACTGTATGTAATGATATGTCTCTGTCTTCTAGATGGTGTTCTATACTGTATGTAATGATATGTCTCTGTCTTCTAGATGGGGTTCTATACTGTATGTAACGATATGTCTTCTAGATGGTGTTCTATACTGTATGTAATGATATGTCTTCTAGATGGTGTTCTATACTGTATGTAATGATATGTCTTCTAGATGGTGTTCTATACTGTATGTAATGATATGTCTTCTAGATGGTGTTCTATACTGTTGTCGTGTCTTTGCTATCGTTAAATTGAAGACTTATAGTTTTTATCATAGATTCCTATAATTAGGGATTACGCGATCACTTGAGTAATAACGTAATTAATTAACTATGAATTCGAGGGCACCAGGGAAAGTTATTAGATTACAAAGTTATAATTTCCCAATATAACCTTTCAGATATTTTCATATCTGATCAATGGTCTTCTAATTAATGATTTATTTACTCTACCTTACGTCAGTCTCATTCCAAACGTCGTAAATCGCTGATCTGCACGAACCCAGTCTTCACTATGAGTCATCCATACATCAATTGTCTTAAATCATTTATTTATTACTAACTAATTAATTCACAGAAATGCATAAAAAAACAAACAAACCCAAAATAGTTACATGAAATGATAGGAGGAAATATGCCCTAGTGGGCTAAACCGGCATGGCGGCTGTTAGACAAAAGGGAAGTGGGGGGTCGATTCAGAAGTCACTACAGAGTCCATAATTATAACAATTGACATGCTAATCCTTACACATGAACGCTCACTCATTCGGGAACAATTGCAATCAATATATATATAGTTACGTTCAGTGTGTGTGTCGCCTTGGTCGTTGGAGAGAAGTTCGTTTTGGTTGGAGTGAAGTTCTGTCTCGGTTGTGGATTGTTCAGAGTGTCATTCGTTAGAGAATGGATGTTTCGGCGGTTGTCTTTCTTCGCGTTCAATGATACCGAATTCCTAGCTGCAGACTAGTAATTCATATCAAAGACTTGTTCTTATTCTGTCGGTAACGATAGTCTAAGAGTTTAACCACGTGGGATGGTTAAAAGATTCAGCAGTCTGGTCTCAAACCTTGGCCCTCTCTTCATCGAGGTAAGCTGGTCTGCAACCTTTGTCCTCTCGTGATTGAGAGAAACATGGTCTAAATTGGTAATTTCTTAAAGTTGGCTTTTATTCAGATAGCAGAGAGGGGTGGTCCCATGGTCTCTGACCCATACTGGGCTCAGGGCGGTCCTTGGATTTAGTTCAAATACAACAGGGAGTTGTATTTTCCTTCATTAAACAGTTCAAAATCATATTACACACTTATACAAACAGTATCATACTCACTCATTCATTTTATACAACACACAGATGTAAACCTCATATCTGAGGTTATTATATAAACAGCGGTATGGTAATGTGGTCCCACAGTCTCACGTGAGTTTCCCACGTGGTGACCAATGGACATGTTAATAGCTGGATTGTCCACCGATCTTTCCTACTTGTGCAGGAATATGAAATATGTTCGTACCTCAAGTTCTGTGAGGTGGAAGAGAATTCCTTTGTCCTGAAAGTTTACCCTCTCTCTTAATACTGTTTGTGGTGGGGGGATTCTCAGGAATTTACGACATCTCTCTGTGATCACCGCATGGGTTGTGGTGGAAAGGGAGAGGCAGGGAGAGGGGGATGGGGTTTGCAGTACCCAAGCAGGCAACATCATGACACTGTATGTAATGATATGTCTTCTAGATTGTGTTCTATACTGTATGTAATGATATGTCTGTCTTCTAGATGGTGTTCTATACTGTATGTAATGATATGTCTCTGTCTTCTAGATGGTGTTCTATACTGTATGTAATGATATGTCTCTGTCTTCTAGATGGTGTTCTATACTGTATGTAATGATATGTCTTCTAGATGGTGTTCTATACTGTATGTAATGATATGTCTTCTAGATGGTGTTCTATACTGTATGTAATGATATGTCTTCTAGATGGTGTTCTATACTGTATGTAATGATATGTCTTCTAGATGGTGTTCTATACTGTATGTAATGATATGTCTTCTAGATGGTGTTCTACACTGTATGTAATGATATGTCTCTGTCTTCTAGATGGTGTTCTATACTGTATGCAATGATATGTCTTCTAGATGGTGTTCTATACTGTATGTAATGATATGTCTCTGTCTTCTAGATGGTGTTCTATACTGTATGTAATGATATGTCTTCTAGATGGTGTTCTATACTGTATGTCATGATATGTCTCTGTCTTCTAGATGGTTTTCTATACTGTATGTGATGATATGTCTCTGAGCTTCATGAACGGAAAGGCACTGGGGCAACGAACCGCCCTTGCTGTCTCTGCCTGGCCGGTTCCCCTCTCTCCACTGGGATTCTCTGCCTCTAACCCTATTACAGGGGCGGAGTCACTGGCTTACTAGTGCTCTTCCATGCCGTCCCTGGGAGGGGTCTTTGTGGGCTATACTCGGCCTTGTCTCAGGAGGGTAAGTTGGTGGTTGAAGATTTCCCTCTAGTGGTGCGGGGGCTGTGCTTTGGCAAAGTGGGTGGGGTTATATCCTTCCTGTTTGGCCCTGTCCGGGGGTATCATCTGATGGGGCCACAGTGTCTCCCGACCCCTCCTGTCTCAGCCTCCAGTATTTATGCTGCAGTAGTTTATGTGTCGGGGGTCTTGGGTCAGTCTGTTATATCTGGAGTATTGCCCCTGTCTTATCCGGTGTCCATTGTGAATTTAAGTATTCTATCACTATTTCTCTCACTAGTTCTCTCTCTCTCTAAGAAGGGCTTTATAAATACATTTGATTGATTGATTTTTGATATTTTTCAATCATTTCATCCAAACTGCTCGCGCGCGTCTGCCAGGCGCTAAAATAGAACTTGGTTCTATTTTTTGATGCGCTGCAAGTCCCGCCTCTCCCATCTCCTCATTGGTTATTAGGAGCATATACCCACGTGGGTGATTGAAAGCTGAACTGAGGTCCACACTCCAGTCCAGTTGGTGGTGGTGATGCACCTTAAAGTTGGTTACCAACTGAGACACATAAAGTCCACAGAAGAAGAAGAAGAAGAGATTACTAGAAACTACATTTCCCCCGTTTATCTGTGGGTTAATTGTCGGAGTAGAGAACAAGATTTTGTGTGACTCAAAATGGGTCAAAATTCTACAAAAGATCCAGGAAAAAAAGGATCTTGTTTTCAAGTAAAATAACAAACTGTTTATATCCCAGGACAAATGAGCTAGCAACAGCAAGCTAGCGAGCTAAATAGGACAAATGATCTAGCAACAGCAAGCTAGTGAGCTAAATAGGACAAATGAGCTAGCAACAGCAAGCTAGCGAGCTAAATAGGACAAATGAGCTAGCAACAGCAATCTAGCTAGCTAGATAGGACAAATGAGCTAGCAACAGCAAGCTAGCGAGCTAAATAGGAAAAATGAGCTAGCAACAGCAAGCTAGCGAGCTAAATAGGAAAAATGAGCTAGCAACAGCAAGCTAGCTAGCTAAATAGGACAAATGCGCTAGCAACAGCAAGCTAGCGAACTAAATATGACAAATGACCTAGCAACAGCAATCTAGGTAGCTAAATAGGGCAAATGAGCTAGCAACAGCAATATAGGAAGGTAAATAGGACAAATGAGCTAGCAACAGCAATCTAGCTAGCTAAATAGGACAAATGAGCTAGCAACAGCAAGCTAAATAGGACAAGTGAGCTAGCAACAGCAATCTAGCTAGCTAAATAGGACAAATGAGCTAGCAACAGCAAGCTAAATAGGACAAATGAGCTAGCAACAGCAATCTAGCTAGCTAAATAGGACAAATGAGCTAGCAACAGCAAGCTAGCGAGCTAAATAGGACAAATGAGCTAGCAACAGCAAGCTAGCTAGCTAAATATCCATGAACGTTTCATGTGTTTCCACCTGTTCTCAAATGAATATAGTTGGTTAAGAGTTTTGATATTTCAGCCTGCATGTCCTGATCATGTCTGGTGTGGATGGACAACATCAACATCCCGATGTAGACAGCATGTTAGACATACGGTTATTAGTGTGGTTTAAAATCACGTTTTAAGAAGAGAAATTGTATAATTAGACGATGTTTATCACTTTGTGGCTGTGGTAACTAGTGACGACCCAGCTCAGCTGATGCTGCCAGTGAATCTGTGGTGCTGTCACTAAATCACTGAAGCTGGAGACTCATATCTCCCTCACTAACTTGAAGCATCAGCTATCAGAGCAGCTTAGAGATCATTGCACTTGTACATAGCCCATCTGTAAATAGCCCAAATAGCCCATAAATAGTCTACTCTGCCCACCAGGCCAAGCTCCAGGAGAGAGAGGAGGACCAGGAGAAATGGGGAGAGGTGCTGAAACGTTTAGCTAATGTTACAGTCAACGAGCTGCGTAGACCGGAAGCCATCACAACATTTACTTAGATTTGAATACAGACTGTTCATTAGCCTGGTCCCAGATCTGTTTGTGCTGTATTGCAAAATACCAGTTGGTAAGACAGGAGTTGGCAAGGCAGCATAAACTGACCTGGGACCAGGCTAACTATTCATCAGTTTACGGTACCAGGCTAACTATTCATCAGTATAAGGGACCAGATTAACTATTCATCAGTTTAAGGGACCAGATTAACTATTCATCGGTTTAAGGTACCAGGCTAACTATTCATCAGTTTAAGGTACCAGGCTAACTATTCATCAGTTTAAGGTACCAGATGAACTATTCATCAGTTTAAGGGACCAGATTAACTATTCATCAGTTTAACGGACCAGATTAACTATTCATCAGTTTAAGGGACCAGGCTAACTATTCATCAGTTTAAGGTACCAGATTAACTATTCATCAGTTTAAGGGACCAGATTAACTATTCATCAGTTTAAGGGACCAGATTAACTATTCATCAGTTTAAGGGACCAGATTAACTATTCATCAGTTTAAGGGACCAGGCTAACTATTCATCAGTTTAAGGTACCAGGCTAACTATTCATCAGTTTAAGGTACCAGGCTAACTATTCATCAGTTTAAGGGACCAGGCTAACTATTCATCAGTTTAAGGGACCAGATTAACTATTCATCAGTTTAAGGGACCAGATTAACTATTCATCAGTTTAACGGACCAGATTAACTATTCATCAGTTTAAGGGACCAGGCTAACTATTCATCAGTTTAAGGTACCAGGCTAACTATTCATCAATTTAAGGTACCAGATTAACTATTCATCAGTTTAAGGGACCAGGCTAACTATTCATCAGTTTAAGGGACCAGGCTAACTATTCATCAGTTTAAGGTACCAGGCTAACTATTCATCAGTTTAAGGTACCAGGCTAACTATTCATCAGTTTAAGGTACCAGGCTAACTATTCATCAGTTTAAGGGACCAGGCTAACTATTCATCAGTTTAAGGGACCAGATTAACTATTCATCAGTTTAAGGGACCAGATTAACTATTCATCAGTTTAACGGACCAGATTAACTATTCATCAGTTTAAGGGACCAGGCTAACTATTCATCAGTTTAAGGTACCAGGCTAACTATTCATCAGTTTAAGGGACCAGGCTAACTATTCATCAGTTTAAGGTACCAGGCTAACTATTCATCAGTTTAAGGTACCAGATGAACTATTCATCAGTTTAAGGGACCAGATTAACTATTCATCAGTTTAACGGACCAGATTAACTATTCATCAGTTTAAGGGACCAGATGAACTATTCATCAGTTTAAGGGACCAGATTAACTATTCATCAGTTTAAGGGACCAGATTAACTATTCATCAGTTTAAGGAACCAGATTAACTATTCATCAGTTTAAGGTACCAGATTAACTATTCATCAGTTTAAGGGACCAGGCTAACTATTCATCAGTTTAAGGGACCAGGCTAACTATTCATCAGTTTAAGGGACCAGATTAACTATTCATCAGTTTAAGGGACCAGATTAACTATTCATCAGTTTAACGGACCAGATTAACTATTCATCAGTTTAAGGGACCAGGCTAACTATTCATCAGTTTAAGGTACCAGATTAACTATTCATCAGTTTAAGGGACCAGATTAACTATTCATCAGTTTAAGGGACCAGATTAACTATTCATCAGTTTAAGGGACCAGATTAACTATTCATCAGTTTAAGGTACCAGATTAACTATTCATCAGTTTAAGGTACCAGGCTAACTATTCATCAGTTTAAGGTACCAGATTAAATATTCATCAGTTTAAGGTACCAGATTAACTATTCATCAGTTTAAGGTACCAGGCTAACTATTCATCAGTTTAAGGTACCAGATTAACTATTCATCAGTTTAAGGTACCAGGCTAACTATTCATCAGTTTAAGGTACCAGATTAACTATTCATCAGTTTAAGGTACCAGGCTAACTATTCATCAGTTTAAGGTACCAGGCTAACTATTCATCAGTTTAAGGGACCAGGCTAACTATTCATCAGTTTAAGGGACCAGATTAACTATTCATCAGTTTAAGGTACCAGGCTAACTATTCATCAGTTTAAGGTACCAGGCTAACTATTCATCAGTTTAAGGTACCAGGCTAACTATTCATCAGTTTAAGGTACCAGGCTAACTATTCATCAGTTTAAGGGACCAGATTAACTATTCATCAGTTTAAGGTACCAGGCTAACTATTCATCAGTTTAAGGTACCAGATTAACTATTCATCAGTTTAAGGGACCAGATTAACTATTCATCAGTTTAACGGACCAGATTAACTATTCATCAGTTTAAGGTACCAGGCTAACTATTCATCAGTTTAAGGTACCAGGCTAACTATTCATCAGTTTAAGGAACCAGGCTAACTATTCATCAGTTTAAGGGACCAGGCTAACTATTCATCAGTTTAAGGTACCAGGCTAACTATTCATCAGTTTAAGGTACCAGATGAACTATTCATCAGTTTAAGGGACCAGATGAACTATTCATCAGTTTAACGGACCAGATTAACTATTCATCAGTTTAAGGGACCAGGCTAACTATTCATCAGTTTAAGGTACCAGATTAACTATTCATCAGTTTAAGGGACCAGATTAACTATTCATCAGTTTAAGGGACCAGATTAACTATTCATCAGTTTAAGGGACCAGATTAACTATTCATCAGTTTAAGGTACCAGATTAACTATTCATCAGTTTAAGGTACCAGGCTAACTATTCATCAGTTTAAGGGACCAGGCTAACTATTCATCAGTTTAAGGTACCAGATTAACTATTCATCAGTTTAAGGTACCAGGCTAACTATTCATCAGTTTAAGGGACCAGGCTAACTATTCATCAGTTTAAGGGACCAGATTAACTATTCATCAGTTTAAGGGACCAGATTAACTATTCATCAGTTTAAGGGACCAGGCTAACTATTCATCAGTTTAAGGGACCAGATTAACTATTCATCAGTTTAAGGTACCAGGCTAACTATTCATCAGTTTAAGGGACCAGGCTAACTATTCATCAGTTTAAGGGACCAGGCTAACTATTCATCAGTTTAAGGGACCAGATTAACTATTCATCAGTTTAAGGTACCAGGCTAACTATTCATCAGTTTAAGGTACCAGGCTAACTATTCATCAGTTTAAGGTACCAGGCTAACTATTCATCAGTTTAAGGTACCAGGCTAACTATTCATCAGTTTAAGGGACCAGATTAACTATTCATCAGTTTAAGGTACCAGGCTAACTATTCATCAGTTTAAGGTACCAGATTAACTATTCATCAGTTTAAGGGACCAGATTAACTATTCATCAGTTTAACGGACCAGATTAACTATTCATCAGTTTAAGGTACCAGGCTAACTATTCATCAGTTTAAGGTACCAGGCTAACTATTCATCAGTTTAACGGACCAGATTAACTATTCATCAGTTTAAGGTACCAGGCTAACTATTCATCAGTTTAAGGTACCAGGCTAACTATTCATCAGTTTAAGGGACCAGGCTAACTATTCATCAGTTTAAGGAACCAGGCTAACTATTCATCAGTTTAAGGTACCAGATGAACTATTCATCAGTTTAAGGGACCAGATTAACTATTCATCAGTTAAATGGACCAGATTAACTATTCATCAGTTTAAGGGACCAGGCTAACTATTCATCAGTTTAAGGTACCAGATTAACTATTCATCAGTTTAAGGGACCAGATTAACTATTCATCAGTTTAAGGGACCAGATTAACTATTCATCAGTTTAAGGGACCAGATTAACTATTCATCAGTTTAAGGTACCAGATTAACTATTCATCAGTTTAAGGTACCAGGCTAACTATTCATCAGTTTAAGGTACCAGATTAACTATTCATCAGTTTAAGGTACCAGGCTAACTATTCATCAGTTTAAGGGACCAGGCTAACTATTCATCAGTTTAAGGTACCAGGCTAACTATTCATCAGTTTAAGGTACCAGGCTAACTATTCATCAGTTTAAGGGACCAGATTAACTATTCATCAGTTTAAAGGACCAGATTAACTATTCATCAGTTTAAGGTACCAGGCTAACTATTCATCAGTTTAAGGTACCAGGCTAACTATTCATCAGTTTAAGGTACCAGGCTAACTATTCATCAGTTTAAGGTACCAGGCTAACTATTCATCAGTTTAAGGTACCAGGCTAACTATTCATCAGTTTAAGGTACCAGGCTAACTATTCATCAGTTTAAGGTACCAGGCTAACTATTCATCAGTTTAAGGGACCAGTGTCACGATCTATCACAAGGATGACGCTGGAGAGACGAAGCAGGTACGGGGAGTAACATTTAATAAATAACGGACATGGAACGAGACATAAACAGCTTAGCAAACAGAAAAACAATCAATGCAGAAGCAGGGAACAGAGCTGGGGAACTGACACATATAGGGGAGGAAATGAACAGGTGATAAGAGAGTCCAGGTGAGTCCAATAACGCTGATGCGCGTGACAAGGAAAGGCAGGTGTACGTGATGGATGGCAGGAGTGAGTGATGCAAGGCATTCTGGCGCCCTCAAGCGCCAGGGGGAGGGAAAGAGCGGGAGCAGACGTGACAGTACCCCCCCACTAGGGGCGCCACCCGGCGTCCCACCTGGGCAAACCGGCCGAGACATGGGCGCTGGGCAAGCCGGTTGAGGCGTGGAAGCCCGACGAACCGGCTGGAGCGTGAGAGCCTGGCGAGCCGGCTGAGGCATGGGAGCCTGACGATCCGGCTGAGTCCAGACGCCTGTCGATCCCGCTGAGGAAACCCGATGATCCGGTGGATTGTGACGTGGGATGGGAAGCCACCGAGCCAACCGAGGCAATGAAACCTCTCGAGCCAGCCAGGGCATGAAAGCTCGACGGGCTGGCTTAGGCACCCCCGGTTCCATCGGCGGCAGAATCCACCCCCGACGTCACCGACAAAACAAACAAACAAACAAAAAAAAACTCCTGGACAGGCTGGGCAGACAAGAACTGACGATCCAGCTGAGGCCCGACGTGGGATGGGCGCCATCCGAGCCAACCGGGGCAAGGAAACCTCTCGAGCCTGCTAGGGCGTGGAAGCCCGACGAGCAGGCTAGGCACCCCCGGTTCCATCGGTGGTGACCCAGAGCCGATGCCACTATACCAACCAGAACGCCAGTACTCCCCGATGCTTCGTGTGATGGCTTCTGCATTCTGTCACGATCTATCACAAGGATGACGCTGGAGAGACGAAGCAGGTACGGGGAGTAACATTTAATAAATAACGGACATGGAACGAGACATAAACAGCTTAGCAAACAGAAAAACAATCAATGCAGAAGCAGGGAACAGAGCTGGGGAACTGACACATATAGGGGAGGAAATGAACAGGTGATAAGAGAGTCCAGGTGAGTCCAATAACGCTGATGCGCGTGACAAGGAAAGGCAGGTGTACGTGATGGATGGCAGGAGTGAGTGATGCAAGGCATTCTGGCGCCCTCAAGCGCCAGGGGGAGGGAAAGAGCGGGAGCAGACGTGACAACCAGGCTAACTATTCATCAGTTTAAGGTACCAGGCTAACTGTTCATCAGTTTAAGGTACCAGGCTAACTATTCATCAGTTTAAGGGACCAGATTAACTATTCATCAGTTTAAGGTGAAGAATAAATACACAATCAAGTTCAAGATTAAAATTATCTTTTTTAATACAGTATAAAAAGTTTATAAAAAGTAACAATTTATCACCAGAAACAGAGGTATATAAAACATCTGAAACACAAGATATATCATTGAAACACTGTAGAAAAGTGATCAATGTTGAGAGACATATTTTAAACATCTGTGGATGTTATGTTGTGTGGAGTCAAAGTCACGATTGTCCCTGTTTATAACAATAGGAATGGAACATTTTCAATAAAATACATGATTTGATCAAGAAAAAGGTAACAGATGACAAATGCAGACAGGTAACTGACTAAATTAAAGGAAACACGAGTAAATGAGGGATACAACGTATATTGAAAGTAGGTGTTTCCACACAGGTGTGGTTCCTGAGTTAATTAACAAATTAATGGCCAATCAGAGTTGCACACCTCATGTAGCCTAGTCCTATATGTTTTAATAAGGTTAGTATCACACCTCATGTAGCCAAGTCCTATATGTTTTAATAAGGTTAGTATCACACCTCATGTAGCCTAGCCCATAGTCCTATATGTTTTAATAAGGTTAGTATCACACCTCATGTAGCCTAGCCCATAGCCCTATATGTTTTAATAAGGTTAGTATCACACCTCATGTAGCCTAGCCCATAGTCCTATATGTTTTAATAAGGTTAGTATCACACCTCATGTAGCCTAGCCCATAGTCCTATATGTTTTAATAAGGTTAGTATCACACCTCATGTAGCCTAGCCCATAGTCCTATATGTTTTAATAAGGTTAGTATCACACCTCATGTAGCCTAGTCCTATATGTTTTGATAAGGTTAGTATCACACCTCATGTAGCTTAGCCCATAGTCCTATATGTTTTAATAAGGTCTGAACCAAAGTGGCCAAATAACTCCTTCAAATGAAGCACATGAATCCTCTTTATAACCGGTGTAGAGTCTAAGACCCCCATTGTTAGGGCGGAGACATGAGCATCTCATCATTATTTACAGATCTCTGGTTTCAGCTTCTTGTGAAATGGAAAGGAAAGTTAGCACGTTCACAGTGCACAGTTAGGATGCTGGATTGTCCTAAAGTAACGTGATGTTTCACCAACATTATAGAATTACTCCTGTCTAAATAACATTATAAAAATACTTCACCAGGGAGCATCTTAGCCACAGAGGAACATTCACTTCATTAAAAGAAATGCTGTGGATTGTTTCAAATCCCCCCAGTGTGTTTGGGAAGGCTGCGATTTGGGTAGTGGGCGTGGCAGTAGGTGTAGTTGATTGAGTTGTGACTGTCAGTGAAAATCGCCTTAAACAGTGTGAAGATAATGTGTCTGTCACGGCGTGTGGAGAGACGGACCAAGGTGCAGCGTGATTGTGTGTAGATAATGTGTCTGTCACGGGCGTGTGGAGAGACGGACCAAGGTGCAGCGTGATTGTGTGTAGATAATGTGTCTGTCACGGCGTGTGGAGAGACGGACCAAGGTGCAGCGTGATTTTGTGTAGATAATGTGTCTGTCACGGCGTGTGGAGAGACGGACCAAGGTGCAGCGTGATTGTGTGTAGATAATGTGTCTGTCACGGCGTGTGGAGAGACGGACCAAGGTGCAGCGTGATTGTGTGTAGATAATGTGTCTGTCAAGGCGTGTGGAGAGACGGACCAAGGTGCAGTGTGATTGTGTGTAGATAATGTGTCTGTCACGGCGTGTGGAGAGACAGACCAAGGTGCAGTGTGATTGTGTGTAGATAATGTGTCTGTCACGGCGTGTGGAGAGACAGACCAAGTTGCAGCGTGATTGTGTGTAGATAATGTGTCTGTCACGGCGTGTGGAGAGACAGACCAAGGAGCAGTGTGATTGTGTGTAGATAATGTGTCTGTCACGGCGTGTGGAGAGACAGACCAAGGTGCAGCGTGATTGTGTGTAGATAATGTGTCTGTCACGGCGTGTGGAGAGACAGACCAAGGTGCAGCGTGATTGTGTGTAGATAATGTGTCTGTCACGGCGTGTGGAGAGACAGACCAAGGTGCAGTGTGATTGTGTGTAGATAATGTGTCTGTCACGGCGTGTGGAGAGACAGACCAAGGTGCAGCGTGATTGTGTGTAGATAATGTGTCTGTCACGGGCGTTTGTGGAGAGACAGACCAAGGCTCAGCGTGATTGTGTGTAGATAATGTGTCTGTCACGGGCGTGTGGAGAGACAGACCAAGGTGCAGCGTGATTGTGTGTAGATAATGTGTCTGTCACGGGCGTGTGGAGAGACAGACCAAGGAGCAGTGTGATTGTGTGTAGATAATGTGTCTGTCACGGCGTGTGGAGAGACAGACCAAGGAGCAGTGTGATTGTGTGTAGATAATGTGTCTGTCACGGCGTCTGGAGAGACAGACCAGCACTTGTACATAGCCCATCTGTAAATAGCCCAAATAGCCCATAAATAGTCTACTCTGCCCACCAGGCCAAGCTCCAGGAGAGAGAGGAGGACCAGGAGAAATGGGGAGAGGTGCTGAAACGTTTAGCTAATGTTACAGTCAACGAACTGCGTAGACCCGAAGCCATCACAACATGTACTTAGATTTGAATACAGACTGTTCATTAGCCTGGTCCCAGATCTGTTTGTGCTGTATTGCAAAATACCATAGGAGTTGGCAAGACAACACAAACTAACCTGGGACCAGGCTAACTATTCATCAGTTTAAGGTACCAGGCTAACTATTCATCAGTTTAAGGTACCAGGCTAACTATTCATCAGTTTAAGGTACCAGGCTAACTATTCATCAGTTTAAGGGACCAGGCTAACTATTCATCAGTTTAAGGGACCAGATTAACTATTCATCAGTTTAAGGGACCAGATTAACTATTCATCAGTTTAAGGTACCAGATTAACTATTCATCGGTTTAAGGGACCAGATTAACTATTCATCAGTTTAAGGTACCAGATTAACTATTCATCAGTTTAAGGGACCAGATTAACTATTCATCAGTTTAAGGGACCAGGCTAACTATTCATCAGTTTAAGGTACCAGATTAACTATTCATCAGTTTAAGGGACCAGATTAACTATTCATCAGTTTAAGGTACCAGGCTAACTATTCATCAGTTTAAGGTACCAGGCTAACTATTCATCCGTTTAAGGTACCAGGCTAACTATTCATCAGTTTAAGGGACCAGATTAAATATTCATCAGTTTAAGGTACAAGGCTAACTATTCATCAGTTTAAGGGACCAGATTAACTATTCATCAGTTTAAGGTACCAGGCTAACTATTCATCAGTTTAAGGTACCAGGCTAACTATTCATCAGTTTAAGGGACCAGATTAACTATTCATCAGTTTAAGGGACCAGGCTAACTATTCATCAGTTTAAGGGACCAGATTAACTATACATCAGTTTAAGGTACCAGGCTAACTATTCATCAGTTTAAGGTACCAGATTAACTATTCATCAGTTTAAGGTACCAGGCTAACTATTCATCAGTTTAAGGTACCAGGCTAACTATTCATTAGTTTAAGGGACCAGATTAACTATTCTTCAGTTTAAGGTACCAGATTAACTATTCATCGGTTTAAGGGACCAGGCTAACTATTCATCAGTTTAAGGTACCAGGCTAACTATTCATCAGTTTAAGGTACCAGGCTAACTATTCATCAGTTTAAGGTACCAGGCTAACTATTCATCAGTTTAAGGGACCAGATTAACTATTCATCAGTTTAAGGTACAAGGCTAACTATTCATCAGTTTAAGGGACCAGATTAACTATACATCAGTTTAAGGTACCAGGCTAACTATTCATCAGTTTAAGGTACCAGGCTAACTATTCATCAGTTTAAGGTACCAGGCTAACTATTCATCAGTTTAAGGGACCAGATTAACTATTCATCAGTTTAAGGTACCAGGCTAACTATTCATCAGTTTAAGGGACCAGATTAACTAATCATCAATTTAAGGGACCAGATTAACTATTCATCAGTTTAAGGTACCAGGCTAACTATTCATCAGTTTAAGGTACCAGGCTAACTATTCATCAGTTTAAGGGACCAGATTAACTATTCATCAGTTTAAGGGACCAGATTAACTATTCATCAGTTTAAGGTACCAGGCTAACTATTCATCAGTTTAAGGGACCAGATTAACTATACATCAGTTTAAGGTACCAGGCTAACTATTCATCAGTTTAAGGTACCAGATTAACTATTCATCAGTTTAAGGTACCAGGCTAACTATTCATCAGTTTAAGGTACCAGGCTAACTATTCATTAGTTTAAGGGACCAGATTAACTATTCTTCAGTTTAAGGTACCAGATTAACTATTCATCGGTTTAAGGGACCAGGCTAACTATTCATCAGTTTAAGGTACCAGGCTAACTATTCATCAGTTTAAGGTACCAGGCTAACTATTCATCAGTTTAAGGTACCAGGCTAACTATTCATCAGTTTAAGGGACCAGATTAACTATTCATCAGTTTAAGGTACAAGGCTAACTATTCATCAGTTTAAGGGACCAGATTAACTATACATCAGTTTAAGGTACCAGGCTAACTATTCATCAGTTTAAGGTACCAGGCTAACTATTCATCAGTTTAAGGTACCAGGCTAACTATTCATCAGTTTAAGGGACCAGATTAACTATTCATCAGTTTAAGGTACCAGGCTAACTATTCATCAGTTTAAGGGACCAGATTAACTAATCATCAATTTAAGGGACCAGATTAACTATTCATCAGTTTAAGGTACCAGGCTAACTATTCATCAGTTTAAGGTACCAGGCTAACTATTCATCAGTTTAAGGGACCAGATTAACTATTCATCAGTTTAAGGGACCAGATTAACTATTCATCAGTTTAAGGTACCAGGCTAACTATTCATCAGTTTAAGGGACCAGATTAACTATTCATCAGTTTAAGGTACCAGGCTAACTATTCATCAGTTTAAGGTACCAGATTAACTATTCATCAGTTTAAGGTACTAGGCTAACTATTCATCAGTTTAAGGTACCAGGCTAACTATTCATCAGTTTAAGGGACCAGATTAACTATTCTTCAGTTTAAGGTACCAGATTAACTATTCATCGGTTTAAGGGACCAGGCTAACTATTCATCAGTTTAAGGTACCAGATTAACTATTCATCGGTTTAAGGGACCAGGCTAACTATTCATCAGTTTAAGGTACCAGGCTAACTATTCATCAGTTTAAGGTACCAGGCTAACTATTCATCAGTTTAAGGGACCAGATTAACTATTCATCAGTTTAAGGGACCAGGCTAACTATTCATCAGTTTAAGGGACCAGATTAACTATTCTTCAGTTTAAGGTACCAGATTAACTATTCATCGGTTTAAGGGACCAGGCTAACTATTCATCAGTTTAAGGTACCAGGCTAACTATTCATCAGTTTAAGGTACCAGGCTAACTATTCATCAGTTTAAGGGACCAGATTAACTATTCATCAGTTTAAGGTACCAGGCTAACTATTCATCAGTTTAAGGGACCAGATTAACTATTCATCAGTTTAAGGTACCAGGCTAACTATTCATCAGTTTAAGGTACCAGATTAACTATTCATCAGTTTAAGGGACCAGGCTAACTATTCATCAGTTTAAGGTACCAGGCTAACTATTCATCAGTTTAAGGGAACAGATTAACTATTCATCAGTTTAAGGTACCAGATTAACTATTCATCAGTTTAAGTTACCAGGCTAACTATTCATCAATTTAAGGTACCAGGCTAACTATTGATCAGGTTAAGGTACCAGGCTAACTATTCATCAGTTTAAGGTACCAGGCTAACTATTCATCAGTTTAAGGTACCAGATTAACTATTCATCAGTTTAAGGGACCAGGCTAACTATTCATCAGTTTAAGGTACCAGGCTAACTATTCATCAGTTTAAGGTACCAGATTAACTATTCATCAGTTTAAGGGACCAGGCTAACTATTCATCAGTTTAAGTTACCAGGCTAACTATTCATCAATTTAAGGTACCAGGCTAACTATTGATCAGGTTAAGGGACCAGATTAACTATTCATCAGTTTAAGGGACCAGATTAACTATTCATCAGTTTAAGGTACCAGGCTAACTATTCATCAATTTAAGGTACCAGGCTAACTATTCATCAATTTAAGGGACCAGATTAACTATTCATCAGTTTAAGGGACCAGATTAACTATTCATCAGTTTAAGGGACCAGTCTAACTATTCATCAGTTTAAGGGACCAGGCTAACTATTCATCAGTTTAAGGTACCAGGCTAACTATTCATCAGTTTAAGGGACCAGATTAACTATTCATCAGTTTAAGGGACCAGATTAACTATTCATCAGTTTAAGGTGAAGAATAAATACACAATCAAGTTCAAGATCAAAATTCTCTTTTTTAATACAGTATAAAAAGTTTATAAAAAGTAACAATTTATCACCAGAAACAGAGGTATATAAAACATCTGAAACACAAGATATATCTTTGAAACACTGTAGAAAAGTGATCAATGTTGAGAGATATATTTCAAACATCTGTGGATTTTATGTTGTGTGGAGTCAGTCACAATTGTCCCTGTTTATAACAATGGGAATGGAACATTTTCAATAAAACACATGATTTGAACAAGAAAAAGGTAACAGATGACAAATGCAGACAGGTAACTGACTAAATTAAAGGAAACACGAGTAAATGAGGGATACAAAGTATATTGAAAGTAGCTGTTTCCACATAGGTGTGGTTCCTGAGTTAATTAACAAATTAATGGCCAATCATAGTTGCACACCTCATGTAGCCTAGTCCATAGTCCTATATGTTATAATAAGGATAGTATCACACCTCATGTAGCCTAGCCCATAGTCCTATATGTTTTAATAAGGTTAGTATCACACCTCATGTAGCCTAGCCCATAGTCCTATATGTTTTAATAAGGTTAGTATCACACCTCATGTAGCCTAGCCCATAGTCCTATATGTTTTAATAAGGTTAGTATCACACCTCATGTAGCCTAGCCCATAGTCCTATATGTTTTAATAAGGTTAGTATCACACCTCATGTAGCCTAGCCCTATATGTTTTAATAAGGTTAGTATCACACCTCATGTAGCCTAGCCCATAGTCCTATATGTTTTAATAAGGTTAGTATCACACCTCATGTAGCCTAGCCCATAGTCCTATAGGTTTTAATAAGGTTAGTATCACACCTCATGTAGCCTAGCCCTATATGTTTTAATAAGGTTAGTATCACACCTCATGTAGCCTAGCCCATAGTCCTATATGTTTTAATAAGGTTAGTATCACACCTCATGTAGCCTAGCCCATAGTCCTATATGTTTTAATAAGGTTAGTATCACACCTCATGTAGCCTAGCCCATAGTCCTATATGTTTTAATAAGGTTAGTATCACACCTCATGTAGCCTAGCCCATAGTCCTATATGTTTTAATAAGGTTAGTATCACACCTCATGTAGCCTAGCCCATAGTCCTATATGTTTTAATAAGGTTAGTATCACACCTCATGTAGCCTAGCCCATAGCCCTATATGTTTTAATAAGGTTAGTATCACACCTCATGTAGCCTAGTCCATAGTCCTATATGTTTTAATAAGGTTAGTATCACACCTCATGTAGCCTAGCCCATAGTCCTATATGTTTTAATAAGGTTAGTATCACACCTCATGTAGACTAGTCCTATATGTTTTAATAAGGTTAGTATCACACCTCATGTAGCCTAGCCCATAGTCCTATATGTTTTAATAAGGTTAGTATCACACCTCATGTAGCCTAGCCCATAGTCCTATATGTTTTAATAAGGTTAGTATCACACCTCATGATTACCTAGCCCATAGTCCTATATGTTTTAATAAGGTTAGTATCACACCTCATGTAGCCTAGTCCTATGTTTTCATAAGGTTAGTATCACACCTCATGTAGCCTAGCCCATAGGCCTATATGTTTTAATAAGGTTAGTATCACACCTCATGTAGCCTAGTCCTATATGTTTTAATAAGGTTAGTATCACACCTCATGTAGCCTAGCCCATAGTCCTATATGTTTTAATAAGGTTAGTATCAGACCTCATGTAGCCTAGTCCTATATGTTTTAATAAGGTTAGTATCACACCTCATGTAGCCTAGCCCATAGTCCTATATGTTTTAATAAGGTTAGTATCACACCTCATGTAGCCTAGCCCATAGTCCTATATGTTTTAATAAGGTTAGTATCACACCTCATGTAGCCTAGCCCATAGTCCTATATGTTTTAATAAGGTTAGTATCACACCTCATGTAGCCTAGCCCATAGGCCTATATGTTTTAATAAGGTTAGTATCACACCTCATGTAGCCTAGCCCATAGCCACTATATGTTTTGATAAGGTTAGTATCACACCTCATGTAGCCTAGCCCATAGTCCTATATGTTTTAATAAGGTTAGTATCACACCTCATGTAGCCTAGCCCATAGTCCTATATGTTTTAATAAGGTTAGTATCACACCTCATGTAGCCTAGCCCATAGTCCTATATGTTTTAATAAGGTTAGTATCACACCTCATGTAGCCTAGCCCATAGTCCTATATGTTTTAATAAGGTTAGTATCACACCTCATGTAGCCTAGCCCATAGTTCTATATGTTTTAATAAGGTTAGTATCACACCTCATGTATCCTAGTCCATAGTCCTATATGTTTTAATAAGGTTAGTATCACACCTCATGTAGCCTAGCCCATAGTCCTATATGTTTTAATAAGGTTAGTATCACACCTCATGTAGCCTAGCCCATAGTCCTATATGTTTTGATAAGGTCTGAACCAATGTGGCCAAATAACTCCTTCAAATGAAGCACATGAATCCTCTTTATAACCGGTGTAGAGTCTAAGACCCCCATTGTTAGGGCGGAGACATGAGCATCTCATCATTATTTACAGATCTCTGGTTTCAGCTTCTTGTGAAATGGAAAGGAAAGTTAGCTCGTTCACAGTGCACAGTTAGGATGCTTGATTGAACTAAAGTAACGTGATGTTTCACCAACATTATAGAATTACTCCTGTTTAAATAACATTATAAAAATACTTCACCAGGGAGCATCTTAGCCACAGAGGAACATTCACTTCATTAAAAGAAATGCTGTGGATTGTTTCAAATCCTCCCAGTGTGTTTGGGAAGCCTGCGATTTGGGTAGTGGGCATGGCGGTAGGTGTAGTTGATTGAGTTGTGACTGTCAGTGAAAATCGCCTTAAACATGTGTGAAGATAATGTGTCATGAGTATAATTTAACATTTTGCATCAAGAAGAAGGGGAGGTGGGTGAAGTTATGGTGTGTCTCTCTCCAGAATGCATTCAGATGTAGGAAAGTGTCCATTTGGCAATGTCTGCTTTCTGATTGTCTTAACTCACCATGTACACCACTGGCCTCACAAGTCAACAAAGTCTGTTTTTACATCCATTGCAAATGATACCAGCCCGCTGGACAACAGCGCAACAGGCAGTTCTGGGAAACAGATGAACATTTCTGAGAAGTCACACCGCTAACGTTGTCTTGACATACAGTACCAGTTAAAAGTTTGAACACACCTTCTCATTCAAGGGTTTTTCTTTATTTTCTACATTGTGGAATAATAGTGAAGACATCAACTTAGAAATAACATATAATCACGTATTAACCAACAAAACAAAAGTGTTTGAAAAATAAAAAACATATTTTGATTTGTTTAAGTAGCCACCCTTTCTCTGATGATGCTCTGCAGGATCTATTAGATGTACCTATATAACTATATCATAGCTTAATAATAGGAGCATAGAGATGGTAAAGAGCTCTCTGCTTTAAGGAATAAAGAAGGCATATTGCTGTGCACATATGGAGGAGTGAAACTATAGTTTCACCCAGGGGCGCCGTCATGGATTTGGGGCCCCATGAAAAGATATCACATTGGGCCCCACCACCACACCAACCCTGTACAACTGCTGTAACCACACACCTCCAGAACACAATCCACCCATTCAAAGATTTAAATAACTCTACCTTTGCAGGCTTGCAACTCTTGTAGTCCAATATTTACTGGAGGATATTTCCTGACAGTGAGCTGTGAAGGTATAACACAGGCAACATTCTGCATACACTGGAATTCACTATTTGATGAAATGTGCTAAAAGGCATCTTTTACAGTCTAAATGTCTTTTAATGGTCAAATTCTTGAATGGAAAATTCTCTTAACATTAATGAATAACTTAAAATAAATATAACTTAAATATACATTATAACCTCTTCAATTAAAATAAATGAACTTTATCTATAGAATTATATAACAAACAAACTAATAAAATCAGCAGCAGATATTTTAACTAAGTATACATACCAACGAGACAATAAGCAGCTGTAAAAGTGGAAATGGAAAACAACATGGAAATGAAAAGGCCTGATGGTGGCGCTAGAGGAAAGGTCAAGAGGTCACCAAGTCAACAGGTTTCTTCCACTTGGGGTCTTGATTGTGAACAACAAATTTTATGACAATCCAGCCATTACTTTGAGATATATCTTGTTCTCTGCCTGTGGGCCTCATGTGTGTAGTGATCCAATATCCATAGCCCTGCCATTTAACAGTTATCACTGGCCCTTGCTCAGCCTTACTCACCAAGAGCCCAGCGCCCAGCTTCCTTTCTAGCAAAGTCACTGATCAGCTTGTTTTTCAACATCCTCACTTTGTCTTTCTGTGCACCTTCTCTCATTTGCTCCATC
Organism: Salvelinus namaycush; assembly: GCF_016432855.1. Taxonomy (NCBI): domain Eukaryota; kingdom Metazoa; phylum Chordata; class Actinopteri; order Salmoniformes; family Salmonidae; genus Salvelinus; species Salvelinus namaycush. The sequence continues at coordinate 555,049 of NW_024061007.1, forward strand.
CTCATTGGTTCTGCCAGAACTGTCTTTCACCTCTTCCTCCACACCCTGACAAAACTGTATCACTTGAAGAGATTCCTGGCTCTGTAGAGTACATGACTCATATGATAATATATCCTATAATATAATACCATTTGTAATAACAACCAACACATCAGTTGCTACCATTCTGATGACTTAGATTAACTGAATGCACCAAGGAAAAAATTAACCAGCACTGAATCCTGCAGAATATTGACCCAAATTACCTGCAGTAGCGTATTACCACCACTAGATGTCAGTAAACGACCATATTTCAGTCTGCATCAAAGCCATGGAGACATTTGAATTTTATTTTATTTCACCTTTATTTAACCAGGTAGGCTAGTTGAGAACAAGTTCTCATTTACAAATGCAACCTGGCCAAGATAAAGCAAAGCAGTGCGACAAACACAGAGTTACACATGGAATAAACAAGCGTACAGTCAATAACACAATAGAAAAAAAATTAAGTCTATATACAGTGTGTGCAAATGGCGTGAGGAGGTAAGGCAATAAATAGGCCATAGTAGCGAAGTAATTACAATTTAGCAGATTAACACTGGAATGATAGATGAGCAGATGATGATGAGCAGATGAAGGTGTGTAAGTAGTGATACTGGTGTGCAAAAGAGCAGCAAAGTAAATAAAACAATATGGGGATGAGGAAGGTAGATTGGGTGGGCTATTTACAGATGGGCTACGTACAGCTGCAGCGATCGGTTAGCTGATGTTTAAAGTTAGTGAGGGAAATATAAGTCTCCAGTTTCAGCGATTTTTGCAGAATATTGACCCAAATTACCTGCAGTAGCGTATCACCACCCCTAGATGTCAGTAAACGACCATATTTCAGTCTGCGTCAAAGCCATGGAGACATACCTTGGACATATGACTTGAAGGTATTCTTTTAACATTGGCTGTCACTTATACAGACTGAGTCATTCAATGCTTCAAACTGTCCAGCATCCAAGACTGCAGGCTGTTTCTGTTTCATATAATGATCATTATGTGGAAACATAATTAGTGTTTGAATTCTTATCATTAAAAAGGATTTAATCTTTATTTTTTTCATAATAATAAAATAAATTCTCACAGACCTCCTGCAATTTGCCAACTGATATGTCATTCAACACAATGCTGCTCATCTTCTTCTTCAGTTGGGAGTAGGGCTGGTTCAGGGGTATGGGGAGACAGGGCTGGTTCAGGGGTATGGGGAGACAGGGCTGGTTCAGGGGTATGGGGAGACAGGGCTGGTTCAGGGGGATGGGGAGACAGGGCTGGTTCAGGGGTATGGGGAGACAGAGCTGGTTCAGGGGGATGGGGAGACAGGGCTGGTTCAGGGGTATGGGGAGACAGGGCTGGTTCAGGGGTATGGGGAGACAGGGCTGGTTCAGGGGTATGGGGAGACAGGGCTGGTTCAGGGGGATGGGGAGACAGGGCTGGTTCAGGGGGATGGGGAGACAGGGCTGGTTCAGGGGGATGGGGAGACAGGGCTGGTTCAGGGGGATGGGGAGACAGGGCTGGTTCAGGGGGATGGGGAGACAGGGCTGGTTCAGGGGGATGGGGAGACAGGGCTGGTTCAGGGGGATGGGGAGACAGGGCTGGTTCAGGGGTATGGGGAGACAGAGCTGGTTCAGGGGGATGGGGAGACAGGGCTGGTTCAGGGGTATGGGGAGACAGGGCTGGTTCAGGGGTATGGGGAGACAGGGCTGGTTCAGGGGGGTGGGGAGACAGGACTGGTTCAGGGGGATGGGGAGACAGGGCTGGTTCAGGGGTATGTGGAGACAGGACTGGTTCAGGGGTATGGGGAGACAGGGCTGGTTCAGGGGTATGGGGAGACAGGGCTGGTTCAGGGGTATGGGGAGACAGAGCTGGTTCAGGGGGATGGGGAGACAGGGCTGGTTCAGGGGGATGGGGAGACAGGGCTGGTTCAGGGGGATGGGGAGACAGGGCTGGTTCAGGGGGATGGGGAGACAGGGCTGGTTCAGGGGGATGGGGAGACAGGGCTGGTTCAGGGGTATGTGGAGACAGGACTGGTTCAGGGGGATGGGGATGGGGAGACAGGACTGGTTCAGGGGGATGGGGATGGGGAGACAGGGCTGGTTCAGGGGTATGGGGAGACAGGGCTGGTTCAAGGGGGTGGGGAGACAGGGCTGGTTCAGGGGTATGGGGAGACAGGGCTGGTTCAGGGGTATGGGGAGACAGGGCTGGTTCAGGGGTATGGGGATTGGGAGACAGGACTGGTTCAGGGGGGTGGGGAGACAGGGCTGGTTCAGGGGTATGGGGAAACAGGGCTGGTTCAGGGGGATGGGGAGACAGGGCTGGTTCAGGGGTATGGGGAGACAGGGCTGGTTCAGGGGTATGGGGAAACAGGGCTGGTTCAGGGGGATGGGGAGACAGGGCTGGTTCAGGGGTATGGGGATGGGGAGACAGGGCTGGTTCAGGGGGATGGGGAGACAGGGCTGGTTCAGGGGTATGGGGAGACAGGGCTGGTTCAGGGGTATGGGGAGACAGGGCTGGTTCAGGGGTATGGGGAGACAGGGCTGGTTCAGGGGTATGGGGAGACAGGGCTGGTTCAGGGGTATGGGGAGACAGGACTGGTTCAGGGGTATGGGGACACAGGGCTGGTTCAGGGGTATGGGGAGACAGGGCTGGTTCAGGGGTATGGGGAGACAGGGTTGATTCAGGGGTATGGGGAGACAGGGCTGGTTTAGGGGTATGGGGAAACAGGGCTGGTTCAGGGGTATGGGGAGACAGGGCTGGTTCAGGGGTATGGGGAGACAGGGCTGGTTCAGGGGTATGGGGAGACAGGGCTGGTTCAGGGGGATGGGGAGACAGGGCTGGTTCAGGGGGATGGGGAGACAGGGCTGGTTCAGGGGTACGGGGAGACAGGGCTGGTTCAGGGGTACGGGGAGACAGGGCTGGTTCAGGGGTACGGGGAGACAGGGCTGGTTCAGGGGTACGGGGAGACAGGGCTGGTTCAGGGGTATGGGGAGACAGGGCTGGTTCAGGGGTATGGGGAGACAGGGCTGGTTCAGGGGTATGGGGAGACAGGGCTGGTTCAGGGGTATGGGGAGACAGGGCTGGTTCAGGGGTATGGGGAGACAGGGCTGGTTCAGGGGTATGGGGAGACAGGGCTGGTTCAGAGGTATGGGGAGACAGGGCTGGTTCAGGGGTATGGGGATACAGGGCTGGTTCAGGGGTATGGGGAGACAGGGCTGGTTCAGGGGTATGGGGAGACAGGGCTGGTTCAGGGGTATGGGGAGACAGGGCTGGTTCAGAGGTATGGGGAGACAGGGCTGGTTCAGGGGTATGGGGAGACAGGGCTGGTTCAGGGGTATGGGGAGACAGGGCTTGTTCAGGGGTATGGGGAGACAGGGCTGGTTCAGGGGTATGGGGAGACAGGGCTGGTTCAGGGGTATGGGGAGACAGGACTGGTTCAGGGGTATGGGGACACAGGGCTGGTTCAGGGGTATGGGGAGACAGGGCTGGTTCAGGGGTATGGGGAGACAGGGTTGATTCAGGGGTATGGGGAGACAGGGCTGGTTTAGGGGTATGGGGAAACAGGGCTGGTTCAGGGGTATGGGGAGACAGGGCTGGTTCAGGGGTATGGGGAGACAGGGCTGGTTCAGGGGTATGGGGAGACAGGGCTTGTTCAGGGGTATGGGGAGACAGGGCTGGTTCAGGGGTATGGGGAGACAGGGCTGGTTCAGGGGTATGGGGAGACAGGGCTGGTTCAGGGGTATGGGGAGACAGGGCTGGTTCAGGGGTATGGGGATTGGGAGACAGGACTGGTTCAGGGGGGTGGGGAGACAGGGCTGGTTCAGGGGTATGGGGAAACAGGGCTGGTTCAGGGGGATGGGGAGACAGGGCTGGTTCAGGGGTATGGGGAGACAGGGCTGGTTCAGGGGTATGGGGAAACAGGGCTGGTTCAGGGGGATGGGGAGACAGGGCTGGTTCAGGGGTATGGGGATGGGGAGACAGGGCTGGTTCAGGGGGATGGGGAGACAGGGCTGGTTCAGGGGTATGGGGAGACAGGGCTGGTTCAGGGGTATGGGGAGACAGGGCTTGTTCAGGGGTATGGGGAGACAGGGCTGGTTCAGGGGTATGGGGAGACAGGGCTGGTTCAGGGGTATGGGGAGACAGGACTGGTTCAGGGGTATGGGGACACAGGGCTGGTTCAGGGGTATGGGGAGACAGGGCTGGTTCAGGGGTATGGGGAGACAGGGTTGATTCAGGGGTATGGGGAGACAGGGCTGGTTTAGGGGTATGGGGAAACAGGGCTGGTTCAGGGGTATGGGGAGACAGGGCTGGTTCAGGGGTATGGGGAGACAGGGCTGGTTCAGGGGTATGGGGAGACAGGGCTTGTTCAGGGGTATGGGGAGACAGGGCTGGTTCAGGGGTATGGGGAAACAGGGCTGGTTCAGGGGTATGGGGAAACAGGGCTGGTTCAGGGGGATGGGGAGACAGGGCTGGTTCAGGGGTATGGGGAGACAGGGCTGGTTCAGGGGTATGGGGAGACAGGGCTGGTTCAGGGGTACGGGGAGACAGGGCTGGTTCAGGGGTATGGGGAGACAGGGCTGGTTCAGGGGTATGGGGAGACAGGGCTGGTTCAGGGGTATGGGGAGACAGGGCTGGTTCAGGGGTATGGGGAGACAGGGCTGCTTCAGGGGTATGGGGAGACAGGGCTGGTTCAGGGGTATGGGGAGACAGGGCTGGTTCAGAGGTATGGGGAGACAGGGCTGGTTCAGGGGTATGGGGATACAGGGCTGGTTCAGGGGTATGGGGAGACAGGGCTGGTTCAGGGGTATGGGGAGACAGGGCTGGTTCAGAGGTATGGGGAGACAGGGCTGGTTCAGGGGTATGGGGAGACAGGGCTGGTTCAGGGGTATGGGGAGACAGGGCTGGTTCAGGGGTATGGGGAGGCAGGGCTGGTTCAGAGGGATGGGGAGACAGGGCTGGTTCAGGGGGATGGGGAGACAGGGCTGGTTCAGGGGTATGGGGAGACAGGGCTGGTTCAGGGGTATAGGGAGACAGGGCTGGTTCAGGGGGATGGGGAGACAGGACTTGTTCAGTGGGATGGGGAGACAGGGCTGGTTCAGGGGGATGGGGAGACAGGGCTGGTTCAGAGGTAAGGGGAGACAGGGCTGGTTCAGGGGTATGGGGAGACAGGGCTGGTTCATGGGTATGGGGATGAGGAGACAGGGCTGGTTCAGGGGTATAGGGAGACAGGGCTGGTTCAGGGGGATGGGGAGACAGGGCTGGTTCAGGGGTATGGGGAGACAGGGCTGGTTCAGGGGTATGGGGAGACAGGGCTGGTTCATGGGTATGGGGATGAGGAGACAGGACTGGTTCAGGGGTATGGGGAGACAGGGCTGGTTCAGGGGTATGGGGAGACAGGGCTGGTTCAGGGGTATGGGGAGACAGGGCTGGTTTAGGGGTATGGGGAGACAGGGCTGGTTCAGGGGTATGGGGAGACAGGGCTGGTTCAGGGGGATGGGGATGGGGAGACAGGGCTGGTTCAGGGGGATGGGGAGACAGGGCTGGTTCGGGGGTATGGGGAGACAGGGCTGGTTCAGGGGTATGGGGAGACAGGGCTGGTTCAGGGGTATGGGGAGACAGGGCTGGTTCAGAGGTATGGGGAGACAGGGCTGGTTCAGGGGTATGGGGAGACAGGGCTGGTTCAGGGGTATGGGGAGACAGGGCTGGTTCAGGGGTATGGGGAGACAGGGCTGGTTCAGGGGTATGGGGAGACAGGGCTGGTTCAGAGGTATGGGGAGACAGGGCTGGTTCAGGGGTATGGGGAGACAGGGCTGGTTCAGGGGTATGGGGAGACAGGGCTGGTTCAGGGGTATGGGGAGGCAGGGCTGGTTCAGAGGGATGGGGAGACAGGGCTGGTTCAGGGGGATGGGGAGACAGGGCTGGTTCAGGGGTATGGGGAGACAGGGCTGGTTCAGGGGTATAGGGAGACAGGGCTGGTTCAGGGGGATGGGGAGACAGGACTTGTTCAGGGGGATGGGGAGACAGGGCTGGTTCAGGGGGATGGGGAGACAGGGCTGGTTCAGGGGTAAGGGGAGACAGGGCTGGTTCAGGGGTATGGGGAGACAGGGCTGGTTCATGGGTATGGGGATGAGGAGACAGGGCTGGTTCAGGGGTATAGGGAGACAGGGCTGGTTCAGGGGGATGGGGAGACAGGGCTGGTTCAGGGGTATGGGGAGACAGGGCTGGTTCAGGGGTATGGGGAGACAGGGCTGGTTCATGGGTATGGGGATGAGGAGACAGGACTGGTTCAGGGGTATTGGGAGACAGGGCTGGTTCAGGGGGATGGGGAGACAGGGCTGGTTCAGGGGTATGGGGAGACAGGGCTGGTTCAGGGGTATGGGGAGACAGGGCTGGTTCAGGGGGATGGGGAGACAGGACTGGTTCAGGGGGATGGGGAGACAGGGCTGGTTCAGGGGGATGGGGAGACAGGGCTGGTTCAGGGGTATAGGGAGACAGGGCTGGTTCAGGGGGATGGGGAGACAGGACTTGTTCAGGAGTATGGGGAGACAGGGCTGGTTCAGGGGTATGGGGATGGGGAGACAGGGCTGGTTCAGGGGTATGGGGATGAGGAGACAGGCCTGGTTCAGGGGTATGGGGAGACAGGGCTGGTTCAGGGGTATGGGGAGACATAGAGAGAGACAGAGACAGAGACAGAGAACAATGCAGTTTAACTTTTTAGGGATAGGGGGCAGCATTTTCACTTTGGATGAATAGCGTGCCCAGAGTGAACAACCTCCTACTCTGTCCCAGATGTTAATATATGCATATTATTATTACTATTGGATAGAAAACACTCTGGAGTTTCTAAAACTGTTTGAATTATGTCTGTGAGTATAACATAACTCATATTGCAGGCAAACTTCCAAACAGGAAGTGGAAATTCTAAGGCTGGTTGATTTTCAACTTCTATACATCATGAGAACAATGCAGTTTAAAGACATTCACCTTTTGGATAAAAGTCTCCTATATCAGTTTCAAGGTTTTCATTGGAATCCATTAGGGAGTCACATGATGACTGGGACCCTATGAATAAACCTGCAATTCAAAATGGTTGGCTTGCAGTATGTTTGGCATGGAGTCTTGCATTGGCAGTTATCTAGCTGCTGTGGGGATGACAGTAATACTGGAGGAGGCGCTGGGTAAACCCCAGGATGTAGAACACAGTTATCTATCTGCTGTGGTGATGACAGTAATACCCAGGATGTAGAACACAGTTATCTATCTGCTGTGGTGGTGACAGTAATACTGGAGGAGGCGCTGGGTAAACCCCAGGATGTAGAACACAGTTATCTATCTGCTGTGGTGATGACAGTAATACCCAGGATGTAGAACACAGTTATCTATCTGCTGTGGTGGTGACAGTAATACTGGAGGAGGCGCTGGGTAAACCCCAGGATGTAGAACACAGTTATCTATCTGCTGTGGTGATGACAGTAATACCCAGGATGTAGAACACAGTTATCTATCTGCTGTGGTGATGACAGTAATACCCAGGATGTAGAACACAGTTATCTAGCTGCTGTGGTGATGACAGTAATACTGGAGGAGGTGCTGGGTAAACCCCAGGATGTAGAACACAGTTATCTATCTGCTGTGGTGATGACAGTAATACCCAGGATGTAGAATACAGTTATCTATCTGCTGTGGTGATGACAGTAATACTGGAGGAGGTGCTGGGTAAACCCCAGGATGTAGAACACAGTTATCTATCTGCTGTGGTGATGACAGTAATACTGGAGGAGGTGCTGGGTAAACCCCAGGATGTAGAACACAGTTATCTATCTGCTGTGGTGGTGACAGTAATACTGGAGGAAGTGCTGGGTAAACCCCAGGATGTAGAACACAGTTATCTAGCTGCTGTGGTGATGACAGTAATACTGGAGGAGGTGCTGGGTAAACCCCAGGATGTAGAACACAGTTAACTAGCTGCTGTGGTGATGACAGTAATACTGGAGGAGGTGCTGGGTAAACCCCAGGATGTAGAACACAGTTAACTAGCTGCTGTGGTGATGACAGTAATACTGGAGGAGGTGCTGGGTAAACCCCAGGATGTAGAACACAGTTATCTAGCTGCTGTGGTGATGACAGTAATACTGGAGGAGGTGCTGGGTAAACCCCAGGATGTAGAACACAGTTAACTAGCTGCTGTGGTGATGACAGTAATACTGGAGGAGGTGCTGGGTAAACCCCAGGATGTAGAACACAGTTATCTAGCTGCTGTGGTGATGACAGTAATACTGGAGGAGGTGCTGGGTAAACCCCAGGATGTAGAACACAGTTAACTAGCTGCTGTGGTGATGACAGTAATACCCAGGATGTAGAACACAGTTATCTATCTGCTGTGGTGATGACAGTAATACTGGAGGAGGTGCTGGGTAAACCCCATGATGTAGAACACAGTTATCTATCTGCTGTGGTGATGACAGTAATACTGGAGGAGGTGCTGGGTAAACCCCAGGATGTAGAACACAGTTATCTATCTGCTGTGGTGATGACAGTAATACTGGAGGTGGTGCTGGGTAAACCCCAGGATGTAGAACACAGTTATCTAGCTGCTGTGGTGATGACAGTAATACTGGAGGAGGTGCTGGGTAAACCCCAGGATGTAGAACACAGTTATCTAGCTGCTGAGGTGATGACAGTAATACTGGAGGAGGTGCTGGGTAAACCCCAGGATGTAGAACACAGTTATCTATCTGCTGTGGTGATGACAGTAATACTGGAGGAGGTGCTGGGTAAACCCCAGGATGTAGAACACAGTTATCTATCTGCTGTGGTGATGACAGTAATACTGGAGGAGGTGCTGGGTAAACCCCAGGATGTAGAACACAGTTATCTAGCTGCTGAGGTGATGACAGTAATACTGGAGGAGGTGCTGGGTAAACCCTAGGATGTAGAACACAGTTATCTATCTGCTGTGGTGATGACAGTAATACTGGAGGAGGTGCTGCGTAAACCCCAGGATGTAGAACACAGTTATCTAGCTGCTGTGGTGATGACAGTAATACTGGAGGAGGTGCTGGGTAAACCCCAGGATGTAGAACACAGTTATCTATCTGCTGTGGTGATGACAGTAATACTGGAGGAGGTGCTGGGTAAACCCCAGGATGTAGAACACAGTTATCTAGCTGCTGTGGTGATGACAGTAATACTGGAGGAGGTGCTGGATAAACCCCAGGATGTAGAACACAGTTATCTATCTGCTGTGGTGATGACAGTAATTTGGATTTTTTATCAGGAACACAGAGGAACAACATAACAATAAAAACAAAGGGGAGGAAACCACTAAAGTCATGACCATATTGTCATGTTGTAATGACAGGGAGAAACAATCTACAACACTACTTTACACCTGGTTATAAGAAGCCTAGTGCCCTACGCAGGGAATAGGGAGCTATTTGGAACAGAGACACTAACTCCTGGATGGAAATCTCTCTCTCCCTCATCTGTATGATATATCTGCCCATTTCCCCTCCCCTCCTCCCTTTTCATTCTATTCTATCAGACACACCACTAGCTCACCTCCACACAATACATTTACAAGTTAAAGACACACCTTGGAATAAATAACAAAGGAAAACTATTACTAGATGAAGTTTAGTGTTTTTTATTATTTCCCATCACCATAAATCATATTTAATCACTGAACAGTAGCAGACCTAACTTCATCTGTTCCTGACTCTGGATACTGGTTTAAAAAGACCATCAATCTCCAATGATATTAAAGTACTATTCTGAACATTACTGATATACTGAGTGGCAAGTCAAGATATCTGCTGGTTTTATTGTTTGGTCAATAGCACCACCTGCTGGACAGGTTTAATGTTGCTGGACTGAGCAGTATGGGAGGATGAAAGATGACACATTTAGGGACGGTTTCCTGGACTTCTACATTGAACATACTTTTTAGTCCAGGACTAGGATTAATCTGTGTCTGGGAAACCAGTCCATATAGTTTAGTAGAAAGTAAGTGATACCAGCTTGTAGTGGGCTGACTAGTCCTGAATTGTCCTTTAGTTCCTGGACCATTTTCCATGCAGCTCCAGGTGACAAAGAACACATCAATTAGGACCAACAAGCTGATCAATGATACTGAGGAGAATTACATAGAGACAGAGAACCAACTGAGAAAACATATCAATGGTTCTGAATGACAACCAATATACATCAACACCAGACATCATGATTCATGGAAATGTACAAGATTAAAACATTACAATTACAAAAATATGAAAACATTGAATTTTAATTCATAACATCTTCTGAAGATCAAATCAGTTAAATCATTGTAGATAAAACAGAGCAGAATGAATCATCACATCTGGGGACCATCACCACCAGCATGACTAGTATCTATGTGGACCCTACTACAGTTTAACCAGCTCAGCTATAGACTACACCAGCATGACTAGTATCTATGTGGACCCTACTACAGTTTAACCAGCTCAGCTATAGACTACACCAGCATGACTAGTATCTATGTGGACCCTACTACAGTTTAACCAGCTCAGCTATAGACTACACCAGCATGAATAGTATCTATGTGGACCCTACTACAGTTTAACCAGCTCAGCTATAGACTACACCAGCATGAATAGTATCTATGTGGACCCTACTACAGTTTAACCAGCTCAGCTCTAGACTACACCAGCATGACTAGTATCTATGTGGACCCTACTACAGTTTAACCAGCTCAGCTATAGACTACACCAGCATGACTAGTATCTATGTGGACCCTACTACAGTTTAACCAGCTCAGCTATAGACTACACCAGCATGACTAGTATCTATGTGAACCCTACTACAGTTTAACCAGCTCAGCTATAGACTACACCAGCATGACTAGTATCTATGTGGACCCTACTACAGTTTAACCAACTCAGCTATAGACTACACCAGCATGACTAGTATCTATGTGGAACCTACTACAGTTTAACCAGCTCAGCTATAGACTACACCAGCATGACTAGTATCTATGTGGACCCTACTACAGTTTAACCAGCTCAGCTATAGATTACACCAGCATGACTAGTATCTATGTGGACCCTACTACAGTTTAACCAGCTCAGCTATAGACTACACCAGCATGACTAGTATCTATGTGGACCCTACTACAGTTTAACCAGCTCAGCTATAGACTACACCAGCATGACTAGTATCTATGTGGACCCTACTACAGTTTAACCAGCTCAGCTATAGACTACACCAGCATGACTAGTATCTATGTGGACCCTACTACAGTTTAACCAGCTCAGCTATAGACTACACCAGCATGACTAGTATCTATGTGGACCCGACTACAGTTTAACCAGCTCAACTATAGACTACACCAGCATGACTAGTATCTATGTGGACCCTACTACAGTTTAACCAGCTCAGCTAAAGACTACACCAGCATGACTAGTATCTATGTGGACCCTACTACAGTTTAACCAGCTCAGCTATAGACTACACCAGCCTGACTAGTATCTATGTGGACCCTACTACAGTTTAACCAGCATGACTAGTATCTATGTGGACCCTACTACAGTTTAACCAGCTCAGCTATAGACTACACCAGCATCACTAGTATCTATGTGGACCCTACTACAGTTTAACCAGCTCAGCTATAGACTACACCAGCATGACTCGTATCTATGTGGACCCTACTACAGTTTAACCAGCTCAGCTATAGACTACACCAGCATGACTCGTATCTATGTGGACCCTACTACAGTTTAACCAGCTCAGCTATAGACTACACCAGCATGACTAGTATCTATGTGGACCCTACTACAGTTTAACCAGCTCAGCTATAGACTACACCAGCATGACTAGTATCTATGTGGACCCTACTACAGTTTAACCAGCATGACTAGTATCTATGTGGACCCTACTACAGTTTAACAAGCTCAGCTATAGACTACACCAGCATAACTAGTATCTATGTGGACCCTACTACAGTTTAACCAGCTCAGCTATAGACTACACCAGCATGACTAGTATCTATGTGGACCCTACTACAGTTTAACCAGCTCAGCTATAGACTACACCAGCATGACTAGTATCTATGTGGACCCTACTACAGTTTAACCAGCTCAGCTATAGACTACACCAGCATGACTAGTATCTATGTGGACCCTACTACAGTTTAACCAGCTCAGCTATAGACTACACCAGCATGACTAGTATCTATGTGGACCCTAGTACAGTTTAACCAGCTCAGCTATAGACTACACCAGCATGACTAGTATCTATGTGGACCCTACTACAGTTTAACCAGCTCAGCTATAGACTACACCAGCATGACTAGTATCTATGTGGACCCTACTACAGTTTAACCAGCTCAGCTATAGACTACACCAGCATGACTAGTATCTATGTGGACCCTACTACAGTTTAACCAGCTCAGCTATAGACTACACCAGCATGACTAGTATCTATGTGGACCCTAGTACAGTTTAACCAGCTCAGCTATAGACTACACCAGCATGACTAGTATCTATGTGGACCCTACTACAGTTTAACCAGCTCAGCTATAGACTACACCAGCATGACTAGTATCTATGTGGACCCTACTACAGTTTAACCAGCTCAGCTATAGACTACACCAGCATGACTAGTATCTATGTGGACCCTACTACAGTTTAACCAGCTCAGCTATAGACTACACCAGCATGACTAGTATCTATGTGGACCCTACTACAGTTTAACCAGCTCAGCTATAGACTACACCAGCATGACTAGTATCTATGTGGACCCTACTACAGTTTAACCAGCTCAGCTATAGACTACACCAGCATGACTAGTATCTATGTGAACCCTACTACAGTTTAACCAGCTCAGCTATAGACTACACCAGCATGACTAGTATCTATGTGGACCCTACTACAGTTTAACCAGCTCAGCTATAGACTACACCAGCATGACTAGTATCTATGTGGACCCTACTACAGTTTAACCAGCTCAGCTATAGACTACACCAGCATGACTAGTATCTATGTGGACCCTACTACAGTTTAACCAGCTCAGCTATAGACTACACCAGCATGACTAGTATCTATGTGGACCCTACTACAGTTTAACCAGCTCAGCTATAGACTACACCAGCATGACTAGTATCTATGTGGACCCTACTACAGTTTAACCAGCTCAGCTATAGACTACACCAGCATGACTAGTATCTATGTGGACCCTACTACAGTTTAACCAGCTCAGCTATAGACTACACCAGCATGACTAGTATCTATGTGGACCCTACTACAGTTTAACCAGCTCAGCTATAGACTACACCAGCATGACTAGTATCTATGTGGACCCTACTACAGTTTAACCAGCTCAGCTATAGACTACACCAGCATGACTAGTATCTATGTGGACCCTACTACAGTTTAACCAGCTCAGCTATAGACTACACCAGCATGACTAGTATCTATGTGAACCCTACTACAGTTTACCCAGCTCAGCTATAGACTACACCAGCATGACTAGTATCTATGTGGACCCTACTACAGTTTAACCAGCTCAGCTATAGACTACACCAGCATGACTAGTATCTATGTGGACCCTACTACAGTTTAACCAGCTCAGCTATAGACTACACCAGCATGACTAGTATCTATGTGGACCCTACTACAGTTTAACCAGCTCAGCTATAGACTACACCAGCATGACTAGTATCTATGTGGACCCTACTACAGTTTAACCAGCTCAGCTATAGACTACACCAGCATGACTAGTATCTATGTGGACCCTACTACAGTTTAACCAGCTCAGCTATAGACTACACCAGCATGACTAGTATCTATGTGGACCCTACTACAGTTTAACCAGCTCAGCTATAGACTACACCAGCATGACTAGTATCTATGTGGACCCTACTACAGTTTAACCAGCTCAGCTATAGACTACACCAGCATGACTAGTATCTATGTGGACCCTACTACAGTTTAACCAGCTCAGCTATAGACTACACCAGCATGACTAGTATCTATGTGGACCCTACTACAGTTTAACCAGCTCAGCTATAGACTACACCAGCATGACTAGTATCTATGTGGACCCTACTACAGTTTAACTAGATCAGCTATAGACTACACCAGCATGACTAGTATCTATGTGGACCCTACTACAGTTTAACCAGCTCAGCTATAGACTACACCAGCATGACTAGTATCTATGTGGACCCTACTACAGTTTAACCAGCTCAGCTATAGACTACACCAGCATGACTAGTATCTATGTGGACCCTACTACAGTTTAACCAGCTCAGCTATAGACTACACCAGCATGACTAGTATCTATGTGGACCCTACTACAGCTTAACCAGCTCAGCTATAGACTACACCAGCATGACTAGTATCTATGTGGACCCTACTACAGTTTAACCAGCTCAGCTATAGACTACACCAGCATGACTAGTATCTATGTGGACCCTACTACAGTTTAACCAGCTCAGCTATAGACTACACCAGCATGACTAGTATCTATGTGGACCCTACTACAGTTTAACCAGCTCAGCTATAGACTACACCAGCATGACTAGTATCTATGTGGACCCTACTACAGCTTAACCAGCTCAGCTATAGACTACACCAGCATGACTAGTATCTATGTGGACCCTACTACAGTTTAACCAGCTCAGCTATAGACTACACCAGCATGACTAGTATCTATGTGGACCCTACTACAGTTTAACCAGCTCAGCAGTACCATTATAATCATTGAGCCAAATACCAGGATAGAGGGTCTGAGTGAATGTGGTCTGGACTCTGTGGAGGAGGGTCATTGTGTCAGAGACACTGTAGAAGGACAGAGTACCTGCCTTGTGATCCAGGTACACTCCTACTCTGGAGGACTGAGGGCCTGATACTTTAGTCACAACATTATTGTGTCTCAAACAATAACCATCACTAG